>NC_137862.1:51911752-52336752 GCF_963924005.1 Protomyctophum bolini | reverse complement strand
GGAATAGACAGAGTTGCAATAATCTAATCGTGAGGATATGAAAGAGTGTATGACGGTTTCTAGGTCTGCATGTGACAAAAAAAATATCTTATTTTAGCAATGTTCCTAATTTGGTAGTAGCAGGACTGGACACCTTTGGTGACTTGGGTGTTAAAGGAGTCAACGAAAACACCCAGGTTGCGGGCTGAGTTTGTAATGTTTGTGGATAGTGCCGAGTTCAGAGTGTAATGGGAGGGTGGAGTGTGGAGGACCGAAAATGATAATTTCTGATTTAGAATCATTCAGTGACATCCAAATGTTTATGTCAGAGAGACATGCAAGTAGACGCCGTACATTTCCTGTAACACCAGGTTTTAGTGGGATGTACAGTTGCGTATCATCAGCATAACTATGGAATTGGATGTCATGACTCCTAATGATGTTGCCAATTGGCAACATATAAATTGTGAAGAGTAAGGGACCCAGAATCGATCCCTGTGGGACGCCACATTTAAAAGGAGCTTGAGAAGAGGATGCCTCCCCAATTTCTACGGAGAAGCAATTGGGGGAGATATGATCGGAACCACTCTAGTGCAGTGTTGTTCATGCCGACCAGGTTTCTAAGACGTTCAATTAAAATATCATGATCCACAGTGTCAAATGCACAGCTAAGATCTAAAAATAAATAAAATTGAACAGTCACTAGAATCTGCGTTTAAAAGAAGATCATTAGTAACTTTTAAAAGTGTAAAGCCCTAAAACCAGACTGAAATGTTTCAAAGGTGGAATTTAAATTAATAAAAGTAATCAGTTGGTTGGACACAGTAGGGATGTGTTGTCACTGTTGTGAGTCTTCAAAGAGTCTAAACATGGAGTTTTAAGTTGAATGGGCGTAATAGGGATGTCGTACGTGTCTGATCAGAATCGAGTAACTTAGAACCTTGACACTGTGAAATATCCCTTATAGAGTATACCTGACGAAGGCCGGAGAGGCCGAAACGTTGTTTACGAGTGATGCAACCACTCCTATAGACAGCTATGTGTGTCCCTGGGTCCCTGGCTGGCTGGGTCTGTCTGTCTTTCCGAGCATGTGGTGCACGCACACACACACACACACACACACACACGCACACGCTCGCGCGCACACGTGCATGCGCACACGCACACGCACACACACACACACACACACACACACACACACACACACACACACACACACACACACACACACACACACACACTGTATATATGATGATTTGGGGTGTTACAGTACAGTGACAGTACAGTGCAATACAGTAGAGGGACCCCCTGGGGACCCCCACATGGTAACGCTGTCATTTCCGGCACCTTCCGGGGAGCCCCACATGGAGTTGCACCACTCACTTCACACGGTTGTGATTTGTTTTTTTTTACCTTACAGTTATTACATTATTAGTACCTTCTCTTTCTTTTTAAATACCCCTTTAACCACATGTCTGTCTGTTTGCACTCCAGACAGACAGACAGACAGACAGACAGATGCGGCCAGACATTGGAAGATATCCCCCACCAAATGTAAATTATTAATGTATTATTATTAATATTATTTACATATTTTCCACTGCAAAGTACTAGTAGTAGAATCTCTTATTTTGCAAGTAGAAATATGTCTGTAATCTTGCAGGGTTAGAGAGATTTGGTGTAGAGGGAAAATTCACCTCGTTATACTGTTATTTTTCAGGATTTATAAATTCAAACATGCTCATCTCATCAGAGATCCTCAGGGAAGCAACACCTTTATAATTAGACTCATGCTTGTTTTCTGGAGAGAGGAGAAAAAAAAGACATTCTTATACTGTTTCACTGTGGACAGTTGGACACGACAGCAACCAGCTCATTACAAATGCTGTATGACTTTCCGCCGCCCACTTGTACTCTCAGCCAAGCACTTCTCTCACTTCTCTCACTATCCATATGTCTCACTCTGCCGAATGGAAACGGAGACCTTTTTAAACGCCACTTCTATTATTAAAAATGGCTTCACGGCAACAGCGGTAAATGGTTCATTTATATAGCGCATCTCTTCCTAAGTGCTTTGCACTCACACCTTCACACGTACATCCAGAAATGTGGAGGAAAACAATATGTTATGTAAAGTTATTTTTGTTTCCGATTCCTGCAGACAATGCAGCAGCATAATTATGGAAGAAGAAGAAGTACAAGTGCACATCTTGGTTGATTTCGTCGACTAAGACGAAAAATGTTCGTCGACTAATTTTTTTTCCACTGATGAAAACTACATGGAAACTAAAACAAAAAAAATGACTAAAACTATGACTAAATATAGCAATTTAGTCAACAAATTTAAAAACTGGACTAAAATGTTAGGAAGGGACAAGAGAGCCAGTATAAGTCATTTTAAACTTGCATGCTGAAAATAGCAGATCTACGTTGTGAGCTTGTAGATCGGCTAAGTACAAAAACAGTCATTATGACGGCATCAAGGCCCACCAAAATGCACTTTAGTCGACTAAATCAACTGTAAATTCAGTCGACTAAAATCTTATGATATTTAGTCGACTGAAACTAGACTAACACTAACACATTCCGGGTGACTTAAAATGTGACTTACTGTGTAACTAAATGGAAGCTATATTCAAGAGACTATTATGACTAAAACTTAAAATCTAAATTTCCTGCCAAAACCAACACTGACACACAACAGCATGTTGTCAGCAACTGCCACATTACTTTATGTATAACAACTTCACAGCGGCTTCTATAGATGGGGATTAGATGGGTATATAGATTGTGGGGATATAGATTGGGGATTATTTGAAATGTGCAAGTAGTGGCCCATGGCAGAGCTCTCAAAAAGGTTGAGAAGCACCGGTGGCGAAAGGATTAACCCACTCTGAACGGGAACCCGTTTTGGTGTTAGCATCATGTTATGCTTTAGCTATTGAAAAATAGCAGATCTACAAGCTCATAGCGCGCCACCGAGTGGCGCGCTACGAGCTTGTATAGGTCTGCTATTTTTGAAAAATCGAAGAACGACTGACATTTTTAGAATCTGATCTCAGGTCAGAAGGTTTTAATCAGACCAGTGTGTGTCCAGCTATAGTGGAAACCTCGTACGAATCTGATCTCAGGTCAGAATGGGTTAAAGTGAATACAGGTGAGCGACTGTGAGGGCAGGCGTTAATCCAAGCAGACACAGGCATGCCAGACTGCCACAGATGCCACATTTGGCAGACTGGAGAGCCTCTTGCTGAGCTGAGCTCCAGCGATAGGGTTGCCAACCGTCCCTCAAAACCCCGGAATCATCCCTTATGTCGCTGCCGTTGCGCTAGAAAAACCTCTTATCTCCCCTCCAAATATTACGTTTCTGTTTGTATTTACATTATGTCTGCGTGTGCCCTGCATGCATTCGGGTGCTAAAATTAATACATAATAATCCTATAGGTCTTACAAGCACATACTGTGCACATTCACATCATTTCAGAAATCACACCCAAAGCAGTGTTATAAAGTTACCGAAATAAACAAGCCTATATGCTTTGACTTATAAATGTATACATTTTGTTTGCCCAAATCAATGATCTGTTGGAATGAAAACATTCTTCAACATTCAAACTGTGTTAATATGAAAGAAGAAAAAAAAAAAGGAAAGTCACACAAAATTAAATCTAGTTTATTTAGTGACTTTCTTGCCTTTTCATTTTAGGCGAGATGAGGACCATTTTGCCAGAGGCGGTCACACACCACAGCCTGCTTCTGCACACACACACACACACACACACACACACACACACACACACACACACACACACACACACACACACACACACAGCAACCAATGGCAACATCGGCCCAGCACGGCGGCCCGTTCTTTCTTAACCCATTCTGACCTGAGATCAGATTCATATGAGGTTTCCACTGGACACACACTGGTCTGATTAACCCATTCTGACCTGAGATCAGATTCATACGAGGTTTCCACTGGACACACACTGGTCTGATTAACCCATTCTGACCTGAGATCAGATTCTAAAAATGTCAGTCGTTCTTCGATTTTTCAAAAATAGCAGACCTACAAGCTCGTAGCGCGCCACTCGGTGGCGCGCTACGAGCTTGTAGATCTGCTATTTTTCAATAGCTAAAGCATAAGATGATGCTAACACCAAAATGGGTTCCCGTTCAACTTCACGAAGATCAGCTACTCAGTACTCACCGATGTCAGCCGATGTTTCTCCATCATCCAATCAACTCCATGTACGAGGTGTCAGCTTGACACCTCAGCATTGATTGCCTGCACCTGGCCCCACAGGGCAGAGCCCCATGGATTTGTACTATACTGCCTCCTCCTGGTCAGCCGGGGGCGCCTGCTGGAGGGGAAACAAACTTATTATAAGAATAACAAGTTCCTTCCATGCACTGAATCAAGCGGCCTGCTCACTCCTCCTCATGCATCGAAGGAAGAAGCATGAGCTCATGTTGGGACTCTCCCCAGGTTGGCAAAGGTGATCATATATAGCGCCCAGGTTTAAAAGTCCCAATCATGGGGATATTTTAAAAATATTTAAATAAATATTTATATATATATTTTTAAGCCTAGAATCAAGCCATCCTGTGTCATGATGAATCGTGACAATATAGAAACTTTCATGATTCTGTGAAAGAAAACCTCAAAACAAATAATCAAATATAGTACATTACATTTAAATATTATTATAATAATAATTATTATTATTCACAGAAGCAAATATTTGAATACAGGTGTAATATTATACACCATAGGAGTGCTTCTTCCAACACTGCTCGAGAGTGACAGGACTGGAGAGACACTAGAACACACAGCAATAACAATAATTACAATAACAACTTCCTAATAGTGGTCTGAACTCGTAATCCATAGAAGGCGTCGATCCACACAGCCTGGGGGGGGGGGGGGGGGGTTATGTAATCACGACCCAAAGAAGGCAGGGGAGAGGGGGGCTGCCACACGGTGACAAAGCACAGCGTGATCAATTACAGTGCCTGCTGCCGTGTCTGCGGAAGGTTCCAGCAGGCTGCAGCGCGCCTCTGGCCTCTCCTCCTTTTGCCCTCCTCCTTGTGTGCAGTGTACCGGTTCCTGCAACTACGAAACAGAAGCCTCGCTCGCCTCTCTTCCCGGTGTGTTGTTGTTCCCTGCTGTAGATTAAATAATCTTCCAGGAGATGAAGGATTGACAACGTTTTCCAGGGTGAAGTGTTGAGAATGTATTATAGGACGATTCAGCAGAGTAACAACATACTGTATACAGCAGAGTAAGGTACAAGCTTTCACTGCCTATTCCGGCAGCCCCCGGCCTCCGGGCGCAAGCCTTCCCAACTCCAATCCCAGACAGTTCTTATAGCCCACTATAACAGAGACTCTAAACTTGAATGGTCATTGCGAACGCAGTGATTGCGAACGCAGTGAGCACTTACTATGAGACCTAGCAGATCATGTCTGTCTGTGTGTGTGTCTGTCTGTGTGTCCCCCCTTTGTGCCCATATATGGAGCTGAGTGATTTGGTCCACATATACAGTAACAGCGGGACAGACACACAGACAGACAGACAGACAGACAGACATGCACACACACGAGCTGCGTTCGCTTCACGCGTTTGCGCGTCTTACTTGTATAAGGACGAATGAATAGTTATTTTCCTTTTTCAGAGAGACATTACAAATGAAACTGTTCTTTTAAGGTGATCAAAAAGGCATAGGCGGAAGCTTATATAGCTTATTAGTGCCTATCCTTATCACGATATGTTCCAAAATACTAATGTGAACTCCACACTCCAGGAGGATCTGCGCTAACGATAAGGGCGACACACAAATAGTTTTAAGTACACATTCGCTGACATGGTGATAGTAAGCATGGAGAAGTCAGGTAAGCAGTTAGATTGACAGCTGCAGTTGGAGTCAGAATGATTACATTGATGCTGTGAAAAGTGGCTCTATAGTGTTGACTGAGATTGACAAATATAGAATACAATACATTATATTTGGCAATCTATTTCTAAAATAGCCATTACTGTCACAGTCTGTGACTTGTGTTATGCTATTTGTGTACCCTGTTTCATGGTTTTAGTTAGTTAGTGTTTTACCTTGTTACTGTGATGTTGTACACTGTATTTTTCCTTGTTTCTTAGTTGCAGTTTTGCTTTACACTGTGAACCGTTATTTTGTAGTCTTGTTTTGTGCCTTCCTGTCTGCCCCTGTAGTTCTGTTCCTGTCTTGTCTCACTAGTCCTGTGATTGGCCAGGGTTTCCACCTGTGTCCCCCTTAGTTCCCCAGCCTATCCCAGTGTTGATTGTCAGTGGTGTTCACCTGTGTCTAGTTATCCCATGTCTATAAGTTTGCCCTCGTGTGTTCAGTGCCTTTGTCTGCACTTGGGTCCAACACCTGCCTGTCCTGAACAGTGACAATTACAATGCCAGACTTTTTTCTTTTTGTAAGTGAAATCACAGTTTCACACAACAAGAATGACAAACTATATAAAGTGCCCATCGGCACAGGTCTTCACCAGGGCAGGGCAGGTTGTGGCCTCCTGGTGGCGCTATAATAGGCCAATGTGAATATAAACGGCAGATGTGGAGGAATGCAGAGACAATGTTTTTCCATGGCCTCTAGGGAGTGCGCATACATAAGTTGTATACAGATCGATGCAGTTATAGCTAAAAACAGAAATTGGCCTGTTATAGCGCCACCGTGAGGCTGATTTGGGGGGGTGGGGATTTGTGGCATGTCGTCCTCGGCCTAGTGGAAATGTGCGTGTATAATTTCACGGAAATTGCACACTGTGTTTGTGATTTGTGGCATTTTTTCGAAACGGCCCAATCGTGTGAGCTTTGGAAGCCAATCTTAGCCAATCAGGATGGAATATGGGAAATGGTGCCGACCCGTGTTGATCACATGACTATGGAGATAGTGTATGCCGAATTGTGTGATGTGTCGATAAAATGTGTACGAGTAATCTACATACATGTGTTTTGCCTAAATCGGCCTCGTGGTGGTGCTATAACAGGCCGCTGAGGAATATTTGGGGCAGAGGTTCGTCGTTGGCATCCAGGGAGTGTGTGTGCAAAGTTTGGCTTGGATCGGGCCAACGGTGGCGGAGATTAGCTGATAACGTACGGACGGAAGGACGGACACACACACACACACACACACACACACACACACACACACACACACACACACACACGGACGGACGGACGGAGAGCAAAACACACTCTCCCCCCATGCCATTTATTTGGGTGATTTATTTATCACTCCCACGTGACAGCATATGTGTATCTGTGGCTTGGTCTCCTGCTGTGGGCAAAGTCTCTTGGCGTTTGCCATATGGCGTCGATGGTCGTCTCCTCTGCTGTAACATGGTTGACAGCATTGACATCGGTGCTGCTGCTCTCAGGGCTCCTCTGTGAAGCCGGTAGATTATTGGTGTCATGGTGTATAGCAGACATGCTGTCAATTGCTGTTGAAAAGCTTCTCTCTGCTAATCATCACGGGGGCGTGTTGAAATGAGTTCTTGCTGTCATCACATACTTATTGTCAATCTGTGAGGTTTCAATCTTGTAGAGTCTTGACGGTCAGTTCTTGTTGATTCGGCGTAGCTTGCTGCTTTGTCCGCCCGGAGAAATCCCTTCATCTTTTGAGTTCTTTAAAATGGAGTGTCTGCTGTAATATTCAAGCAAAGCATCCAATCCCATCCTCGCCGCCACTTGCTGTAGATTACATAATCTTCCAAAGATGGAAGGATTGACAAGGTTTTTCAGGGTGAAGTGTTGAGAATGTAGAGTAACAACATACTGTATAGAGTAAAGGTACAAGCCTCGCTGCCTATTCCGGCAGCCCCTCCAGGCGCAAGCCTTCCCGACTCCAATCTCAGACAGTTCTTATATAGCCCACTATAACAGAGGCTCTATACTGAATGGACTGCGCTGAAGATAAGGGCGACACACAAACAGTTACACAAGTACACGTTCGCTGATAGTAAGCAATGGAGAAGTCTCACCTGACTTCTCCGGTTGCTGTTAGATTGACAGCTTGCAGTTGGAGTCAGAGTGAGTACATTGACGCTGTGAAAAGTGGCTCTAGTGTTGACTGAGATTGACAAATAATAGATTAATACATTCTATTTGGCATTCTAAAAAAAAAAACATTACAGTCCTCGCCGTTTATAGCTTTTATATTTACCAGGTTGATGATTTGATAAAGACAACTCTTTTTGTAACAATACGCGCCGTTGACACCGGTGACTATTCAGAAGCGCATGTTGCGTTGGCGTTCACTTCCCTGTTCACGGCTCAGAAAGAATGCCTCGTATCTCCTAATCTAAGGAGCTCTCCGTGTTTTATTTTTATGGGAGGGACAGACAGTAGGCTGATAGGAAAAAAAGGGCAGAGAGATGGGGGGGGGGGGGGTGGGGGGGAGACATGCAGTAAAGGCCGTCGGGTTCGGGAGTCGAACCCCGCGGCCACACTGCCAGACTGGATTACCAGCCAAGGTGCCTGGACCGCTGAGCCATGGCCCAGGCGAGCTCTCTGTGGTTTTGACCAGATGGATATACTAAGCTCTTCAATTATGACTTCAACATGCCTCTCGTTCAAAATATGAACGCGAGGGATTATCCAGCGACTTTATCGTAATCATAGCGAGGTAAAGCAAGCAACATTAATCCTCCCGGTTTTTGTACGGAACGCCATATCTGCGCGGCACCCGGAGCTATACTATTTTGAAAGAAATCCCGGCGCTGATTGTGTTAAGACCTTATAAAGGCCCGATTCTACAAATGCGTTCTAATGTCTTCGACAGTTTTCTGAGGAAAAAAACCTGTGTTTGATGTTCATCATCCTCATTCCCCTGGCTGTATCTTTGGTTCTGTTCCACTGTTTATGTTTACGTTTCCTCTGTTTATGTTGACGTTCATCCCTGGCAGGGTCGGGACAGTGCACTTCTGTGAGGTGGAGGTTGGAGAGCCTATAGCCTATAGCCAGAGCTCTTAATTGATCGCTTTGAACTTGAGCGGGGTTGTGCACTGAGTTGATGGATTAATTGGGCCATAAAAGTGTCAAACTCGTTCTATGCTCGTTAGCGTATACTCTCTAATCAATGAACGTGTCAGAAATCACTTTGATACCTGCCAGAGAGAGGTGAGCGTGGAGGGGGGGAGTGTGTGTGTGTAATACTGTGTATGCCATAGAAATAAATATGGACAAAGCGTTCTCCGGGTCTGATATGGACGTAAGATGGACGTCAGCGTTCTTCGCCATTGAGCAACTAGCTCAAGCCCAGCTGGCCATTGGCTGGCCCAGACCACGTTCTTCTTCTTCGTTGGTTTTTATTTTGACTCGAACGGGGGGTGGATCCCGATCATAGACTGTAACGGTAGCCACGCCCCTCAGAACATACTCGACTTCATGGTAATTTTTTTAAATAAATGGGACCATAATTTTCCAAAAAATATAGAGAAATGAGACTTTAAACTAGTGACTGGAAGCAGAGAGTATTCATGACCATGTTTATTAAGGTGATACAGTCTATAGGTGAAGTTGGGCCCAAATACATGGACCTCAATGGAGCTATGGGGTTTTTTGGGCCCAATGACAGTGCCACAACAGTCCCGATTTCCTTAGTGGCTTCACAAAATATCTGTCTGACTGCCCCCCTGACTAAGGCCCCATTCACTCGTACCAAACACCAATCAAGCACATGTTTGGTCGTTTTTTTTTTTGTTGATACGTGTGAATGAGGTGTAGTACAATTATGCCTATATTGCCTTTAATACCTCTTTGATGGTTACTACACACTGTTGTGTTACAAAAGTAACCTCTCTATGTAAGCTCACAACACAAAGACCTTGAACAAAACATTGTCTTTTTTTTTAACAATCAAAGGGAACATCTTTTAATAATACTTTTTAAAAAGTCAATACGGTGCGCGGGTGCTTCTCTTTGAAGGTGTAAAACATAAATGAGAATGTATAGGCTATACCCAACATGTGTACAGTATGCCTGGGTTCATGTGATTAATAGAAAGTGCTCTATTTGTATTCTATACGCCAGTGGTTCTCAACCTGCGGGTCGGGATGCCCAGGGAGGTCCCCCCACATGACAATGTAAGGATTTTATACAAAAATATAAATGTTGTCATAATATTCAAATATTGCAAAAATGTTTAAACAATAACCGTTGCGAGGCATTGTGACTGTGAACTTGTAGATTGGCCATGTTCACGATATTTATCTGTGGAACAGAGTCAAACAAAATGAAATGCCTCCTACATTCCAAGTGCTTGGCAGGGTGGACAAACATTTGCCTGGCTAATAAGCCAGACCGAATCAGCCGAAAAAAAATTGCCTGCCACACGACAGTGTGATTTGAGTCTGGGTTATTATTAGCCAGGCTAGACAAAAAATAGCGAAAATAGCAGATCTGCAAGCTCACAACGTGTCACGCTGCGATGCGTTGAGAGCTTGTAGATCAGCTATTTTTGGGGGCGCGACCCAGCCCTCTTTAGCTAGTGGCGATGTGGTGTAAACGACATGGATTTCGAAACAAATTTGTTCAGCGCAAAATGGTGCGTTCAAAGTTCAGGAGACTTTGGAAAAAAGGCTATTCTCCTGAATGCTGCCTTCCGGCATGGCATGGAAAGGAGAGGGATAGCAAATGCTGCATTCGTGGTCTGGAGAGGGGAAGTTGTTTTACAGATATAAAACGGGAAAAATGGCAGGGGCTTTGAAGCCCCCTTTGATGTCTATGTGTGCACGTCCCTGGTAGAGGTGGTCCCGTTTCCCACGGCTTCAAGGGGAGGACTATATACTACCCATGTATGTTTTGTCCTATTCTTTACAAATGATGCATGTCTCAAAATACTACACGTCCTGCGAATTGATTCATTCTCACGCGGCGCTTCAAGGAATCAATGCAATACAAATCAATTTAGCAAAGCCCAAATGTATACTGCATACGTGTATTGAATCCTGTACATTACCACCAGGTCCAACAGTATAAGATCATTGCTAGAAAAGTGAAGGTCTCCCTCATACATTAGATTAGAAGGTCAGCATCAGTATCTATATCAGTAGTCACAGCTAAGCAGTGAAGTGTGTCAAATGTGTATGGTTTTAATGTAGGCCAACCTTCAGAATCCTAAGCACTGTATTACATTGTCTATATACTGAATCAAGCACCTGGAAAAAGTCAGAATAGAAGTGAAAATGACCTCAGAAGTTGTCTTTCTTAAGTGAGATTCCCTTTAATCACATGAAACCCTATAGTGTCCCTCTCTATCCCTGCTATTCCGGGCATGTCATAAATAGGCGATCTACAAGCTCATATAACCCGTTGCAACAGAACGTGCCCATGAGCTTGTAGATTGGCTCATGATGCGAGCTGGTTATCGATTGTTGTTGGCGAATAGATTTGGTTTTACTTAAGTTAAAAAATATCAACGCCATGATGTAGAAATGTTCTGTTACATGAAAAAGTCCTTCATCATTCCCAAACCATGCATTCATTATTAAGCATGTTTTGTAATAATAATAACGACAACAACAATATGAATTTTGTTCACAGCAGGCAGTTTAAATAGAAAGAAACTCTGGTATAAACTAGAGCACGGCAGCGTTCACTTCCCATGTGGCTATAATCTTTCTCGTGCTTTCTAAGGGGTGATTTGGGGCCCCATAAGGATGAATACAAAAAGGAATATCAACATCCTAATACTGTCTAATACTTAGGTAGGAAGGGGGGGTGAAATTGTGACAGGCAGTTGCTGTTGTCAAAAAACACTTTGTGTTTGAAATAGACACGACGCTTTGTAAGGTGTGATTTGGGGAAAGATTTTTGGAAAGATGAATACAGAATATCAACATCCTAATACTGTCCAATTAGATAGGGAGGATCAACATTATATGGAATGTCAGAACATGTTCTGACATACATCCATGTATGAAGATCTAAGGGATGACATCAGGGAACTTATCTGCGACATCAGGTCGCATTTACTATGACATCAGGGTCCCCACATCTCCATGTCACATGATGTCTTCCGGTCATCCCGGTTCTCCATATACATCCGGCCAGCTTGTTGGTGCTTTGCGCTCCTGCATCTTTCTTGAGTACATCATCCTTCTTTTTTTTCTTAAATTTTTATCCCACAATTTTGTAACCCAGTTTCACCCAGTGCCAATTATCTAATGTAATCCTGGGCGCTACACTTCCTCTGCCAACCTGGGGGGGCAGCAGACTGACCTCATGCCTTCTTCTATGCATGAGGAGTCTATGCTGCTTCTTTTCACCTGACAGGGGGGAATTTCCCCGGCCGGACGTAGCGCGTGGAAGGGACACGTTATTCCGACCAGTTCCTTTCCCCTCCATCAGGCGCCCCGGCTGGCCAGGGGGAGGTAGTTTTAGAGACCAGGATTACTGCATGTTTTTGTGAGGGTATCTACCCTAGGGGACACGGGGAGAACATGCAAACTCCACACAGAGGGGCCCTTTCGCCAACCCCCGCCTCGGGTATGGGCACTGATGACGCGGAGGAGGGAACACGCCGCCAGTGCCCACAGCGTCCCCAGCGGGAATCGAACCCAGGACCTTCTAGCTGTGATGCGACAGCACTACCAACTGTGCCACTGTGCCCCTTAGTACATCATCATTCATCATTTTTTGGCCACGGTTGAGATCATGCCGCGCCAGACTTCCCGGTCCTTCACAGTTCCTGCCTATACTGATGCATGTTTCCCTACCATAGAGTAATAAAAGGATAGAGGCCGGACCAGAACGGAAAGCCCCACCCCCCGCTATTAATTTAGATGGAAAATAACACCCGGAAGAAGTTTCGATTTGGGCACCAACGTTTCGATTTACGGAAGTGCAAATGGGCGCTCAATGTTAAACTCCGGCGGCACAGGGTTTCCTCGTCATAACTCTACGGGTCCGCCTGCAGTCCCACCTCTGACCAGTAGGGCCGAGCGCTTCAACGTTGGAGAGCCTCATTGGGGAAGCTTGGTCCCCCTACTAGCGGACGACATCAGGAAAACGACAGTTTTCTACCTCTGGTCTGCTTTGAGGCAGGATTCCAGAGAAGGGAAGGGAAGATTATAACCTCATGGTCAGCTCTGTAGCAGTGGCCGGCAAACTGTGTTCTTCTGGATCGGACTATAGTGAAGAAACACGGGGAAGGATGCCGTGGGCTATATTACAGAAGTCTTCCAGGAGACATTTTGCACTCTCATTAGAAGGCGGGGGGGTTGAGTACATGTACCAAGTTACTTTCCACCGCTAAATATTAACATAAAAGTAATGCATTATGAATGAATGCACAGTATGTGTGAATGAGATGTGACTAACTGACTCACTCCCACGTGGCCCAACCATCCTCTTGTGGCTCTGCGTGCCGACATCATTCATTGTTCACTCTCCATGTTCTCATTTTATTTCCTTTCAGCTCCGAGGGGCCTTTCAACTCTCTAGATTTGTTCTTTTTGTTCATTCTTCTTATCTCACGTAACGACACACGGAGTGTACCGGAACACTTTAAATTGCATAATATACTGTAACGTTTAATCATTCCCTTTGGATTGTGTGGATGTACTGTATTTAAAGCTGCGATCTGGAATGTATTTTAAATGAATTAAAGGGACATGAAAACGTAGGCTGATTTTTTTTTAAGTCTGTTTTCCACTTCAGGTGAAAAACTACGGCATGGCGAAAACACGGCATGTAGGCAGCACTGTGTACATCTTCTGGTACACAGTGATGTAAGCAACACAGCTGCAGCTAATCAAATTATCCATAGGCCTATACTGTTTATCATGCTTGCATGTCCAATCAATACTACAGCAAAACAAAACGTCAGCCAGCGACGTTTCAACATAGACACCATTCAACCTCACGCCACTTAGTAGCAGACGTTGGCCGCCAGGGGGAGGTAGTTTAGAGACCAGGATTACTGCATGTTTTTTTGTGAGGGTACCTATAGAGCGGCGCAGTCCCTCCCCCTTTCAGAACAACGAACGGCCCAGGAAATGAAAACGCAATGCATTTCCCCATAGGCAGTTTTTATTTAATTAATTTAAAGACCTTTTAAGCGTCGTACGAAGCCAATCTTGTCGTGACAAATCATGACAACACACACAATATTTCGGGCCAAACAAAGAATTAGAAAGTAGAAAAAAACGGCAGGTTACAACACTTTCTTTGTTGTTTTTCTTCTTTGTAATTATTTAGTAACTAGTTACTTATTTAGTTAGTTATTAGTTATTTAGTTACTTATTTAGTAACTAGTTACTTAACTATAACACTTTACTTTTTAAAGTAACTTGAACAACACTGTACCTGATGCTATAGGCCTATACCTGCTGCTGTATAATGTTTCCCAACTGTGTGAGGAGCATCACTGCCTTCTATATTGCTATTCTTCCGCTGCTATTTTTAATCACCTTATACCGTATATTGGACAATGTATATTGGTTCTGCCCTCCTGTCATTTGACTTGTTCTCTGTTCCTTTCTTCTCAGAGTCCTCTGTGTACCTGCAGAGTTTGCACAAAGAAATCATTTCACCCACTGTTCCACACCTGTAATATGATGTGACCAAGTTGATTCTGCAGCTTAACAAAAGAAGGGGGGGGGGGGGGGGGAGTTAAATGGAAATTAAAAATGAAATGTCTGTGTGTTTAAAGAGTTCAACAATGCCTGCCTCAAAGTTATTCATGTAAAACCTCGATTTATACTTTGGTTGTGTGCCGCGCCACGCTCCCAAAATAACCGGTCTATACGTGCCCTATGGTTCTGCTATTTTCGGTCTCACAAACACCCAACGTGCAATCACGAATAAATCACCTTTAAGCCATTCCATAATTTGGGATCAAATATACTTAAATAGAAGAAAGCATATCTCCAGTGTTATTTAGGGGTGTAGTTATGGCATACATCTGACAACTAAGCCTTCAGTGGAGGATCTAAAGGGCTCGGGAAGGAAGATGAAACAACGGGGAGTCTTGCAAAGTAGGCCGGTTTGATAACCCGTCGAGAGATTCATAAACAAAGTCGAAGGACTTTAAAATCCATTCCAAAAAGACTCAGGGAGTCAAAGTAGTCAAGCTCGAGTGATGGCTTTCTATCACTTTTTGGTTTTATAGTTTTGTCTTAAAAGCAAGCCTTAAGAAGCGGATTCCTTCAGTGGCATTTTTGGTTCAAGGAAGGAAGACGTGTCAAAAGTGCAAGTGCAGCACGCGCCAAACTACTTAAAGATAAAAGCGTCAAGTTGTTTCATCAGCATCTTGCTGATAGGACCGCGGTGCTTCTTTGGCAATATTTCTGAAAGGAAAGAATGTCGGTTGATTGTTGAGAGACTTTTGTTTACTGCATATGGGACTTAAAACTCAAATTGGGGTCTAAAATGTCACCATTTATCTCTGCCGGGAGATCGTGCGTGCGTGCTTGCGCGTGCGTGTGCATGCTGTGTGTTTTTGTCGCTGCGTGTGCAGCTAATCTCGTACACTACTAGACGGATCGGTGTCATATTTCCTGTGCTCACTGACAAGCAGGCCAAGGACCTCAATTCTTGAAAATCTTTCAAATCCGTCAACGATAACTGCCAATTTTTTATTATCTCTGCCAGGCAGGTGGAGATATGTGATCGTGTGTGTGTGTGTGTGTGTGTGTACACACGCACAGCACACACGCCACACGCATGTCTAGGCCTGTGCGTGTGGTGTTGTCAGTACTCTACCTTTCTGTCTACTACTGCTATCACTGCTATCAGCACCATAGTTCTTGTACACACTGACAGTGTGATAGTACACGAAGAGAGCACCCGCGCACGCCCGCACACGCGCACACACACACACACACGCACGCACGCACGCACGCACGCGCGTGCACACACACACACACACACACACACACACACACACACACACACACACACACACACACAGCTGCTTGATGTCATGAGATGGGGCAATAAAAACTCAGTTCAGATCAACTTTGTTTAAACCTTAAGTTTAACATTTAAGGAGGCAGTTATGCTGTCCGCTAGATGTTGCAGTAGCCTAATTGTACTGTTAATGAGCTGTGTTGAAGAGATAGGACCATAACGCCGACTGTATACGAGCCGATCTACAATAGGCCATCACATCATGTATGTATGTGCCATCATGCCATGTCTAACATTCCTCTTAGTGTGCTTTGTCACCCCCTACAGACATGGCAGAGAGGACATACATACCTGGCCATCAGAGGGCCAGGTGTATAGTTGATTGGAGGTTCACAGCTTTCTTTTTTACGTCTGTTTTTTGTTGCTCTACACCTCCTATTCTAAGTTACAGTTTATATGCTAAAAGTATTTTTATTTTGTTTTCAACTTGGATGGAATAAACCCAGGGCTGGACTGGGACAAAAATTCGGCCCGGGCATTTTCGCGTGAATTTGGCCCAGACCGGCCGGCCCACCACAACCAGCGCACAGATAGCAGAAACTCTACCGCCCGCTCCGTCGCGGCACACACAAACAAACAAGCCATAATACCACCACTTTTACAGAACAACATAGGCATAAATGATACAAACCAACAGACAACTACACAACCCTTTGTAGAGGGTTTATTTGTCACTCACTGATACAGGTACAGTGAAATTATCATGATGGCACTGGCAGAATGGCAGCACGCCCGGACCTTTCCTGGTGGCCTGCCACCTATTGGCCTGCCTGTCTGTCAAAAATAAATCATGGCGGCCCCCTACCGTATGCCCGGTGGCCAGTCCAGCCATGAATAAACCCTTTTGAGTTCAACTTTAACTTTTCTTCTGGACATTCCTCATTTCCCTTTTTTGGTCACGTTTGCTGCACAAAGCCAGTCAGTTGGAAAAAGGTACTCTCAGTCAACCACCACAAGGACAAAAGGTCTCTACAACACCGACTAAAGCTCATACACTCCTGCCAGCCACAACACAAATAATTCATACTCTCAACATTATTCCAGTCAGGAGAATTACAATAATGACTTATATTAGACAAATGTTAAATTCATGCTGACAGCCACTATTATTCAAATGATAGGAATATGGGGTGGGGGGTGGGGAGGGGTGTCTCTCTGCTATTAGGCCTAGAGCTGAATTATAAATGATCTTTATTATTGCAGTGATTTGATTAACATTCACATTTTTGGGGGGGAGGTGAAAAATATAATTAGAGCTGGCAGGAAATCATTAAAACTACTCCATGCCAGATCACTCCTCAAATGCTACGAACGGTGAAACCTTTTGTTGTTGTCATACAACAAATCGTTGCTGTCAGCCATTAATGCATGCCTTACTCGCACGGCAACAGCGAAAGTAGCCAAACGGCAAGCTGAAAATGCAGCGCCAGGTTGCCACGTTGTGACGTTGTAGATCGGCTATTTTCACTGGTTTTGGCTTTTTGAAAGTGAAAGTGGTTAAGTGTGTCTGTGGGTTTTATATTGAACCAATGAAAAGGTAGCCTCTCAATAAGAGTGTATGACTAAATAACTGGATCTATTGGAACACGGGTTCATTTTTTTCCATTCCCTGAAAAGTAATGTCAGTTTTGGACATACTTTCCACTCGAAAGTGACGAAACACAATTTCTGTTTTTCTTCACACAATGAGTCAGAGTGCTATACTGCCATTAACATCTTCTCATCAGCCCCCTCGTCTTTTCTTTTCTTGGGAAAAAAATAACAGTGCGTCTACTCAAAGAGTGTGACGTTTGATCTGTTCCGTAATCAATTCAATATCACTTCTGTGGGAAGCACTCGATGGCTTTCGAATGCTGCATTCCGCACATGGTAAAAAAAAAGGAATTGCTGCAGGGACGGAGATAAACCGCAGCCATCGACAAGTATGATAACATTACGAGTGTTAGTGTTTAAGCCCCCCTGTGTGGTTCTGTGCTCCGCAAACATTTCCATGTCAAGGACCCACAACATTGTTTGATAATAGTATTCGGCCAGGGACCACCATCTGAAAATATTTTGTACCACAGAAGACCGCAGAAGAGAAAAGGAAGACTTGTGGTCAGACTTTCCAAAACAAAGCAGCAGCAACGTGTCACAAGTTCCATTTTAGAATAGTTTGGGTTTATGAATGATGAGGCATCCATGCATTCTTCAACCGTTTATCCGGAATAGGGGTCAGGGGTGCAACAGTTCCCTTTCTCAGGTATATTAGCCATTTCCTACTGGGGAATATCCCGAGGCGTTCCAAGGCCAGTGTGGAGATATATAATCCACCCATCTCTGGTCCTTGGGTCTGCCCCGGGGTCTGCTCCCAGTGGGCCAAGCAGCTGGTTCATCATCTTATATACTCTAATGGTCTACTGTATGTAGCACCATTTGACATGTGCTATATATGTACTGTGTGATCACCTTTGACCCCTTTAAGACTTGAGGCCGATTCTGAAAACGTCTTCTTAAATCCCTGGAGTTTTCCTGAACTTAAAAAGTAAAGAAAAACGTGTAGCCCCTTCATTTGGCCCTGGTGATCGTTAAAAACAAACGACAGTGATGCAGTGCTGCTCCAACATTACAGCAACACGCAGTTTGTATTAGATGAAATGTTATACTGATTATAACTTGAGGCACGGATAGAGCAATACACTGTACACATTTTATAGTTTTATACGGCGTGGCTCTGAAAGATGCCTGCAGTCTCAGAGGGTGTGTGTGTGTGTGTGTGTGTGTGTGTGTGTGTTTGTGTTTTAGGGGCGCTAGCTCAGCTATTAGTGAATGTTAACAAACAGCAAATAGGCGTCTGAGCGAATAGGCACAGTGTCTATTTTACATCATGATGTACGATGATAAGAGCGCCCCTCACTTCACTTTTATGTAATGAACATTAGCTCAGTAATTTTCAGTAATAGCCAGTAAGGTACAAGCTCTCAAATACTTTGGCTATTACTCGTTTTCTGTAATGGACAAAGGTTTATATGCTTTCAAATACTTTGGCTATTACTCGTTTTTCTGTAATGGACAAAGGTTTACGCTTTCAAATGCTTAATATTCCATGTCTTTATCTGTGGCAGAAGCGGATAAAACAATGGTGATCGGTGCTATTATAGCGCCAAACAAGTTCACCGATAGCTTATCGTCACGAGCAAAATAAACACTTTTAGCGCAGCATTTTTGTGGGCCGATTGCTGCACATAATACCTGCACATTTTCCAAACTGCTGCTGCGGTATTCTATCATAATTGTACATTAATTAATACCTTATGGTGTTATTATGTTAGCATGTTAGCACACCTTTTTGCGGAGCAAGTTCCGACAACATTTCACTTGTTTAATAGTGACACATATTATGAATTCTTGTCTGGCTAATCGAAATGGATGGCCAGTTCCTCCAGGTTGTTTCACCATAGGGGCAGCGAGGGATAATGTTGTGATAAATGTGGAGCATGTTGAGCAGCCAGTGAGGCACGGTGTCACAGCGTGTGTGTGTGTGTGTGTGTGTGTGTGTGTGTGCGCACGTGCGTGTGTGTGTGTGTGTGTGTGTGTGTGTGCGTGCGTGACCACACCACAGTGCCATGGTCGCAGTGACACTGATGGAGTTCATTCATCATTAGCAGCCAGCAGGCATAATGACCGTCTCCTCCCAGCAGAGTGTCTGGGCCGCTGCAGTGCCCGCTCAACTGTAGCTACGTTTATATTATTATAATAGAACCCCATCCTTCATACACAATGCAACAATTATACCGGCTTTTACACGTCCTGTACACGTCTGCCTTAAAGCTAGGCCTATATGTATTAGAGACTGACACAGGAGTGGATTTCCACTCCTGTCCTGTCCCACTCCCACAGAAAAGATCCTGTCCCTGTCCCAATCCTGGACCAGGGTAAAAAACAAAATCCTGTCCTGTCCCACTCCTGTAGAATGACTCCTGATCCCATCCCGCTCCCACTCGAGATGACTCCCACTCCCATCCCGCTCCTGTTTATTTTATTTTTTTTTTGATGGATTATGGGTATGTGTAGTTCTTTTGACTTGCTAACGCAAGTCAAAAGAGCGTTGTCTCACTGAAAGATGACTACAAATATGGGTGCTTCTGTTCTTTTGGTTGGCGCCACGACCAGCTGAAAATGATCATTATGATTCTATAGATAGATGTCATTCCCGCTCCTGCACACTCCCGTTGACTTTCATTCCCGTCCCGTCCCGATCACGGGATTAATAAAAATGTTAATCCCATCCCATGGGATTCCTGTGGGAATCCCCTGACCCACGGGAATCCTGACAAAATGTCACTCTCTAATATGTATGTGCTGTATACTGTATGGTGCTGACTGACGTCACTCTCTCTCTCTCTCTTTTTCCACCGGGTTGGGAACCGGTTCAGTTCTTTTTGTTCTTAGTCCATGAGCCAGCTGCTCCAAAATTGGAACGCTAATTATGAATTGAGTGTGCAAAACGTATATATATATTAAATTGTTATCGCCATGAAACTTCCCCAGTTGATTACTTACACAAAGACAATGATTTATTGTATTACAAATCTTACATTTTTAAATATGAAAATTAGGTATTATATAGTCTGAAAATGTGCAAAATATATATATATAATTAATATAATTTATTCATTTACTTATATTGATATTATGAACAATTTAATAGGTATGGTTTTGCCCACTCAATTAATAATTAATGTTCCAATTTTGGAGGTCTGGCTCATGGACTAAGAACTGGTTCTATCTGAACTGAACCGGTGGAAAGGGCCGGGGGTCACAGTGATTTTGTTCTATTGGAATCCAGGCGAATCTTAGATTGTGACAAGAAGTTGTGTTCCAAAAATAAACACATCCCCCCCGGAGGTTTTACTCGTATGGATATCAAGCATCAACTAAGATTATATCATTATATAATAATTATATAATATATTCTTTCCTCTAATTAAACACAAATGATGCTTGAATGATGATCTAAGGTTTGCCTATAGGGCATTCCAACAATACACAAACTGACCCAGGGGTGGTACGACTGATGCCTGGGCTTTCAGTACTATAGTGATTGATGTCAAGGGACATCTGGAACAGCAACATGCAGATCTTTTCACAGAAAAAAAAAAAAAAAAAAACTGAGATCCGGGCACACTTAAAGGGACACTTCACCCTTTTTGCAAAAAAATATATGTTAATGACGTTTAGAAGCTTTAGAACACTTTCCTGGGGGTCTTTATGTGTGTAATATGTGGTTTTAGATATTTTAGATTGTAGCAGTGAGCCTGTTGTCTCTGATGTCATGGACACTGGGCTCACTTCCTTCCTGGACTACATGTTGTCTCAGTAAGACAGCTCTCCCCCCTATCCACAAGGAGGAGCAGTGCACCAAATAATTATGGGAATTGTAGTCCAGGAAAGTAGTGAGACCAGTGTCCATGACATCAGAGACAACAGGCTCACTGCTACAATCTAAAATATCTAAAACCACATATTACACACATAAATACCCCCAGGAAAGTGATCTAAAGCTTCTAAACGTCATTAACATATATATCTTTTTGCAAAAAGGGTGAAGTGTCCCTTTAAAACTCTTTCAGCGCCACCTGGTGGTCACCAGTTTAGGCTTTGAGTGCCAATTCTCCCATTATAAAGAAATAAATAATTTGTAATTATATTATGCATGTAATGTGCATGTCATCACCTGTACACCAGATTAGAGGAGTTTTCAAAATATGAAAAAAAAAAGAAAAGAAAAATCCCAAGGGAAGACGTCTTGTCGTCCGGTACTTAATTGGCAATTAGACGTCTTGACGTTTATGGCTCTTTACTTTATTAACCCTGTAACACCTGAATTATAATTTCTACTCGCAAAAAAAGAGATTTCAACCATACTACAACGTTTTACTACTAGGACTGCCTCCTATTTACGCTTAAGATATTGAGCTATAATATTGAGCACCTCTGACATAGAACGTAGCAGAGGAAATGATGTGACAAAAATAAAAAATAAAGTTTTATGCAAATATTTTCAGATAAGATCAGATCAGATATTTTAATTTCATTCCAAGGAGCCACGCAGTTTGTTATCCATTAGAACCTGTACTACCCCATAACTCCCCACACATACACGCACGCACTCACGCACGCACGCATGCACGCACCCACGCACGCGCCCAAACAAAGACCCAAACATCTTATAGTATATAGACTGCACTGTTTGCTCACAAAATGAGTGAAGTCATCTTAAACGCTTGACAGTTCAGGCCACGACCCCCCAAAATAATCATATTTGAACTACACAACCCCTCACTCTGTCACAGTCACAGACTTTTGTCATTTATTGTACAGTCTAGGTCTTGTATTTCTATGTTTTCTTCCCTGGTCTAGTTATCTTGGTTCTATGTTTGTTTGCTCCAGCTGTGTCTCATTTTGTAATCAACCCTCATGTGTATATCAGTCTTGTTCCCCAGTCAGTCCTTGTTGAGTCACTGTATCCTGTCACCATTGTATCCTGTCTGTTTTAAGTTGTTCATGTTCACCTGTCTTCTGAATTAAAACACCAATTCATGGTTTTGAACACTACATGCCTGGCTGTCCTGCGTTTGGGTCCTTACCTCACCTACCAGCTTTTAGGTCTGCTATTTTAGAAAAATCGTGAAAATGTGCCTCAAATCTTTCAATATATATTCTTTCAGAGCAAACGTTTTTTTTACCTCAAATCTTTGCTTCTGGGAGGGGGTCCCTGGAACAACATATTTTCAGATGGAGGTCGGTGGCCAATTACATATAATTTCTGGGATCCTTGACATGAAATATTGAGCACCTCCTGACAGAACATATACCTGTACGTAGAATACGCACATCGGCAGGCTGGGTGCTGGGCTAAAGATATTGGATGGAGCACCACAGGTACAAGAAATATGTTCTTTATTGAGAATTCTGACGTTTATCTATTTGATCTTCATCAGGTCCTCTGACATATAGAAACATATTCAGGTATTTCAGAAAACGGTCAGAATTTAGAAGATATTTTCAGGTCAGGCCTAAATGGGTTAAAAAGGTCTTAAAATGTGTATACAATGTACCTACACACCTTTACTAGTTGGTTGGTTGGTTGGTTGGTAGGTATACTGTTGGGAGAGAAAACAATGTTGCACATAGAGCTAATGGTCGACCATTGTTTTTGGCAGCACATTTCTATTTTAGTTTTAGTCATAATAGTCTCTTGAAACGTTTTCATTTATAGTTTTAGTCACATTTTAGTCTCCTGGAATGTTTTTTTGTGTTTTAGTCTAGTTTTAGTCGACTAAATATCATTAGATTTTTGTCGACTAAATCTACAGTTGATTTAGTCGACTAAAATGTATTTTGTCGGGGCCTTGATGCCGTCGTAATGGCTGATTTTACACATGCTGAAAATAGCCGATCTACAAGGTCACAACGCAGTCGCAGTCTAGTAGTCTATAGTTTTTATTTTTTTGACAAAATCGACAGTACATGTAGTCATAGTTTTAGTCACCATAGCTTAGTTTTAATTTAGTTTCCATTTAGTTTTCATCTGTGAAAAAAGGTAGTCATAGTTTTGGTCGACGAAAACAACACTGCTGGGGACCTATGGGATGACTGGGCTCAAGAGAATGGAGAACAAAGCCCAAATGACACTCCACCGTACTGAGAAGGTGGGCCAAAAATAACTCATCTACATGCCTGAACCCTGGCCATGTGCACTTGACCTGACAAGACTTTACATAATCTATATACCCAATCAATAATGTAAATGTTTGAGTATAATGTACAATCTATCACCAGGGTCAAGCTTTACAGTATGGGTACAGTGTATTGGTTATATGAATATGAAAAACAACTCGTGTGACTCTTCTTGACCCGAGTTATGTATGTCACATTTTGACATGGATAATGATATTTAGCCGTTATTTACTAAATCTACAGCATTGGGTCTCTCAACTCCCTTTGAGGATCAAAGAGACATTTAAAAACATTAAAGATGGAGTGCTGTGATCTTTCCATGTGATGTGACGATTATGTTTTAGGGTGGAAAAGATCATGGCACTCCATCTTTAAAGGTATTATGACATTATTTTTAACATAATTTTAACAACATTAAAAGTCTTGGCCATGGTCCTTCAAACGTGTCTAAAAAGTTTGAACTTTTTTTGAACACTCCAGTATTTCTTGCCAGGAGTTTTTGTGTGTATGTAAGTATGAAAAATACATTATTTTAGCCTGTAGATGTCGGTAATTCTCCCTTTCCTGTCAATCACTACCCAGCTCCGCCCCCCCCACCCCTCAAGCCCTCCATACCTCTCCGCCCCCCTCAGAGAAAGGGACTGTTCTTTTTTTTTTCCTTTACAAGTTCACAGCATCTCAGCCATAGCAACGCTGCCAGTGCCAACGCACGCAACTTCTTCTCCTTTTATAACTATTTGTTTATAGTTTATATAAAATGTTATTTATAATAAGACTATCACTGCATGTATGTACTGAGGGGATGGACAACAACATGTATTCTCTGCTGCAAAAGGAGAGGAGACTGGAGCAACACGGACATTTAGAGCCTTTTATTAAGGTGCTGAGTATACAAAACGACTAACGTTTCGACCTTGCGGTCTTCATCAGAGTCCACTCTGATGAAGACCGTCCGCAAGGTCGAAACGTAAAAGGCTCAAAATGTCCGTGTTGCTCCAGTCTCCTCTCCTTTTGCAACTTTGATGTCCCTGCACCTGTGAAGCACCGGATCAGCCGTTTTAGGCTTGCCGCTTGAGGCGCGTTGGTAGACTCCCTTTGTAACATGTATTCTCTATTCAACGTCATCGTACGAGCAACAGTTGGTAAACAAATAAGGCACGTTTGGAAATACCGCACCGGAGCGCACTCGCCTATTAGTTTGCATTGCACAGTGCCAGTGGGCTTAGTGCGCTATTTCCGAACGCGCCTATGAAACTCCTGCAATATCTCACCCCACGACCACGTCGACATAAACTTGTGTAATGTCATCGTCATCGATATCATACTCAATGACTATAGCCTATCATTATTCGCCATACTTTTAACGTGGATTATATCACACGAGCGTTGGCTGCGCGTTGCTATTCCAGTCTGTATCGCATTACAAGAACAATAATGAGCACATGCAATCTACAACAGCTGGTGCACGCCACGAATCAAAGATTAATAATAGTCAAACACACAGCTAATGCGGGTAGTGGCAGTGATTGACTATAAATTAAAAGTAGGCTACCATGAAGCATTTCGGAGTGCTGCAGGCGATTGATTTTTTATTGTGAGTCCACTCAAATAGTACTGCACAACAATTTAACACAAATCATTGCAGTATAAATACTTATAGTTGGGATTGGGACACGAATGCTTGGTATTGCTCCTGGGTTCATAAAAAGTTTGGTTGCAAATCCACTCTGAACTTGTCCGAGATTTGAAAAACTTTCTGGGGTGAAATGATGTGCGCACACCAAGAGTCCCTTCTTTGACAACTTGGTTGGAACGTTACCGTCAAAAATAAAATGCATCCACCTAGAGCGTGAATCTTCATCTAGGCCAGTTGGTGGAAAGTGCAAGGACTTGTGTTGATTGACACAGCCGACAACGGAGCAGATTGCTTTTTCTCTAGAAGCCATTATTATTATTATTATACTGAAACAAAGTCGCGGACAGAATGAGGAAGAAGAGAGGAGAGCAGGTGGAGGAGAGGAGAGGGGCGGGGATGAGGAGGAGGGGGGCGGGTAGTAGAATTGGTAGACAGGGAGCAGAGGAGAGGGGGCGGGGTTTAGCGTTACATTACGTAGGCCTCCGCCGTCCAAGCCACGAGTCATATTTGCATAATTATTCACAAAAGTCCAGACAGCGGAGAATACACTGAATGTTCAAATTTGGGTTTTTTTTTGTGAAATTGATGTCAAGAAAAGCCAAAGAACACAAAATATCTACAAAAATGTGTTTTAAATGTCACAATCCCTTTAAGAACACATTGTCAATGTAGAGTAGACTAGGGGCTCCAACGTACAGTATATGCCATGCCTTACCCGCAAGTATTAAACACTTTCCGTGAATTACGCATTCAGGAGCTTCCGTTATAGGAGCTAACGTTATCTTGCAGCCACACAGCCCACTATTCATTTTGCCGTCTCCTATACTGTATGTGCGGGTGGAGGTGTGTCTGTATAGGTGTGTTGATGCGCTTTCCCTATATTTGCTATCTTATACACACGGGAAAGTGCCTCTTCAAACCACCCGTATAATGCGAATCCGTTTGATAAAAAGAACGCGCTCCTGAGACCTGAGTCGGAGCTGCCTCGGCTTGACGCTTGCATGTTGCAGAACAATCACAGCTAAGATCAGTGCATCAGTGCATTGTATTGAGGGTTTATGTGCCTGAATGTCTGTAAATTCACATGAACATGAAACCGTCATATTTATAAATCCTAGAACTGGTATATTTGGAAATAATCATGCTAATGATATCCTTTCCAATACGCGTTGGTACTTGCCCGTTTATTATAGCCCCTGGCTTCACATGGCAAATCATGTGAACAACAAGCATGCATTTGTATCGCATGACTGAGTGGCAGAGTGATTGCTAAGTTTCAACAAAGCCTTGTTTTCAAATGCTCCAGGAGCAAGGAACAAATTAATCCATCGGTCTACTAGTCTGCCACATTAGCTGTGCACTGACAGAGAACGCGCACGCACAGTCGCACACGCACGCACACACAATCAATCAACAGCACTGGACCACTTTCAGAAGGACTTTGCTCGAATAAATGCTCAGTACTGTCAGGTGAACTTGATTTTCTGAAGACTGCAGGGAATCGATGGCGCGACGTTGAGCTATCTCTATCCACTCCTCCAGGGGCGCGGCAGTGACTCAGAGTCGCAGAGTGGCCGGTCGGTAGTCTCACGATATCAGTCTGTTGCACACTTTTACTGTTTTAGTGACGTCCTATATAGTGTTTCCTGTTTTCCCTATAGTTGTGTTTGCCTGTCTTGTCTTACCTCCTTGTGATTACTATAGTTTTCTCCACCTGTGTCCCGTTAGTCTCCCAGCCAATCCCAGTGTTGATTGTTTGTTTCTGTTCATCTGTGTAATTGTGATCCCTATGTGTCTACTTAAAACCCTTAGTCCCTTATGTTCCCTGCTTGATCATAGATGTTGTTATGGTGTTCTGTTCCTGTTATGTTCACCTAGTGTTTTCAGTATAATAATAAATACTTAAACTTGACGTTCTCTGCTCCTGCCTGTCTGTTCAGCATTTTGAACATTACTTGTCTTGAGTCGCACCGTGACAGGTAGAGCGGCTGGATGGGAACCGCGAGGTTCCAAACTCGATCCCGCGCTCCCCCAAAGTTTTGTGTCGAAGTGTCCTTGAGCAAGACACTGAACCCCTAATTGCTCCTGATGTGCTGGTTGGTGCCTTGCATGCTTTCCGCCCGCCATCGGTGTATGAATGTGTGTGTGAATGTGTGCGTTAATGGGTGTTAGTGTCGAAGTGTCCTTGAGCAAGACACTGAACCCCTAATTGCTCCTGATGTGCAGCTGGTTGGTGCCTTGCATGCTTTCCGCCGGTGTATCGGTGTATGAATGTGTGTGTGTGTGAATGTGTGCGCTAATGGGTGAATGGAATACAAACTATGTAAAGTGCTTTGGATAAAAGCACTAGTTTATGGAAAAAGAACCACCGCTCATCCGCTGAAAAAACTTAAGAGAGGTGCTGGAGCCACAAAGGAACATGAGAAAAAAAATAAAGGGAAGCACTATAAAAATGCACATTTACCAACCCAGGTGACCTTGGAGGTGAACGGCACCCGTAATCGCCACAGAGTCGGGTTTTATTCTTTTTCCTATTATTATTTTTTAGATTGCATGAATCGGGCGTGTGCACGGGCAGTTGGGCACGCACGTGCACACTTCCAGCAGTGCCTTTAATTCTCTCTATGCACTTATCTCCAGATCCGCTGCCGGTGGTCGACTGCTGCATAATGCCGTTGCAAATGAGTGTATCTTCAATGACCTTCTTGTCGGTGGATGCGTGTTGAGGTGGTGTGTGGGCCGCTGTACTGTGATATATATACAACTTACTGTGTACACAACTACGGTATCTGCTGGAGAGGTGCACTGCTGCTGCTGGGATTCAGCTCGGTGCCATCCATTGAAGTATACTGCAAGGTTGTAACGGTTGAGGCACTTATTGCACCGTTGGAGCCTCGCTCGGAGCTGAGTACAGATATATAATAGTATTACTTGAACACCACCCAAGCTCCCCTGAAGCATGGATAATCGGCCCCAGTCCCGCCGCCAGGAATCTATCGATATGACTTCAGTTTAATCACTTAAACCCTCCATACTTGGTAAAAGTATGGAGAGTTAAACTGTACTCTGTTGCATTCTATTTCAGCCTATACAGTACACCAAGGGCCCTCAGAGGCACTTTGGGCTCGTATCCCATGCCTTATACCTGCAAAGCATTAAACACTTTCCGTCAATTGCGCATTTAGGAGCGTCCACTATGCGTGAACGTTATCTCGCTCGCCGCCACACAACCCACTATACATTTTGCCGACTCCTACTCGTTCTTTTCAAAATCTTTTTATTCAGGTTTATTTTTTTGTAACAGAAGCCCAGGGGCAAGTATTAAACAGACATATAAAATATAAAAAATAAAACTCAATCCCCTATCCCACCCTCCACCCCACCCACAATCCCAAGGATAGTCGGAAAACAACGAATAAATAAATGTATCTATATATACACACTATACACAAAAATACATGCATACATAATCACAAAAAGAAAAAAAATAGAAAGATAGCAGAGCAGATTTTTCATAGCAGAGAGCAGATTTTGTTTCTGTTGTGGTTTGGCGTTGGCCGAAGTATACAGTAGGCACGGCACACTATGCAGTTTCTGTGTTGTGGTGGAATAAACGGGCTCCAGGTCTTGTAAAACTTTTTCTCAGAGCCCGTAATTGAAAACCTTAACATCTCCAACTCAAGACGCGACATTATAGTACTGTGACAATGGCCCCCAGAAGTCGGCATACCCCTACCGGAGGTAGGACCAAACACAACATAGTTTTTCCTCATCTCTAAGGTCTCCCATACATGAAATGGATTCTTGTATAAAAATATTTTACTGCAAAAGTGGTGAAATTGTTATTTAAAGTTATACAGCTCAAACTAAAAATAAAGCCTGTCCGTCTGGGGGTTGAGGCACCTAAAGTAATGTAGATTCACAATGGAAGCTCTGAGAGGTTCAAAACTTGGCATACTTGAAGCCAGAACATACCTCTACATTCTAAAAAAGACTGAATGTCAATAGCTGAATGTCAATATGAGATATAGTCATTTGAACACATACCTACAGTAGGCGGAATTGTACATCTATGTAGATGTCTTGTCTACTTAGTGACTCTGGAATGGATTGTCATAGCAACACATATGAGGGCTTGTAGGAAAGGTGAGGTTCTACTGAATCCAGCAATACCAATTGTGTAAATGTAGCTCGCATAATCGTGGAGTTATGCCACAAAACATATATGGTGTCCCAAACGGGGGGAAATAAAACTAATGAAATCTACAGTATCACATTAGTTTTATTTTTACTTCACTTATCAAGGTCAAGGGTGGGAAAACATAAAAAAATCACTTGAGTAGAAGTCCCTAAAATGTATGAAATGTCTCAAACTTGAGAAATGAAAAAATGTGAACAAATAGATGCCGCTTCAAGAGAAATAGTAGAGAAATATGCAAGCATACAGTGGAACTACTAACTATTATTATGTTGCAGCACATGACCTGGATGCTCCCTCATCAAGCTCAAATCTCAATATTATCCTCATAAATATAAATAATCAAGTTATTCATTTCTGTTATTTCTGATTGGGACATCCCTAGTATCAATATGATATCCATATCATGATATTAGACTGGATATTGTCCGTGATTTGGGAAATTGTACTATTGTGATATTGCATAGGAGTTGCATAAAAATATAATTTTCGGATGGGGAAAAATCGGTATCGGCAGATACTCAAAATTAAAATGATCGGAATCAGATCGGGAGCAAAAACGTGTGATCGGGACATCCCTATCCATAATGTTGAAAAGCCCAAGGCAGAAGACCTTCAACTCTTACTAAATGTTGCTCAGCAGAGATATGATGATGTTCATACAACCGTGCAGTGGCTCTATATACAGACAATATGCTGCAGTAATGAGCAAGTTGCAAATGTTGAGTGAGAGCATGCCTGCACCAGTCTCATCAAGAAGTCTGAATAGGGTTGATACAACATTGTTTAACATACAAAGATATTTTTCATTTGTGTGAAGGCCAGTACAAGACCAGAACATCTGACAGCCATTATGGCTGGTACTGGTATGTGTACCAGAGACTTATGGTCCTTCATGCAGCATCAGAAAGGTTGATGAAGTTGTACATCATCTGCTCCTCTCGTACCCAGATCTCTTTGTGTATGATGACAAATATACAATAATACTGGTAATATGCGTGGCCAATAGAGCGGCTGGATGGAGAACCGTGAGGTTCGCAAGGCAAATTTCAGTGTGAACTAACAATATACCGGTAGTACTATATCATACCATATTCTCAGTTCGATCCAGGGCTCCCCCAGAGTTAGACTCTGGACCCCTAATTGATCCCGATGTGCAGGTCGGTGCCTTGTATGGTTTCCTCTGCCATGGGTGTGTGACTGAATGTGTGAATGTAATGCACAATCTATGTAAAGTGCTTTGGATAAAAGCTCTATATACTGTAAATGCACCAATTTCCATTTACGGTATATAAAGTCCTTGACTGTTATGACATACTGAAGACACTGACTCTGAGGAGGAAGAAGATGATATTGTCTGAATACAAACCCTGGAAACATACAGCATTACAATTTGTAGAACATGGAAAGTCTGATGTTGCATGCTCTGCAAGTGTGCCCATGGGAAATGGGCACAATGAGAGAAGATGCAAATATCCAAGAAAATCCAGAACTACTACATAGACCTGCAGATATATCGATGAAGAAAACCATGGACCAGTGTCTTCAGTATGTCATAACTCTTATTTATTGAAAGTGATGACTTGTCATCACTTTCATTTATTTAAAGAAAAACTACTTCAGTGAGAGTAATAAAAGCTTTGACATAGATACTGCTGTTCTAATTCTTTGTTTTATAGCTGCTATATTTCGTTTAGAGATACAGTGTTTTAGGTAGCAGATATTTGTCATCATATGCAAAGAGATCTGAGAGCTTTCTGATGCTGAATGTGAAGGCCCTGTCTCTGGTACTCTGACCAGTAGTCCTGCTTTTGTCTATGAACTGATTGCAACAAGACTGCAAGGACTTTTTTGTGCTATCCCTTTTGGACTGATTGTATGACTGTAGGCCTACTCTGTTGCTGTTTTTACATTTATGTCTAATAAACTATTAAATCCATCAATCAATCAATCAATTGTGCTGGCCTTCCCACAAATGAAACAATATATTTGTATGTTAAACAGTGTTGTATCCTATTCAACAATGTTGAACTTGTACCCTATTCAGTCTTCTTGACGAGACTGCATGCTCTCACTCTGGTCTTATATTACTGGAGTAGTTTTCTCAACATGATATATGATGAGGAGAGTATATTGAATTTGGGTTTGCCAGGGTTTTATGAACATCATCTCTCTGTTGAACAACAGTTAGTGTTGAAGGTCTTCTGCCGTGGGCTTTATACATTATGGGTCTTGTTTCATGCCTTTTTCTAACTGTTTAGCAAAGATGATACAAAGATTTGGATCCAATATTCAATTTTGGTAAAATTTTAAAGATACACTTCAGAATGTATACAGTATTTATGTTGTGCATTGCGCGCACTATTATTAGGCTATAGTATGTGCAGTAACCATATTACAAGTGATACTAATTAAGTCTATTTTCCATTCTGGTGAAATAGTGTCAGGGCAGGGTTCTGCTATCGTCAGTGTAGACTACTGGACAGGCAGTAGGCTCTGTTACACTAAAGAGAACTAAATGCTAGGTCACTCTCCACTCCAGTCAGCTAAATAGCTACTTGATTTGACAAGGTTCATCTCATCTTTTCACATTCCAAAATATGTGAAATGATTTTACCTGTCATTTTATGAAGAAAGCCACATACTGTAGGCAATAAGATGCAGGTGGAGCCAAATACTGTAGTATAACTTGACTGTAACCAAATAACTACAGAAATGAATAACTTGCTGTTATGAGGATAATATTGATATTTGAGCTTGATGAGGGAACATCCAGGTCATGTGCTGCAACATAATAATAGTTCCACTGTAGGCTTGCATATTTCTCTGTACTATTGTTGAAGCGGCATAAATTTTTACCACACATTCTAATTTCTCAAGTTTGACACATTTCATACATTATAATGTAGGGACTTATACTCAAGTGAATTTGTTATTATTTTTCCACCCTTGATAAGTGAAGCCAAAACTAATCAAATCTGTGTGATACTGTAGATTTCTAGGAGTTGGGACTGTTTTATTTCTCCCCGTTTGGCACACCATATACGTTAGTGGCATAACTTCACGAGTATGCAAGCTACAGTTATACAATTGGTATTGCTGGATTCAGTAGAACTACACCTTTCCTACAAGCCCTCATATGTGTTGCTTTGACAATCCATTTCAGAGTCACTACAAAGTAAAGAAGACAGTCTTTACTGTCTTTTCTAGAATGTAGAAGTATGTCCTGGCTTCAAGTATGCCAAGTTTTGAACCTCTCAGAGCTTCCGATATCCAGTCTAATATCATGATATGGATATCATATTGATACTAGGGATGTCCCAATCACATTTTTGTGCTCCCGATCTGATCATTTAAAAATAGCATGATCGGCCCCGATTTCCGATACACTTCACATATAAGATCACATAAGATGCACATAGGTGGAGCCAAATACTGTAGTATAAATTGACTGTAACTAAATAACTCAAATAACAGATATTAATAACTTGATTATTTATATTTATGAGGATAATATTGACATTTGAGCTTGATGAGGGAACATCCAGGTCATGTGCTGCAACATAATAATAGTTAGTTCCACTGTAGGCTTGCATATTTATCTGTACTATTGTTGAAGCGGCATCTATTTGTACACAATTTCTCAAGTTTGAGACATTTCATACATTTTAGGGACTTCTACTCAAGTGATTTTTTTATGTTTTCCCACCCTTGACCTTGATAAGTGAAGTAAAAATAAAACTAATGTGATACTGTAAATTTCATTAGTTTTATTTCCCCCCGTTTGGGACACCATATATGTTTTGTGGCATAACTCCACGATTATGCAAGCTACATTTACACAATTGGTATTGCTAGATTCAGTAGAACCTCACCTTTCCTACAAGCCCTCATATGTGTTGCTATGACAATCCATTCCAGAGTCACTACAAAGTAGAGAAGACATCTACATAGATGTACAATTCCGCCTACTGTAGGTATGTGTTCAAATGACTATATCTCATATTGACATTCAGATATTGACATTTAGTCTTTTCTAGAATGTAGAGGTATGTTCTGGCTTCAATTATGCCAAGTTTTGAACCTCTCAGACCTTCCATTGTGAATCTACATGACTTTAAGTGCCAACCCCCAGACGGACAGGCTTTATTTTTAGTTTGGGGTGTATAACTTTATATATCAATTTCACCACTTTTGCAGTAAAATATTTTTATACAAGAATCCATTTCATGTATGGGAGACCTTAGAGATGAGGAAAAACTATGTTGTGTTTGGTCCTACCTCCGGTAGGGGTATCTCGAAAACTAAAGCACTTTTTGACTATTCGTCACAGGACTATTATATCACGAAGCCACTGACGGAGCACGGGCGGGGCAGCATCCTTCCATTTGAGCAGAATGGCACGCCTATAGCGAGCAATAAGGCAAAGTCGACCATACGACACTCTATGCTTGTTAAAGGAATTGGTCATCCCTTCCAGCAGTGCCAAGGAGAGCAATTAAGGGACCTGGGTCTAGATTTTGATGTAGAATGTTGAACACATAACCCCCAAAATGGTTGTAATTTCGGACACCTTCCAATACTGATGGATCAAAGGTGCATCACCGCTCTTGCACTTGTCACAGGGAGGAGTTACGTCAGGATAAACACTAGCCATAGCCACTTAGCCTTAGACATAAATATGAGCTCTATGGACTATTTTAAACTGCACTAAGCAATGTCGTGCACAAACAGAGGACTTATAATATTGAAATGGCGCCGCCGACTCCTACTCTTATATGCGCACAGGTTTAGGACAACGGCAAGCGTCTCGTTCTGTCTCAATTCTCCACAAATCTCTGTGATTGTAATTGTCAATTCCTTGTGCTCGTTGTGTTTAACTCAACGTTATTTGAGTTGTGTTGTTGGCGCACTTCGCTCGATCCATCATTGCGCAGCAAATATTTAATGGATTCCAAAAATGAAAAAAATCCCCATAATCAGTAACACGTATAGCTGATACTTTAATTTATCCGATTTCCCTAACTCTTTGTTTTCGCTTGATACCGTTTCGTGAAGAGGCAATACACTCACGATCTATTATACCAAATGAAAGATGGAACTTCATAGATTACACAGCACTATATTTACTAATAAGCACTAATATTAGATTATAGAGTGTTTTTGGTTCACATGGTTCTGTGCGGTGGAAAAAGAGAAAAATCACACCCGTGTGAACTGAGTGGTGCAATCCCCCCCCCCCCACACACACACACACACACACACACACACACACCTCTCTCTCTCTCTCTCTCTCTCTCTCTCTCTCTCTCTCTCTCTCTCTCTCTCTCTATCTCATTAGCAGGCACAGCACTACCCCTCTCTCTGTTTCTGGCGCCCCCTACTGGTATTAATAACTCACATACTCGTGCTCATGACCACTGATACACGTACACAGGTGCACGGACAATGCCGGTTGTAGGAGTGGTTGCACCACTCAAAACTAAACGGCACGGGGCAGCACAAGTGAGGCTGTGTTGGTCGCGGAGTGGATGACAGATCAGATACTGGACACACAAAACGAATATGAATATGAATATGAATGTATTCCGAGGCAGCATGCGTTGCTCTTCCATGGGACATATACTGTAGTATAAGGCTGGGCAAAATGGATTATGGATAATGGATCTCTTAAAGGCAATGGCAGGTGGCACGGTTATTGGTTTAAGTTGCATAACGCCCAAACCACACCTACGAATAATGTAAGCAGACGTGCTTTAGGGATTTAGGCTGTGGCACAAGATAGCCAAATTAAGCCAATACTATACGGGGGCACGCCTCTTACACAATGCTAAATCCCCAAATTACGGATAAAGTGCCCCTGACGTGCTAGACAGGGCCCCTAATCCGTAATTTGGGGATTTAGCATTGTGTAAGAGGCGTGCCCCCATAAAAATGGCTATCTTGTGCCACAGCCTAAATCCACCTCCGCTACCCGTTACATTAAGCATAGGTGTGGTTTGGGCGTTACAATAATGAAACCAATCACCGTGCCACATGCCATTGCCTTTAAGAGATCCATTATCCATTATGCATTATGGATAATGTAGTCCAAGCCTAGCAACGTGTTGTTAGGCTTGGACTACAACTTTTACAGAGGGTTGTTTTGTGTCCAGTAGCTTCTCTATCTGTCAACTGTCATCCACTCAAATCTGGACATTTTTCAAAAAAATCAAAGTTCGATCTTTCATTTGATATATAGGGCTCCATCTCATGATCTCGCGCCAGGAGCCCTATATCTCCTTCATTTTGGGATTTAGTATTGTGTAAGAGGTGTTCGCCACCACCTAAATCCTTAAAACACCTCCGCTACCCATTACATTATGCACAGGTGCTGTGGTTGTGGCGTTACGAAATTTTAACCAATCAGTGTGCCAGGTGCCATTCCCTTTAGGAGATCTACTATCCATAAACCATTATGCCCTGGATCTTGCATTGTGGCCCTGATCAACGCGTGCTGCCTTGGAATACATTTATAATTAGATACAGAGGGTGGTTTTGTGTCTGCCATCCATTCCGCCACCAACACAACCAAGTTGTGCTGCTCCAACTCTCTCAAGTTTTTTCCTTGGGGGTAAAGATTTAAATATGTATTTATTTACATATTTGTCAGTAAATAATGACAAAAGGTGCTATACATTGAGTGTAATGTACTTCAGGGGTGCCGTGGATGAATTAAGCAATACGTATGTAAAAATACCCGGTAAGCTGGGGCCTCGAGTGGCTTATTGCTTTTCTAAAACGGTTACAAACATAATAGCAATATATATATACCTAATAAAACTATTAAATTCACAAAAGTACTGTAGCTACGCTTTGCGCCACCAGAGCGAGCCACATCACTTCCTTGTTTTGCTTGGCAAGTATGCTATGTGACGGGAGAATACATTGACACGAAAACGCGTATTCAGGGCGGAGTCACCACCCCCCGGGTAAACTGTGATTTGCTCTCGTTCACTGCAATGCAATTTGCGGCATTTCCAAAACAATATTGCGCAGAGTAGCGATTATCAAACGTATTTGCAATGACATAGGTTGAAAGATCTGTTGCCCGTGGACAAGGCACGCTACCTCCGCAAGTTAGATATTATCGGCATAGATGTTTGTCCGTATGTGATTAAGGATTGGAAAAAGTTGCATTGGCAGCCATAGAAAATTCTGCCAGGGTAAATGTCCCGGATGTGACGTTTTGGGGCGTTCCTGTCTTGTTTCGTGTCAATGTATAGCGCTTGATGTCTTTACGGGGCTGCCTGGAGCCACACATTCACAGTCATATGGATTTGCAACAGGGGGGCAGTCAGACAGATATTTTGTGAAGCCACTAAGGAAATCGGGACTTCCTGAAAGTTCATATAATGGCCTGTTGTGGCGCTGTCATTGGGCCCAAAAAAACCCATATCTCCATTGAGGTCCATGTATTTGGGCCCAACTTCACCTAGACTGTATTGTAAGGTAAGGTTGTAAGGTTGTAAGGTTTTACTCCAGTGTGGATACGCTGGTGTGCCTGCAGACTACACTGTAAACAGTGTGACAAGAGTTTCACTGAGTCAGGTCAACTGAAGAAACACCAGCGAATCCATACTGGAGAAAAACCATACCACTGTAAACAGTGTGACAAGAGTTTCAGCAGGTTAGATAGTCTTAAGACACACCTGCGTCTCCACACTGGAGAAAAACCATACCACTGTGAACTCTGTCACTCTCGAGTCACAAGCAGAGCTCAAGTTATTCATAAATCCCGGTTGAGATACCCACTACAACGGGTTCTAAATGTTTTAAGTGGCCTATAAGTTTGAAACGTCATCCACATAATGTATTGTATACATGTTGTGGATTTTTGGTGGGAACCACGGCCAATCAGGGATTGGCTGATGACGTAACTATGCATGTTTATGTAAAATAGGGTGGTTCCTGATTGGCCAAGGGACAACAACGACATATGCCCCGTAACTATGTATGTTTATGTAAAAACGGTGGTTCCTGATTGGCCGATCGTGTCACCAAAATTTACAATCCCTGATTGGCTGAAGGAGTCACGGATTTCTATGTTTGCACTGCAACAGTTTATGTTGTGTGTGTGTGTGTGATGTCAGACCTCAGCTCCTGGTCAGCCTACAGTATGTTGTGTGTGTGATGTCAGAGCTCAGCTCCTGGTCAGCCTACAGTACATAAGTGTGAGTTGTCTTTAGACTTTCACTTCATCTCAGTGTTAATTAAAGAGGTTCATCCTGAAGGAGTTTCCTGAGACGCAGCACGAGTGAGCGAGGAGAGGCACGGAGAAGCGTGAGAGAGTGTTACGGTATAAAAGGCATATTGTCCCCTTACCCCAAAAGAGGAACCTATAGAACTCATCAGAGTCCATTTATAGCCGCATTTGATGATGGAAGGAAGGAGTGAAGCCCAATGTTTCCAGACTCGGGAATCCTGTTCCGAGTGTTCACGTGCCTCCACCTTCCTCCATGAACCCGTGGAGAGGAGCCACAACAATGTGCTTTACTGCCAAACACTGAGGAATGAACACATCCCTTCAGCAGCATGTCAGAAAATGTACTGCTCTGTAACCAGCCAGAAACAAAGAGACACAGATGAACCCAAATCTAATTACAGTGACCAACAGTTTAACATGAATTTAGCTCCGGCAAGAGAAGTAAAGACAAATCAGCAGAGGTACGCAGGACAGAAAGCCCACATTTGTAAACAGTGTGACAAGTGTTTCAGTCAGTCAAGTCATCTGCAGGCACACCAGCGTATCCACACTGGAGAAAAACCATACCACTGTAAACTGTGTGATAAGAGTTTCAGTCAGTTAGGTAATCTGCAGATACACCTGCGTATCCACACTGGAGAAAAACCTTACCACTGTAAACTGTGTGAGATGAGTTTCAGTCAGTTACATGATTTTAAGAAACACCTGCGAATCCATACTGGAGAAAAACCATACCACTGTAAACAGTGTGACAAGTGTTTCAGTACGTTAGATAGTCTTAAGAAACACCTGCGTATCCATACTGGAGAAAAGCCATACCACTGTAAACAGTGTGACAAGAGTTTCAGCAGGTTAGATAGTCTTAAGATACACCTGCGTCTCCACACTGGAGAAAAACCATACCACTGTAAAAGGTGTGACAAGAGTTTTAGCAGGTTAGTTAGTCTGCAGGAACACCAGCATATCCACACTGGAGAAAAACCATACCACTGTAAACAGTGTGACAAGGGTTACAGTACGTTAGGTCATCTGAAGAGACACCAGCGTATCCATACTGGAGAAAAACCATACCACTGTAAACAGTGTGATAAGAGTTTCAGTCTGTTAGGTCATCTGCAGATACACCAGCGAATCCATACGGGAGAAAAGCCATACCACTGTAAACAGTGTGACAAAAGTTTCATTACGTTAGATAATCTGCAGAGACACCAGCGTATCCACACTGGAGAAAAACCATACCACTGTAAACAGTGTGACAAAAGTTTCAGTACGTCAGGTAATCTGCAGAAACACCAGCGTATCCACACTGGAGAAAAACCATACCACTGTAAACAGTGTGACAAGAGTTTCAGTATGTTAGGTCAACTGAAGACACACCAGCGAATCCATACTGGAGAAAAGCCATACCACTGTAAACAGTGTGACAAGAGTTTCAGCAGGTTAGATAGTCTTAAGACACACCTGCGTCTCCACACTGGAGAAAAACCATACCACTGTGAACTCTGTAACAAGATTTTCACTGAGTCAGGTCATCTGCAGAATCACCAGCGTATCCATACAGGAGAAAAACCATACCACTGTAAACAGTGTGACAAAAGTTTCAGTCAGTCAGGTAGTCTGCAGGCACACCAGCGTATCCACACTGGAGAAAAACTGTAAACTGTGTGAGATGAGTTTCAGTCAGTTACGTGATCTTAAGAAACACCTCACTCCACACTGGAGAAAAACCATACCATTGTAAACTAGTTTCAATCTGTTAAATGACCTGAAGAGACACAGACGGTTAGGCACAATAGAGCCAGCCATAGAAACATAGAACACAGAAGTCGAGAGAAAGAAGACCATGCAATTAAGAAATTAGCATTTTAAATAGATGACCCTAACCTATAACCTCAGTAAAACTATACCTTCTAAAAATATACGTTTTATCCCACGATTTTGTAACCCATTTTTCACCCCTGTGTCAATCATCTAATTTGATCCTGGGCTCTACACACCCTTCACCAACCTAGTCCCCATATATGGGGGACAAGGGGAGAGCAACGGACTTGAACTCATGCTTCCTTCATGCCTGAGTGTCCAAGTTGCTCCTTTAGACCTGACAGGGGGGAGTTTCCCTGGTTGGACGTAGCGCGTGGAAGGAACACGTTATTCCAACCAGTTCCTTTCCCCTCCTTTCCCCCTTTCCCCTTGGTCTTGATATCGGAAGGTCGCTATAGTTCGTATCCCCGGACAGGCACGTTAAAATTACCACCGCTGAAGTGCCCTCGGACAAGGCATTGAACACCTCTACCATGAAATGTTCTATGAGCAGGGCCTCATGGCTGTAAACAAGTTCTTGAGCTTAGTCCAGTTACCCTGCAGGGTAAACATAGTACCTTTCCTTTTCCTTACCTCTCCACACGGCCCACACCAACCACACTATAGGCCAACCACAGCATTACAGGGTTGGCAGTGACGGAGAGTGAAAGAGCAACACACTCAGCTCGTATAATTGGCCCGCTCTAATGCACAGTAATGAGTTTCCTCAGATTAGGTGGCTGCAGGCCTCTCCTCTCCATTAGAGATAGCTCACTCATCCGCGAGAGAGTCTCAGAGAGTATACTGTAGAACCGCTGCTCCTTCACTTGTAAAGGAGCCAGATTAGGTGCTTTTTTACGGATGGTCCTCGCTGCACGTCCCACTGGAGACCCCCCCCCCCCCTGCAGGCAGACCAAGAAACAGAGGAGGGGGGGGGAGGGTATGGGCTCCATTTTCATCGCCACTAAACCCCTTATCCCTGAACTTCTACTTTACTTTTTTGCAAAACACTTTTGAATAGTTAAAATGGCCAATGGTCTATACAAGCTCACAACGTGTCAATGTAGATTGGCTAGTTGAACTATTCAAAAAGGTTTTTTAAAATAGTAAGAAAAAAAAGTGCAAAGAAGTTTAGGGATAAGCGGGGACAAATTAGTCATTGGGCCAGTGCGGGGCCGTGGCCCAGGGGCCCTTCATGGCTCTCAGGGGCCCTTCGGGGGAAATTAGACCGTCAAACTAGGTTTGACACCCTGAAAAGGGCTCCTCATGGGGCCCTTCATTGGCTGTTGATTTTGTTCACTTTAGGTTAAAAAGATGATAAAAAACACAGAAAAACACAGACACACGCGCACTATGGGGGGGGGGGCCCTGCAAATATTACCGGCCCCCAGGGGCCCTCGTGGTGGGTTAATCCGTGCCTTATACTGTATATATATCTCCACACTGGCCTTAGAACTCCTTGGAGGAAATGGCTATAATATTACCCGGGAAAGGGAAGTCTGGAGCTCTCTGCTGGAACTATTGCCCCCCCACACCCCGATTCCGGAAAAGAGATTCATAGTGGATGGATGGATAATGCTCATTAACCCTCGAAAAGGCCCAGTGCTGGACCAGGCGGTCTCTGGCCGGGTGCTAATTAAAAGACTGCGGAGAGACGGAAGTCGTCACAGACATTTATATTCAACAGCTCCTTAATTCCTTCAGTCTGTATGAACCAGAGTATCTGCCTGTTGGGGAAGAGCGCCACCATCAGGCTGACCAGAGTATCTGTACTGTACTCAGTTAGGCCCAGACAGACAGACAGACAGACAGACACTTGTACTGAAAAATACTTTGGTGTTACACTAAAAACTCAGCTCCCCTTCATGCACCTGTCCAGGGTGAAGCTCAACAGCACCACTTTGTCACCTGTTGGTACAAACCGACAGACATAATAGGGACACACACAATTACTTGTTGCAGACAGTGTCCCATGCACCGCTCAAACATATTGCGGATTTTTTTTTTTTTTTTGACTATTTTCAGATGGGGGTCCGTGGACAATTAAATATTAATCTGGGAGTCCTTGAAATGAAAAATAAATGTGGGAACCACTGGCTTAAAGAACATTAGGATGCAAGCCCACATAAGCAACAAGCCCTAAAAAAATCAGACACGTCTGAAGTGAGCGGTCCTTTACAGTACAGTACAGTACAGTACAGTACAGTACAGTACAGTACAGTACAGTACAGTACAGTACAGTACAGTACAGTACAGTACCGCTCACTTCAGACGTGTTGCTTATGTGGGCTTGCATCCTAATGTTCTTTAAGCCAGTGGTTCCCACATTTACTACTGTAGGCCTACTGTACTGTAGTCTAATGTACTGTACTGTAGGCTACTGTACTGTACTGTACACAGGGACAGACCCAGGGACACAGCCACACACATAGCTGTCTATAGTGGTCGTTGCACCACTCAAAAAGGCAACCTGCTACAACAAATAATTACAAACAACTTTACACACAAACAAGCCCAAAAGTCGCCTATAATAAGCAGACATGGCAACACTGGATACGAGAGCATCCGTGCCAGGACAGCGAGGCTGTGAAAAACGATTCCTTTCCCCAGGCAAGTCAGACTGCTGAACTCAGAGAGAAAACTGTCTGCCCTTTTTCATTAATTCCCCCGGCTAGGCAGTGCATGAACACTGGAAATAAACTTAAAATGCACTGATGAACTCTAGATGCATTTTACTATCTATATGATGTATAGTTTGTATACGATGTATGCTTTGAATACAATATTTTTTATATCTAGTTATGCTTGCACTTACATCTTGCTTTGAATTCATTTAGTTTTCGTATTTATGTAGATTATGACATGGCGTTTTGCACTATTCATTCGCTGTCTTTATAGGAGAAACTACATTTTGTTTTCTGATGCTTGCCAGAAGTTGGACTATGGAGACAAGAGGTTTAGAATCAGACTATAAAAGCAGAGGCAAATCTAATCCTCCTCATAATGCTCCTACTAAAGTGTGTGTGTGTGTGTGTGTGTGTGTGTGTGTGTGTGTGTGTGTGTGTGTGTGTGTGTGTGTGTGTGTGTGTGTGTGTGTGTGTGTGTGTGTTTGCTGCGTGCGTCCGTGTGTGCTCACAAGTGCCCAGTCTGTTGCTATCTGTGACAGTATTAAGACGAGGACTGCTGAGAGATAGTCACAGGAAAAACAAAAACAAATTATGAGATTTCTCTTTGGGCTGGTCAAAATAGTTGATAATGCACCAATTGTTAACATATACTTGTGATTTAGGAAACTAGAAATGTGTTTCGTCTACTTAAAATGAAGTTGAAAATACTTTGTAGGTGAACCTTGATAGTTAGAAACAGTTAGAAATAGTATTTACTCGTTTATAACTTTAGGGTTCTGAACTGATTGTAAACAATCTGTTCTGCCAAAAATGAATTAAAGTTTAAGTCTAGATCATACTGGACTTAAGTTGGATATCATTATAATTAGTTTTGGTTAACAAGAACACATTTGCCACTGAAGTGAATTTCAGTTTTATTCAAATTGTTCGCTTTCCACTGGAGAGTATCAGAGAAGTTAACTCTGATATTAAGGGGTCTCCCCTTTGTGTCCTGCAGATGCTATCAGCATCCTGCATTCCAATGGGCAATAAAACTCGTATTACGTAGGGGTCCTGGTTCAGCCCCCCTCCCTGAAGGTTTGTTTACTGTAGGTTGGTTGAAGCCCAAACTCATTCTCGGCACGCCAAGCAGTGTCCCTGAGAACATGGGGGGGGGGGGTTGACCTGATGAAGATCAACACAGATCGAAACGTTGTCAGCATTTAAATAAAGAACGTCTTACCTTTACCTGTGGTGTGCGGGCTCCATCCTATCTACAAAAAATGCACCAATTGTTAACATATACTTGTGATTTAGGAAACTAGCAATGTGTTTCGTCTACTTAAAATGAAGTTGAAAATACTTTGTAGGTGAACCTCGATAGTTAGAAACAGTTAGAAATAGTATTTACTCGTTTATAACTTTAGGGTTCTGAACTGATTGTAAACAATCTGTTCTGCCAAAAATGAATTAAAGTTTAAGTCTAGATCATACTGGACTTAAGTTGGATATCATTATAATTAGCTTTGGTTAACAAGGACACATTTGCCACTGAAGTGAATTTCAGTTTTATTCAAATTGTTCGCTTTCCACTGGAGAGTATCAGAGAAGTTAACTCTGATATTAAGGGGTCTCCCCTTTGTGTCCTGCAGATGCTATCAGCATCCTGCATTCCAATGGGCAATAAAACTCGTATTACTCGTATTACCTGAAGGTTTGTTTAGGTTGGTGGAACCCAAACTCATTCTCGGCACGCCAAGCAGTGTCCCTGAGAACATGGGGGGGGGGGTTGACCTGATGAAGATCAACACAGATCGAAACGTTGTCAGCATTTAAATAAAGAACGTCTTACCTTTACCTGTGGTGTGCGGGCTCCATCCTATCTACAAAAAATGCACCAATTGTTAACATATACTTGTGATTTAGGAAACTAGCAATGTGTTTCGTCTACTTAAAATGAAGTTGAAAATACTTTGTAGGTGAACCTCGATAGTTAGAAACAGTTAGAAATAGTATTTACTCGTTTATAACTTTAGGGTTCTGAACTGATTGTAAACAATCTGTTCTGCCAAAAATGAATTAAAGTTTAAGTCTAGATCATACTGGACTTAAGTTGGATATCATTATAATTAGCTTTGGTTAACAAGGACACATTTGCCACTGAAGTGAATTTCAGTTTTATTCAAATTGTTCGCTTTCCACTGGAGAGTATCAGAGAAGTTAACTCTGATATTAAGGGGTCTCCCCTTTGTGTCCTGCAGATGCTATCAGCATCCTGCATTCCAATGGGCAATAAAACTCGTATTACGTAGGGGTCCTGGTTCAGCCCCCCTCCCTGAAGGTTTGTTTACTGTAGGTTGGTTGAAGCCCAAACTCATTCTCGGCACGCCAAGCAGTGTCCCTGAGAACATGGGGGGGGGGGGGGGTTGACCTGATGAAGATCAACACAGATCGAAACGTTGTCAGCATTTAAATAAAGAACGTCTTACCTTTACCTGTGGTGTGCGGGCTCCATCCTATCTACAAAAAATGCACCAATTGTTAACATATACTTGTGATTTAGGAAACTAGCAATGTGTTTCGTCTACTTAAAATGAAGTTGAAAATACTTTGTAGGTGAACCTTGATAAGAAACAGTTAGAAATAGTATTTACTCGTTTATAACTTTAGGGTTGTGAACTGATTGTAAACAATCTGTTCTGCCAAAAATGAATGAAAGTTTAAGTCTAGATCATACTGGACTTAAGTTGGATATCATTATAATTAGCTTTGGTTAACAAGAACACATTTGCCACTGAAGTGAATTTCTCACAATTTGTTACAAAACGACCAGGATTTTCACAGCCTACACAGAGGAGAGAGTTTATAAGTAAATGTACTCAAACTAGAAGTTGTATGGATCTCTGAATAACCGTGGTCCGTTAACTATGAAAGCGTATTACACCGATACAGTATGGACGAATAGTTACTAAAAAGGCCATCACATACCACTAGTATGGATTCAACAACATTGGTGATATGGTTTGTTTTCACTGCCTGTATGACACAACAGGCCCAGAACCCCCCCTCCTCCTCCTCTTGAGATGAAGATGAAGAAATGGGGGTCAGGGGTCTGCCAGCCTAGAGGCCAAAACAAAATGGGGTTGGTGTGAATTCAACTGGTTGTTGACTCCGCTTATCCTGTCGGCTTATAGGCCTGGAACCAGGATATGGGCTACACCAAAACACTCACCCCCCTTTTCAATGATTGATAAGAAATCTTGAAAGGGGTTTGTGTGTTGTGTGTGTGTGTGTGTGTGTGTGTGTGTGTGTGTGTGTGTGTGTGTGTGTGTGTGTGTGTGTGTGTGTGTGTGCGTGCGTGCGTGTGTGTGTGCTGCGTGCATGCGTGTGTGCTCACAAGTGCCCAGTCTGTTGCTATCTGTGACAGTTTTAAATATTTGGAATTAGTCAGAACAAGTCTAGCTAGACTCGGAAACCCAGGCATTTTGTTTCCTGGAAGAAAGAAGATCTGACAAGTTTGGTGGACACTGAACAGGGACCTATAACGTTGCCTCCTCTCTGTTTACGGTCGACACTTTATACCAAGAGACTTTGAAACAGGTAACTATATATAGCCTATGCTTTTATTTTATTGTTATTATGACATGTAATGATTGATAGAGAATATACAGTAGAGCTGTCATTAAGACCTGATTCTTCAAAAAGCTTTCTAAATCATTCTACAGAATGACTTACTAAATCGAGAGTTCTCAGACTTTTTGGTGCCAAGGACCCCCCAAGAATGATGATTTCTTTTTCAATTTCTTTATGTAACCCTATAGTTATTTATTCAAATTAATTTACAGACGGTCGCTAAATGTAGACATTTGTAGACGCTCCGGCGCTCCCTGAGCACAGCAGAGACAGTCTCTATGGGACCCTAGAGACCGTCTGCGAAACAGAAAGTAAAACAGTACACACTGCAGCGTGTACTGTTTTACTTTCTGTTTCGCACCGGAGCACATGACATGAAACAAGACAGTGAGGCTCACATGCCATGAAACATTCTGAATACGGATTTAATGACAGAGCTCCGTGAGATTTGTGACTAAATATAGTGGAAGGAGTGAGGTGAATAACTTTCATAAAACGTGGGACAGGAGGAGTGGGCAGCTTGCCAGAAATAGAGACAACATAGCCCAAATTTTTAGATTCTCGTAGAGGTTTTTTTCGATTCTGACGAATCTCTCTACGAGAGTCTAAACGTAAACTCCGCCCCTAACGTCGAAGAAGCAACCTGGATGCCTTTAAATCACTCTTACCTTGTACAAATGCAAAATCTAAGCTGCTTTTAATGTTGCCCCACTTGTTTGTGACCACTACGGAAGCATATTAAACTCTGTCAATGCTTATTTTTCAATAAAAAAGGTATTTTAGCCATCTTGCTTTTCTCTCCATTGTAAATGTGCAAGAGAACCCTGGCCGCTAGGGGCGCGGGCAATATTCTGTTGCGCCGTTTACCGCATTTACAATTCTGTTGCGCCGTTTACCGTATTTACAATGGAGAGAAAAGCAAGATGGCTGCCAGACTCCGAGACAGAGTTGATTATAAAACGTTTTTTATTGAAAAATAAGCATTGACAGAGTTTAATATGCTTCCGTAGAGGTCACAAACAAGTGGGGCAACATTAAAAGCAGCTTAGATTTTGCATTTGTACAAGGTAAGAGTGATTTAAAGGCATCCAGGTTGCTTCTTCGACGTTTGGGGCGGAGTTTACGTTTAGACTCTCGTAGAGAGATTCGTCAGAATCGAAAAAAACCTCTACGAGAATCAAAAAAATTGGGCTAGAGACAACAGAGCCATAAGTTGGCGTTTTTTCTGTGTGATTTTCATTGATTATCCTGGTGAGTTGACTGCTCAACATTGATGTTTATTTAGTGACATATTGTGATATGTGCTGTAATGCTGCTACTGTGAAAGATAATATAACATAAAAACCATTGTAATGATTTTGCTGGATATGCTGAGTAAACACAACAAGTGTGATTGTGATTGTGATTTTGATATGTGATTGTGTGCAGGCTAATGTGCTGAAAACAGTAAAAGGCCAGTATGGAATGAATTGAAATATGAAGGGAAACAATAGACTTGAGACTATATCATAATCCGCACACTGTGGCTAGAGGGAGGATTCTCTCTGGTGACCAAGTGGAGCTGCTTCATTGTGAACCTACCTCAGACTAGCCTGGGCACCATTTTATTTCGGTATATGATCCGGGCTGGAGCCGGATGATATGCTTACGTCATGGTGTAGGCAATGGTTTGCCTACAACAAACAGGAAGCTGTTTGTTGCTTCCTGTTTGATTAAAAGCAATAAAAGCTCTCGTAAGCGAGAGCTTTTATTGAGAGGGAAAAGGAAGTTGTCGTCGCCTGTTCATCCTGTCTGGCGACTACAAAACAATACTACAACATGACGTAACCACATCATCCGGCCCCAGCTCGGATCATACAGACTTTTGAAACAGAGACCAGGCTTTCCTCCGAGGCGGTGGAAAGCCTGGTGAGGCGAGGTTAACCTCAGACCCATCAACCACGCCCAGCTACCGTTGAGCCGTTCAAGGGGACGGTAGCCCCCTTTCTGAAACCAGCTCCTCGCCACTCGCCCTACACACTTGCCCTCGATATGCGCGTTCACGCGAGGCTGCGCCATATTAAGTGTGGTCCGAAACCAAGCAGCCTTGAGTGGAAGTGGCTTATAAAGCCCTCAAGAGCGAGTCTGTGCCGATCTAGACCAAGGGGCCAGTGAGGCACTCCAACGTTGAAGCGCTGGGCCCTAGTGGTAAGAGGAAGGACTGCAGGCGGACCCGTGGATTCATGACGAGGAAACCCCGTTGTGCTCTCTCTCTCTCTCTCTCTCTCTCTCTCTCTCTCTCTCTCTCTCTCTCTCTCAATTCAATTAAATTAAATTAAATTCAATTCAATTGAGCTTTATTGGCTTGAGAAAACGTACATTGCCAAAGCAGAAGTGGTACAAGACAATCAAAATTAAATTACAATAAATAAATATTGGATATAAATAGGAATTAAATAAAGGTGTAAACATAGCTGTGTTACATTAACACTTTGGTTAATACTATCTAGTAAACAGTGTACACACAATGGTTTGTATTCTTTAAGGTGCTTGTATTCCATTTGACATCCTTCTCCTGTCACAGCAGCTCACAAATCTCGCTGCTGTGTTTGCAGTTGCACATTGTTGTACTTCACCCAACAGATATGGGAGTTTTTTTGTCATTAGTCATGTTTTCAAACTGTCTTGGTAGTGGGCAGACGTTTAGGAAGTGTAGCTCAGTCTCTACCTCGTTTTGTGTGCAAACTACCTCTCTCTCTCTCTCTCTCTCTCTCTCTCTCTCTCTCTCTCTATATATATATATATATATATATATATATATATATATATATATATATATATATATATGATTAATTTCAACAGTAAAAATCTCCTTGTTCCAAAACAAGGCATATACGTTATATTAATTATTGTTTTGTTACTTTTAGGTTTCAGGACGATGGAGAATATGACCACACCTGCTGTTTATCACGATGCTACTGGGGATGAGGAATATGAAAGATTCTTCAAATCCGTCAACGTCATGTCCGCGGTCATCTACAGCCTGGTGTGTGTGCTCGGCGTGTTGGGGAACGGTATCGTCATCTGGGTGGCGGGCGTCAGGATGAGAGCATACCTGATGAGGAAAGACGTCCTAGCTGATGAAGGAAGTCGTCCGAATCTTTCTACCGTTTGGTACCTCAACCTCGCTGTGGCCGACTTCCTGGCTACAGCCTTCCTGCCCCTGAACATCACACAGAGAGCTCGGGACAACCAATGGCCTTTTGGCTGGTTCATGTGCAAAATGGACGGTGTGGTTTTCTATATGAACATGTATGCCAGTATCTACATTCTGGTGCTGATCAGTGTGGACCGATTTGTGAGTTTTGTTTGGCCAATCTTTTGGCAATTACACCATCACCATCACCGCACCGTCAGAAACGCATCCTTGGTCAGTCTGGGTGTTTGGGTGATGGCTTTGGCTCTCAGCATCCCTCACGTAATCTCTAGGGAGTTGGACGTTCGACTCTGCTATGACTATCCTGAACCCTCCCTGGTCATCACTAACCTCGTCGTGGGATTCGTGTTTCCCTTCTTTGTCATCGTCTCCTGCAATTCTGTCATATTTTATAAGACTAGGCACATAGTATCTCTCTCAACTCAAACACTATCAAGTGTTAAAAAGGTCCTAGTAGCTGTTATCGTCGTGTTTTTCCTGTGCTGGGCCCCCTTTCACATCATACGACTGCTTCAAGTTGTGGATGTGAGGACACACAGTGAGACACTGGGTGTTGCGCTCGAGTACGCGGTCCCCATATCCCTCACCGTGGCGTATCTCAACAGCTGCCTGAACCCGCTGGTGTACATGTTCTCGGGTGGGGCTTTAAGGCGGTGCGGTGACATCCTAAAGGCTCTGGAGAAAGTCTTCGCTGAAGATCAGCCGGACAACGCTCCCGAAAATTTAGAGCTTACGGACGTAATCCTCCCCACTGAGTAACTTTCGGCTTTTAGACGTCTAAATGACCGTCTTATACTTTCCCGGGTAACGGTCGTTACCCGGGAAAGTATTTAGCCGATCTGCCCTTTCTGCCTCACGGAGACGGCGTTTTTTGGGGGACTTAACCGGCCCTTTTTGAAACCACCTCCCAGGGTGGCAAACTTTCGAGACGCGACTTTGTCGTCTCCGTGTGTACAGTGAATGCCGTCTCCTTCCTGAGCCGGTGATGTCATAGTCCCGTCGCCCCCTCCAAACTCATTTGTTCATGAAGTGTTAATGGTTTATTTCACCATAACCACTTACAGTATTATCGCAGCTATTTTATATTTGCACATAATGTCTATAAATCTCTAAGTCACAATGCATCATGCCGCCCCTCGTTGTGAGCTTTAAGATCTGCAGACTATGAATCTCATGCTTATGTAATGTGTATACTTTGCAGCCTATACTTCTGGCAGAAGAGGGTAGTTGCAACACGCAACACGTTGCAACATGCAAGTCCTTGTGACCATGGGAAGTTGCGACACACACACACACACACACACACACACACGCACACACACACACACACACACAGTTTGTATTGTGATTTTGTGAGTTCACTTCATTCCAATAAGTGATGTTTCTAGTTTGTGATGTGATTGTGTGACTATTTTCTTTTACCTTTATTTAACGAGTAAAAACCACATTGAGACTTTTAGTATGTGATGTATTTATCTTTTTCTTTAGTTATAATGTGGTTAGATCTAATCTTTTGAAAGTCTTTTGAAATCCCGGGCATTACACATTATACACACCTAGCAAATCCAAAAATCCATACATACAGTACACTGGAATCCTCCCCATAGGCAAAGACGGAAGGGGCGCCGTCTCTACCCACATGATAATTAATTGCATTTTTATAACGCTTTTCCAAGTGCTCAAAGCGCTTTACAATGGTTCATTCATTCATACATTGGGAGGTGAAGCGGCGAACAGTCGACGCCAGCGTCCTCACTTCCCACATTCAGACACCAATGGTGGGCGAGCACACACCGACCGACTCATTGGAGGCAATGTGGGGTTCAGTGTCTTGCCCAAGGACACTTCGACATGTGGACAGGAGGAGCTGGGTTTGGAACCGCCGACCCAGGGATCATTGGACGACCTGCTCTACCTCCTGAGCCACAGCCTCCCTACATGAGACACCACTGAGTGGCCCGTGAGGGAGTCATCCCTATGTTCCCCAGGTTCTATGTTCCCCAGGTTCTATGTTCCCCAGGTTCTATGTTCCCCAGGTTCTATGTTCCCCAGGTTCTACCCCACTTACCTTAGGGTTTAGGGTCAGCGTTATAGGTTTCTGTTTTAAGGACTTCAGTGTTTTGGACTATACAATTGTATGTATGTAAACTACAGAACAAAGAATGTTTGTTTTTGCCATCTTTATTGAAGAGTCTGAGCAATTATGTTTTAGTTTATTGTCTAACCAATGGCTATAGTCTAAACTGAGTATGCACCCCCAGCAGCTTTTTCACGAATCACGTCATTGTCATTGTCGGTATATGTCTTAGTCAGCTATAGTATTAAAAGAAATGCCATGTAAGGACTGCACAGCTGTCCACGTGCTTTGACTTAAAAAAAATTACCATGTGAGTGGGGGGGGGGGGGGGGGGGGATTATTAGCTGACGCCGGAGGATTCTCCACGTGTGATGAGTTCCTAATAAAAGATAAAGACTGATCCATGACACGCAGTGGTGGCCTCGAGCTGTCTCATATTAACCTTCTCGGCACGGCTAATGAATTCCCATGACAAGTTGGTTTTTGTTTTAAGCCCAGCAGCACCGGAAGGTTATTTGCGAGTCGCGGTATCAAATCAGCCAACAAGTCTCTGGGTCTTTTATGATGTTTTTTTGGCAAGATCGAGGGCGGCAGAAAGCTAATTAACCAGATTCATTGAATTAATGATCAATCGTTAACCTCCAGACTTCTGCTTGGTGCCTGGGCTGCTTCAAACTGCCACTGTGTTGCTGCGCGCAGTCAACAGCATACTGTGCGCACTAAATAATATGCATTGGGGCTTCTAATGCTGAAAGCACGCAAGCACTTTAACAAATGGATTATTCAGCAGTTAACGACAACTGAACTGAGTGCCTTTTCTTTTTACAAACTATGGAAAGATATCGTTGCTGTCGGGCAGAAATCTCACATCTCTTTTCGTAATTTAACGATCATACGATCATACGCAAAGGTAGCATTATCTACATTCTGAACATGTAAATCTGCTACTTTTGCAATTTTTTTGTTTGAACCCTGAAAAGTTACAAATGAGGTTTCCACCCGACAGAGATAGAAAAGTGACAGAATTTCCCTTTCATCTTCATTTAAGCTCTTATTTTCACAATGGTTTGCAGTATCTGTACAGTATTTGTGAACACTGACGTGAACGTAAGGCAAATTGCCATCGTTTATGAATGTCACAACACACTATGTCAGGTAACTGTTAGAGATTCTGTACGAACAAGCCCACATTTTTTGAGGATTGAGGATTTAAAGCCTCAGCCTTAATTCAATCTCTCTCTCGCCGTCTCTCTTGGCCTTATCATAATGTTTGGGCCATGTGCTCATGTGATCCGCATCTTGCTGTGACGTTTCAGTCGATACTGCTCCACCAACACAACCTCACCTCCTGCACCACGCCTCACACTGCAGAGCCCTTTGGCTGGCTGGAGAGCTATAGCTGCTCTGAGGCCATATAGTGCATGGCCAAGTCCATGAAGTCACTCCCTCATACCCCCCTGGTTCACGGAGGTCTTTTCTCTATGAAGAATAAAATGGGGGGGGGGGGGGGGCATCTTGAAATCGTCTCATATATAAAGCGTTGTGGTCCAAAAATAAACAAGCTGTCTCTGCGTTATTGTCGGGGGGAACTGTCTCTGTATCGTTTACGACCGTCAGTCACTCATATTATGATGCAGTCCGTTTCTAGCGAAAATGTAACTGATTCAGTAGCAGTAACAATAGCGTTTCCTCTCAGTCAGTTGATTCGTCACATCCATATGGGTGAAGCGGCCGCGATCACATGTTTATTTTTATTAACACAGTTCTTATATGAGGTGATCACGAAAAAATGTACAGTGCAAATAAAAAGTACATGAACCTGTGGATTTGCGCCCTCTGCCGATATTGACGTCAGACTTCGGTGCTCTGTTGATACAGCATCGATAAACACATGTGCACGCATCCAGTTCGGCTCTCCATTGGGTGCCCCCCCCCCCCCCGACCAACCGGTATAGTTGTGTTGGTGGGGACGCCTGGTCAAGCCGGAAGGCACGACAGAGGGTAAAAATGGCGCTGGGCAGGAATTGTAGCCCCACTCCACCCGCACAGCGGCATGCACGTACTGTATACCGACATTGAAGTGGGCGGTTGGAGATGAAAGGGAGGGGAACAGGGGGCACAGTTAGTAGTGCTGTCGCCTCACAGCTAGAAGGTCTTGGGTTCGATTCCCACTGGGGACACTGTGGGCACTGGCGGCGTGTTCCCTCCTCCGCGTCATCAGTGCCCATACCCAAGGCGGGGTTGGCAATAGGGCCTTTCTGTGTGGAGTTTGCATGTTCTCCCCGTGTCCCCTAGGGTAGGTACCCTCACAAAAACATGCCGTAATCCTGGTCTCTAAAACTACCTCCCTCTGGCCAGCCGGGGCACCTGATGGAGGGGAAAGGAACTGGTCGGAATAACGTGTCCCTTCCACGCGCTACGTCCGGCCGGGGAAATTCCCCTCTGTCAGGTGAAAAGAAGCAGCTTGGACTCCTCATGCATAGAAGGAGGCATGAGGTCAGTCCGCTGCCCCCCCAGGTTGGCAGAGAAAGTGTAGCGCCCAGGATTACATTAGATAATTGGCACTGGGTGATAAGAAAAAAATGGGTTACAAAATCGTGGGATAAAAATGTAGTAAAAAAAGAAAGGGAGGGGAACAGGAAAGGTGACAGTGTGGTTCCTTGGGATTCACCTTGTGTTGCTCGAGAGATTATGCATGCAGAATGCAGGATGACATATTGAGGCTGGTGAGGTCGTCCATAATCCAGGCCGCCGCTGAGAGTTCCTCAGGCATTAGAGAAGCTGAAGAACAAGACTTAAATAAATGTAGTCGTTTGGCTCTTTCAGAGCGAACACTCTTAACTCAAATCTTTGCTTCCGGGGGGTACCCTGGAACAACATATTTTCAGATGGGGGTCCGCAGCCAAATACAGATAATTCTGGGGGTCCTTGACATGAGAAAGTTTGAGAACCACTGAAAACTGTCAGGATTTGTAGAATCGTCCTCAGGTCTAAATGGGTTCAATCCATTAACCCCAATAGCATCGCTATTCTACAGTATAGGTATGCCATACATACTGTATAGGCTAAACATTTGAGTGGAGCAGCGCTCGGGTGGCACATGGGGTAAAATACCTGTCCACCACTGTCCACCACTGTGGTGCATTCGGTTTGGATGAGCGTCAATCTCAATGGGCACAACATTGACCATGTTGTGGTGGAGGGAAGCCTGGCACTATCGATCTGCATTTAAAAAATAATTTGACCGGCCTCAACCAATATGAAGCGAACATTTCTGGACTCATGGGTTACCCGTGTGTTACCACAGTACCACTGTATTTCTTTGAACAGGTAGCACATGTAAAAGACGAACATACCGGTAACCATATGACTAGACAAGCCAGTTCGGGTGTTTTGGTGGCATTTAAACCAAGAACAAATATTCTTAAATCTTCTATTATCTATAGAGCAGTAATAGGTTGGAATGCACTACCAAAGTGTATAACCAATACAAATACAAAATTCATCTTTACAATCAAGTTAAAAGAACACCTTATGTAAACCATACTGCAGTAACCCTGGGGAAATAATAATTCCAATGTATAATTCGTTGAAAGTGATTTTTGCTATGTTTTTCTTTGTTCTTTGTTTTTTATTTCTCCGATGTTTTTTATTTCTTATTTTATATTTTATTTTACTATGTTTTATTTTGAGTTAGTGTTTGTAAACAAGTGTAAGTATTGCCTTTGTTAAATGTTAAATGTTTGTCTGTGTCGGACCCCAGGAAGACTAGCTTTTGTCAAGGCAAAAGCTAATGGGGATCCTTATGAACAATAAACAATACGGGGGGTCGACCTGCACACTGGGCGGGGAGGTGTGATCTTTGTCAGTGTTGAATTCGTCGACTAAAACTAAATGGAGGGGAGGTGTGATCTTTGTCAGTGTTGAATTCGTCGACTAAAACTAAATGGAAACTAAATGACAACTAAGCTATGATGACTAAAAAATATATATTGACAATTTCGTCAACAAATAAAAAACTATAGACTAAAATGTTAGGAAGGGACGTAGTGGACGAGAGATCCAGTATAATGTTGCGCTGCGACGCATTGTGGGCCAAAATACATTTTAGTCGACTAAGTCAACTGTAGGTTTAGGTTTAGTCGACTAAAATCTTATGATATTGAGTCGACTAAAACTAGACTAACACTAAAACATTTCCAGGTGACTAAAAATGTGACTATCCAAGAGACTATGACTAAAACTAAAATCAAAATGTGCTGCCAAAAATAGGGGCCCATATAGGGTACTGCAGTACTCCTATGGGCTGGGGGGCGGAGCCTGTCGACTGGGAACGTTCTGCAAAAAAATACACATGTCGCAGAGCTTGCGCAGTTGAGCTAATAGGCGTACTGTATATACTGTACAGTGTACACACAGAATAACTCGTCATACTTCCGGGCCCCTTTCCCTATACTTCCTTCCAGGTGTTCCCGGTGATACTAATTAAGGCTCCGACTGTTCCATTCTGGTCAAACGGAGTCAGTGTGCTGCTATGGTGCAGGTTGGCTCACCTACCAGGAAGTAGGGAAGGGGGCCGGAAGCAAGGACTGTCTAAAGAGGACGAGCCGCGAAGACCGTATACAGGCGACACCATGTTGCTCCATGGCAGTGTTGCCAACTCGCGACAGAAATAAGCCAACCCACCTCCAAAGACAAGCCAAAACAAACCCAATAATATGACCATATAATCCTAATGAAAAAAGATTTGATGCATTTATCATTATAAATACTATGTGTGTCTATGGTAATTAATGTTTTAGTAACTTATTATACTAATAATTAGCCTATAAAGAAAAGAAAAGGATCTCTGGAAAAAAAGGAAGCCAAATGTCGCGGGAAAGGGAAATAAGTAGACTTGGCAACCCTGCTCCATGGAAGGAAGGAAAAATGCGCAGTTGAGACCAAGGAAGCTGAACGCGGAAGTGTTGGCTGCATAAAGCCCACTGCGCATGTTTCTTTCCTTCCATGGAGCACCATGTGAGCAACATGGCGTCGCCCGTACGGTCTTCACGTGTCGTCCTCTTTAGACAGTCCTTGGCCTGAAGTAGGAAGAGTTCTTTCCAAAATGGCTGCTGTGCAAGTGTGCATTTATAATACCCTATTCTATTTCAGTGAAGAGATTGGGTGTAGAGCATAGACTGTAAAAAATATGGACAAAGCGTTCCGCGGGTCTAACATGAACGTAAAATGAAGCCTGTCTCTATGTGTCAGTCCTTGCCATGGAGGCAGCCATCTTTCTAGATCCGGGCCCAGGCCCAGCTGGCCCATTGGCTGGCCCAGACAACGAGGCGGGACTTCCCCCCTTCTTCTTCGTTGGTTTTTATTTTGACTCGAGTGGGTGGGGGATCCCGTTTATAGACTGTAACCGTAGCCACGCCCCTCAGAACATGCGCGACTTTATGGTCATTTTTTTTATACACGGGACCATAATTTTCCAAAAAGAATATTATGACATTAGAAATGAGACTTTAAACTAGTGACTGGAAGCGAAAAGTATTTTTTTTATTAAGGTAATACAGTCTAGGTGAAGTTGGGCCTAAATACATGGACTTCTATGGGGCTATGGGGTTTTCTGGGTCCAGTGATAGCGCCACAACAGGCCATTATATGAACTTTCATTTCCTTAGTGGCTTCACAAAATATCTGTCTGACTGCCCCCCTGGTGTAGAGGTGGGAGAAAAGGACAGACCCCTGGGCGACTAACATTTAACATGTTTGTATTTAGTGTATTTCTCTGTGCCATTTATTTGTGTATAACTTTCCTGCTAATTCCGACTCTTAAAGTGAACGCCTGTGGTGGCACTGGGAACTTCATGAATGCTAACTGCTAGCCAGCAATAAAATAATTAACACCAAGCAAGACGGTTCGAGTTTGGTTTGGTGTGTGACATGGTGAAGAACGCCTAAATAAACATGACTTTATAAACAAGCCTCATCATAAATGCTGTGACTACTAGAATCCATTTTACAGTCAAGACTCTTTTTCAGTATAATATGAGGTGACGGTGTAATGAAGTTATACACACATACAACCAGCCTGTTTCTTTTCTCCTGACATAAAAGGAATTAATTTGGTTGAAAATGCTGAATTGTCATATAGTGAGAGCCCTTCAGCGTGGCGTCAACTTGCAATCTCAGCATTTTGCTGTTATCATAAAAATATAACAGTTGGACCGCAATCTGTCAAAGATAGAAAGAGCGGAAGAGCGGAGCGGGGCTGCACTGCATTTACTGACAATGTGTGCACGCGCTCGTAAAACCAGAGAGTTACAAAAGAGCAAAGAAGCTGTGATCTTTTGGCAGATATTTCTCTCTGGCAAAAGTGATAGTTAATCTCAACTATAGAAAGGTGAACTCTCTCTCTCTCTCTGGTATGAGTGCAGATCTCAGTGGAGGAACACTCAAACGGCCAGTACTCAAATCTAAAGTAGAGCATAGCTGTTGTCGGGCAGAATTTAGAAACCTCTTATCTCCACATCTGACTTTTTGTGTTTTTTGCATTCGTAAATTAACGCCATATATTACTTGATCATGCTTACAGCGTCACACACAAAGGTTTCAAAAGTAGCATTTCTACAAGCTTGGAACGCGAAGTGAGGAGGCACGTTTTGAGCTCGTAGATCTGCCACTTTTGCTGCTTTTGAATTTGAATCCTGACATATTATGAGGTTTCCACCCGCACCGAAACGATATATGTTTGAATCAGAGTCAGAAGCCTTTATTGCCATACACGTAAAACATGTTAGGAATGTGTTTCGGTCACTGAAGTGTAGGCTACTGTAGTTAAAGTAAAAAATATATATTGTTGTGATGTCAGAACAGGCCAGCTTTTGGGGCAGCAGGTGGCCTGCAAGGGTTAGAGGAGCTCCCTTGTTGCCGAAAGGTTCCCCGGTTCGATTCCCCGGAAGGGGCAGGACAAAATCTGGGTCAGGAAGTGATTGTCATCACTCACCCAACACCGCTGAAGTGCCCTTGAGCAAGGCACTGAACCCCCGACTGCTCCAGTGGAGCTGCTTAGCGGGCCAACAGTATAAGACTGTGGTTGTACTGCATGGTCAGCTCCCAGGTTTGAATGTGTGTGTGTGTGTGTGTGTGTCTGTCTGTGTGTCTCTATGTGCAGGGCGTTGCTGAAAATGAGCACCTGTGCTCAGCTACTATACCCTGGGTAAATAAAGGATTAGAGAATAATGCAACAATAATGTTATTGATATTAATGTTCAACAGATGGCACTGGAATGGGGAACATGGGTATTTACGGAACTGAGGAAAAGCCTTGTTGTTGAAATGTCTACTGGTGTCATTGGTGTGCGTGCGTGGCGTGCGCCGTCCGTGCGTCTGTCTGTCTCTCCTCTGTCCTAGATAGACTTCATCCGTGGCCTACATATTAATTTAGGGGTTGTTGACATGAATTTAGTTAATATTGCGTCACAATCATTTTAACCATTAGAGCCATATTATTTTATTCTTTGGCTATTTAATAAAAACATCTCGACTGCCTTACGGGCACGACTTGGCGTGCAGAATCTTCCGTCTCATTTTCACGGGGTGTTTTTTTATTTTTATGCAGCAGCCGTCAAATGTGGGTTTTAGATGTATCTTTCATCATCATCTTCATTCCTTTTTTTTTATCATCATTCTTTTTTTCCATCATCTTCATTCTATACGCTGTGATTTTAACCCATTCTGAACGGGAACCCATTTTCGTGTTAGCATCATGTTATGCTTTAGCTATTGAAAAACAGCAGATCTACAAGCTCATAGCGCGCCACCGAGAGTGGCGCGCTACGAGCTTGTAGTTCTGCTATTTTTGAAAAATCAAATAACGACTGACATTTTTTTATAATCTGATCTCAGGTCAGAATGGGTTAATCAGACCAGTGTGTGTCCAGCGGAAACCTCTATATGAATCTGATCTCAGGTCAGAATGGGTTAAGGCACGGCGTTCACGGCTACATTACTGCCGTTCTCCCCCTTGGAATAAATCACTCTTCAAAAAACCCGTCGAGTCTTAAGCCGTCACATTTTTCGGTTGTCAAAGCTCATCAATAACAGATGCCAAAATCCATGGCCCCTAATTTAATTTGCCTCTCTTGTAAAGCACAGTAAATATTCAGAAATGCAAAGATGTTTTTCTCATTGATCTTCCGTCCTCGATTTCACGGAAAAGGGGGGTGCTATCCGCCGAGCGCATTACTAGCATCCATACAGCCAGGCCGAGGATTCCAGAATGCTTGCCGACTTTGCTTTTCATAAAGCAAGTGTTGCTTGTAAACTGGGGTGCGCACCCCTTGGGGGCGTTGTTGCCAAACATCACAGGGGGGGGTATTGTCTGTATGGAGGTATAGTCTAAAAGAGCTTTCATCATTTGTCTGCCCGGTTCCTCGATTTCATGCGTCCAATTTGTCATAGTAGTCACTTGTCATCAAAGCAATTTTTTTTTTGTCAATCTATACAAGCTCATGCATTGTGAAGGTTGACGCGGGGCTCCAATGTGACGACGTTTGGAACCACTGTGTGGGATCCCAATGTATGGTTAATTGGATCGGTGTGTTGTTTATTTCAATGAAAGTTGCAGACGCGTGGCTGGCTGGCAGCACTCCTGAGACTCATGTGAACCAATGAGATCTCAGTAAAATGTGGATTAGATTCTGTATAATAAGGATGTATAGCTACCCCCTCAAATTATTGAAAGTGGATTGACCCATGCATGCATTGCAGGCACACATATACAGTAGCCTTTGACTCTAGCTAATATAATTAAGCATGGAAAGAATGGTGACCAAAGGTTATAGTATTAGTAAACATATGGGCCTGTGAAAAGACTAAATTCCCCTCCGGCTAAGTACATAGTTGCTCTCTTCTTCTTCTCCCCAGCTCAAGGTCAGTCAGATTTGACAGTTGTAGTTTATGTATGAAGACTCCTCGGTCTAGCACGGGTGACTGCCTTTGCTGTGTTGTCACCAAAGATGTGGAACAATCTCCCTTTGAGGATCAAAGCTATATAGGACTTTTGAAAACATGCTTAAAGGGGAATTCCATGAAATGTCAACATTATTGGAGTTGGAACAACAGATGTTCAGGAGGCGGAGGAACACACCCTGACCACACCTTCACGCCATCCTCCGACCCTCCACGCCAATCTACCCGAGCCTATACTTATACCCGCCCCAGACAACCCAGCATCCTCTATGCTTTTCGTATGCTCGTACACGCAAAACCAGCACGTACTGTATACACGTATACACCAGCAAAGCAAAAAAAAAAACAGCAGCAACAACCATCGGCTCAACTGGATGACATGGATGATTCCGCCTCGGGCCCGACGCTCATCCCCGACCCCGACACGTCCAGCACGTCCAGCGACAACGACGTCAGTCCCACCACCTGCTCCCCAGGCCGCCGCCTCCCAGCCATCCAGCCGCATCCATTCCATGAACCGCTCCGCGAAGACGAAGGAACGCGACCAACCACCGACCCTCCCTCCACCCACCCAGGTGACCCTGCGCTCCAGGCACGTTTACACCGCCACCCGCAGCTCCTCCACCTAACCCACCACCAAACTAACTCCCAGCTCCCCCCTCCCCCAACACTCCCTCGACAACCGCGCGGCCGCCAAGTCCTGTACTGCGGCCCCCGAAGCCATCTGCAATCATTTCAAAACTCAGCAGGGTGCTCCGTTGCCGCCTGCAGACTCCTCCCTACGCCTGCACCCACTGCGGGTGGGGGGGCGCCCATGCCCGCTCCACCTGCCCCGCAACACCCCACCAAACCAAACCCCAGACCCCGCAACCGCCTGCTTCCTCCTCGGAAGGCCTGAACACACGGATTCTCCCCCGAGCTCGTCACCCTTCCCACCAACCCCACCACACACAGGTGGGTGCGCAGCAGGTTTGTATACAGCGGCACGCTGAATGCAGCAGCAGCAAGCAAGCAGGCAGAGGAATGCAAACCTCCGGTTATAAGTAGCCGGTATGAAGATGGAGTGAGTGTGTGATTGGCTGAGTGAATCATGTGAATGAGAGTGTGATGCTGAGGCGGCCCAATTAGCGGCCGGCAGCGTTCTGCACTGAGGTTCCCTGACTGAACTTGCTCTGCGCATGTCTACGACAGGCACAAATGCTCATTTCATTTGTTTTTTGCGGCGTGTGTGTGTGTGTGTGTGCGTGGGCGTGCGTGTACAGTATATTTGTTCCGGGCTGACTTATTAGTGCCGACATCAGATCGATGTGGTAGAATCCATATATGGACAGATCTGATTGGCTCAGTCATTGTGACAAAGCATAGTGGGGTAATATATAGCAGGGCTCTGCTGAAGGTTCTGAGCAGAAGGTTAAGCATCCTGGTTTAACTTCTAATGGGACACCACTGCAGGGTTCTGACCTATAGGCAACCAGCACAAGAGCTTTGAGCTATTTTATATATTCCATGCTTTTACACAGCAGGATTTGACCAATAGGATACCACTGACCAATAGGATACCATTGACCAATAGGACTTATCTATCCTGTAGTGAGTAATGTTGTGCTGGGCGGAGTGTCTGAGAGGACCAGAGACAGCCGATCAAAGAGCTGTGACAGTGAGACACTGTGTGTACTCCTTTGGAGGAGACTGTTGTGACGACGAGGAGAAGATTGATGTGAACGTCTTCAACACAAAGTCTTTGATCTGGAGGAAGTTGACCCCAGAGACCCGTGGAACAGGAGAACGCCACCATGAGGTTCCCTCCAGGCTCTGGGGCCACACAGCTGTGCTGATTGGAGACACTGTCTACCTTTGGGGAGGTTATTCTAACTGCAATGTGCTTTATGCATTTGATGTGGACGCCCACAGATGGTTCAAACCACAGGTTTCTGGGACCGTTCCAGAAGGGAGGTGTTACCACTCAGCCTGTGTTTTGGTGAAGGTCATGTATATTCATGGAGGATCAACCCAGAGTGAATTGACTAATGACATGTTCAAGTTGGACACCACCACAATGGACTGGACTTTAATTAACACCAGAGGAAATCCACCTCCTGCTACAGAACATCACTCTGCTACCATTATCGGGACAAAGATGTTTGTATTTGGAGGCTGGAGAGGGTGGAATCTACAGCACTACAACACCATCAGAGTGTTTGACACAGAGACCAACCTCTGGCTGGACACACCTTCTGCACAGCTTCTTCCAGAACGACGCTGGGATCATTCAGCCTTTACCTACAATGCAGAGCTGTACGTATGTGGTGGTCGCTACGGTAACAAGTACTTAAATGATCTGTGGAAATTCACTCCAGAGACCTTCTCCTGGAAGAAGGTTGAGCCCAAGGGGAAACGCCCACATATGTGGAATAGGATGTGGTGTTGCATGATGGGAGATCGTGTCATCCTCTTTGGAGGATACACACCTGGTGACCTGTATGTCTTAGACTTCAGTCCTAGCCTCAAGACATTAGGTAAGCTAGCAGTTATTCAGTACGGTCTGGAGCAGTCTGGACTCCCACACAACGTCAGGTGGGAACTGGCAGCCATGACTAGCAAACAGCTGCTGATTGAACAAGCAAACAAAAAATAATACTATAAAATTAAGAATAAATAACAGCGACACGTGGAGCCAATAAAAGAAGGAAATTAAAACAGCAAGCAGTACAAAGACAGGGTGCCTGATTACAGTGTAGGTTTTCCCTTTTCTTTTTTTGACTATGTCACTTCAGGGATACATTTCATGACCTTCCAGTAAAACCAGGGGTTTTCAACTGATTTTGACCCAGGGACCACCATTGTGACTAAGAGCAACCTGGGGACCACCATTGTGACTAAGAGCAACCCAGGGACCACGACTGTGATTAAGAGCAACCCAGGGACCACCACTGTGATTAAGAGCAACCTGGGGACCACCATTGTGACTAAGAGCAACCTGGGGACCACGACTGTGATTAAGAGCAACCCAGGGACCACCACTGTGATTAAGAGCAACCTGGGGACCACCATTGTGACTAAGAGCAACCCAGGCACCACCACTGTGATTATAAGAGCAACCTGGGGACCACCATTGTTTTCGTCGACTAAAAGCAAGACGAAAAATATTCGTCGACTACCTTTTTTCACTGACGAAAACGACGCGCTGTGGGCTTGTAGATCGTCTATCTTCAGCAAGTGAAAAACGATGTCATTTTGACGGCATCAATTCCGTAAAATACATTCTGTTCGACTAAATCAATTGTTTAGTCGACTAAAATCTTATGATATTTAGTCGACACTAAAACCAGGTGACTAAAATGCGACTAACTAAAACTAAATGAAAACTATGCAAGAGACTAAGACTAAAACCAAAATAGAATTTTTAAAAATAAAACCCACAGTGCACAGTGCACTGTCAAACAGGCCCACATCTGGCTCTGGTCCAATCGGTTGTTGGGCTACATTTCATTGACTGTATGAAACACTTTGTGATTCATAAATTGATCACTTTTAAACTGAATATGAGCCAATGTGGATAATTCGGGGGAATCTTTTGGACTGGTGCAACCACTCCTATAGACAGCTACTACTGTATGTGTGTCCCTGGGTCTGTCTGTCCGAGCACGAAAATAGCGTTATAGCGTTTGTTCACCACCAAGTTCAGATGCTTCTTTTGTACAGTTCTACTGAATGCGTGTGACGATGACGATGACGATGGCATTATTAAGGCCTATACATAGTCTGGATTTTCGGTGGTGAGGTGACCACCACCGCTCCGGTGGTGAGCTGACCACCGGAGCTGAAATAATGTTGAGCGGTGGTGAGTAAAAACAGAGAGAAGGGCTGGAGCGGTGGCGGCGGTGGTTTGCTCTTCACCGCGGCTTGTGACGTCATGTTGTAGTTCGGTGGTCACCCCACCACCCAAAATCCAGACTATGTATGAGCCTTTAGCCTGATGTCAGTGCTAAACATCTCCGATGTGCCCATATATGGAGCTCTAGGTGAAAGCCTTCGTAGCAGCCACCCCCATGTAACCAAGACTCTCACTTCCATTCCACTGACATCTGACACGTTGGGCTCTATGACATCTGACATGTCTAGAACGACAATCCCTACAGTATGTGCGCGTGCCCATGGGCATGACGTTAAACTGCTCCTGTTTTAAAGGTATATTCAGTGATTTCACTCAAAAAAAACCTTATAGGTTTCGTTTTTGGCTGGGACCTAAGCCTTTCATCCAATCAGGATAGAGAGCCAAAAACGAAACCTACGGTTTTTTGACCCCCCCAGGGGTTAACTGGGGACAGGGAGGAACTCCTTATATGGTCAGCACACTCTATAGTAGAGAGGGTTATCACAACAAAACAAAGAAATAAGTGATATTTCAATTAAGTGAAATCACTGGATATACCTTTAAGTCCCATCGTCAATGTAGTATAGGTGCAGTGGACGCATTTGCTTGCAACTTCTGTGGACTATGTAGCTTGCATACAAGAAGGCACCACTATAGCCGATGCTACATGACGGCCGTGAACAGGTAGAGACAGCTAAGAGAGACAACAGACTATAGACTATTTAGAATTGTCCTATAGTCTATAGTCTTCTTTGTCATGTCCTGTTTTTCTCTTTTTGAGTGGTGCAACCACTCCAAGGAACAGCAATGTCCGTGTTCACCTATCTATGTGTTCGCCTATATGTGACGTTAACCCACCACCTATGTGACTATGAGCACCAGTATGACTACCAGTAAGACGCGCAAATGCGGGAAGCGAACACAGCTCGTACATATTTGGGTTTTTTTAAGATTTATTTTTAAGTTATTATTTTTTTAAGTTAAGTTATTTTTAAGTTAAGTTTTTAACTTAGCCATAACCATATAAGGAGTCCCCAAAGCAGCTATACGTCCAAATATGGAGTGTGTTGCATGAATCACAAACAAATCACTCAGCTCCATATATGGGCACAAAGGTGGGACACACACACAGACACACACACAGACAGACATGATCTGCTAGGTCTCATAGTAAGTGCTCACTGCGTTCGCAATTAGTACCAGTAGGGGCGCTGTTGTGCCATTAGATAATTGACACTGTCACTGGGTGAAAAAAATGGGTTGCAAAATCGTGGGATAAAAATTATTTAAAAAAAAAAGAAAAAAATACTATGACCTATGTAGCATACAGGCCAGGCAGAGGGATAGGCTCATTGATCAATACATGACCTCAAGCACTGATGCATTCACACAGAGATAAATGCTTATTTATCAATTCGTGACATTGAGTGCATCGCAACGCTTTAATACATTCACACACGGCAGAGGGCACAGAGATAGCTGACATATTTCACCACCCGGTCTGGAAACAAGCTGGACAAATGACATGCAAATGTGAAACATAAGTTGTTATCTGCTGCAAATGTCTTTCTTGGTCTGAGAGGCGTACGGTAGGGTTCCACAGGGAATAATAGTAAATGGTTTATTCAGCGCTGCAGCCCGTCAGCCAACAAAAGGATATATGCGGCTGTCTCTAATCCTCCACAAATTCCATGCATAGTGCCCCATATGCAAATCGTCACTGTCGCCGGGGCGGAAAACCCGGTATCTCCATATTTCAACGTGAAAAACATATATTTGTAAATGAAATGTATAGGTTTATGTCCTGCTTCGCCGTTCAGGAGTGTTGCACAAAAGTACGCAAAGATAGCCGGTCTATACGGGCTCACACTGCATGTATGCACAATATTGGGTCGACTGTCCACTCACAGTTAACCCATTCTGACCTGAGATCAGATTCTAAAAATGTCTTCTATGTCAGTCACTCTTCGATTTTTCAAAAATAGCAGACCTTCAAGCTCGTAGCGCGCCACTCGGTGGCGCGCTATGAGCTTGTAGATCTGCTATTTTTCAATAGCTAAAGCACAACGTAATGCTAACACCAAAATGGGTTCCCGCCCAAAATGGGTTAACAGTCTTTGTATTGCGTGGTGCTTGAAATGTACTGTAATTCTGCAAACTGTTAATACATATTTAAATAAAAAAAATAAAAACATTGAATCCATATTGTCATTTCCTGAAAAGCAACCTTGTACAAGGTTTCAACCCGACCGCGACAAATATGCTAATTCATGACCCCTTATTTCACATTACCATAATGACATGTCTTTTATCAACAATGCAAGTCTGCAAATTGGGGACATCTTATTAAGTCAGTGGTGCGTGCCATTCCTCAGTGTAGACTCGCATACAGTATAGGCCTCACACAATGTCCCGAATTCCATGAATGGATATTGCCATAATAGGAGAGTTGTAGAACTCCTTATTATCTCGGAAGTGCAATTATGTTATCCGTTTTGTATTAAATGTATGGCCTTGAGCAGGGGTCCTCTTAAAATAAATTAGATTTGTTTGATATGTGCATATTATGAAGATATAGCTTTATTCCAATGACATTATGGGGCACTATCTCTCTGGAGCAAACTTTTACAAGGACCCTCGAAAAGTCCTAGCCTCAGGCTATGCACCCCCCCAACCCCCCCCCCCCCCCCCCCCCCACACACACACACACACACACACACACCATACTTGGTATACAGTATCGTTATTAGGCCTACTATACTATTAGTGCACCATGTAAGCCTTCAGACACATGTTTGCAATGCTCTGAAAGCCCCTCTACTGTTAACATAAAACAAAACAAAACAGCCAAGGTATAACACACAAGCAGGCATGTGCGCCGCTCGCATATATGCGTTGTGAGCTTGTAGATCATGTTATTTAAAAAAAAAACACCCACTTATTATTATGGGGTTTTCAAGGTTCAAGGTTCAAGGTTATCTTTATTTGTCTCCCTTGGGAGAAATTTGTCTTGGAGACAGAGTCACAGCTGCATACAAATAACAGACACGTTCACATACGAAAAGGAAAAAACACCATGAAACACCCAACATATACAAAACAGAGATATTGCACACGTTCCCTTGATAAAGTGCAACTATAGTCACTTTATCAAGGGAATGTGTGCAATATCTCTGTTTTGTGTATGTGGGTGTTTTCAGTGTGAGGAGTCCCGGGATGCAGTCCCACTTCAACGACGTTATAGGAGTCATATTTGAACTTATATTCATGTAGAAAACAGAAGAAGAAATAATTATTATAACTATAAAGCTGTAGCAAATTAAACTAGAATAAAAAAATACAGTACAGTAGTACAGTAGTATAGTGCATCCCGTGGATGCAGAGGTCATCGTTTTATTGCGTCCCTTAACTATAAACTGGGATTTTGGGATGCAAAATGCACCCTGTTTTAATCTCTGGCTTTGCAGTGGTGTACATAAGGTAATGCCCATGTGGAGATGTGGAGCAATTGATTTGAGCTACATTTATGACGCCAGGCCCAGGAAATTATTCCCAATGCATTTTTCCCATAGACATTTCAAACGGTATTTATTCAAAGACGGTTACGCCGCGGACAAAGCCAACTCGAGTCGTGACAACTCATGACAACAAAAAACACAACACTTTGGACCAAACAAATAATTACAAAGAAGAAAAACCACAAAAAAGGTGTTGTAACCTGCCGTTTTTTTCTTCTTTCTAATTATTTGTTCGGCCCAATTTGTTTTGTTTGTTGTCATGATTTGTCACGACAAGAGCTGGCTTTGTCCGCGCGGCGTAAACGTCTTTAAATAAATACTTTTTGAAATGTCTATGAGGAAAATGAACGGAGAATCATTTCCTGGGCCCTGGTAGGGGGGGCGGGACTGCGACGCTATAGTCTATTAGTATGGCATTAATTTACAGAACATTTACGCGGGGGGAAAAAACCCACAAAAAGTTAAAATATAGAGATAGAAGGATTATGTCCAACAGCAAAGATATATACTGTAGTTACTGTTTTTTCTTTTTCTTTTCTCCTTCTCCTCCACATTATTAGCATTTTTCAGTGCTTGGAATCGTTTCGTTGCCCTGCTGGCTGCTGTATAGTCTTCAACCATAATGTGTGGGCTGGATGTTTTGTTTTGGTGAAACTGAACAGAGTGGAACATTTTGCAGTTGAGCGCGCAGACGTCACCGTTTGATCAAGTGGAGCTTTATAGTGCGAGCGCCTCCTCACCCACCATTTTGCAAAGAGCTGGAAAATGGATTGTTCCGGACATTTAACAACACGTCGCTTCGGGGCGTGCAGGGAGGGAGGAGAAGGCTTTGCTCGGGGAGGTCAGTGACTCACGCGGTCTCTCCATCCCATTAGGGATGCAGTGCAATAAAAAGAATGCGTTGCTGCATTGAATCACATCTATGGTCTCTTATATTATATTGGCTCTCTTAGTCTCTCGTCCTCCCGTGTTTTTCTTTCGATAGTTTTATTATCGCTTAAACGTATATATGGGTATTCAAATATATTACAGAAGCTTTTCTTCCATTCTCATTCTGTGGAGAAGAAATGGCTCAATGGCATATAATTATACAAAACTCCTCGTGTGTTAAAACAAAAACATCTCCTGGAAAACTCATCCAACCAAACGGCAGATCTAAAAGGTAAATGGTGCATTTATATAGCGCCTTTATCCAAGGCGCTTTACATAATTATAGATTGTGCATTACATTCACTCATTCACACACGCATTCATACATGCGATGGCGACGGAAACCATGCAAGGCACCAGCCAGCACATCAGGAGCAATATAGGGGGTTCAGTGTCTTGCTCAAGGACACTTCGACACTATAACTCAAGGGGGAGCACCGGGTTCGAACTGGCAACCTTGCGGTCACCATCCAGCCACTCGACCCCTGAGCCACCGCCACCGCCGCCCTCTATGGTGAACTGCCGCCGAGAAACTCCAATAACGACCCGCAGCATGTCGTAGAGCGATCTTTGCTGGCCAGTATGGCCACTGCTATACCGCTCCAAGGATTCAAGAGAACATCAGATGTCCTGTTATGACGGCTCCCCCAATCGTCCGGAGCAGGGGTGGGCAACTTTGACGATGGAGAGGGCAACTATATATTTCCACACTCACTCCCTATAGGGCCATATATTACTGTCGTAGCAAAAATAGCCGATCTACAAGCTTAAAAATTTACATTTTTATGTAATTTCAAATGCCCTTCATTATAATATGTGTGTTGAAGCATTGAGCTACTAATCTAGACTGAAGTAATTAAAGCAGGTCATGTTTGCATGTTGTGGAATTGTAAACAGCTGGAACCAATATAATATCGGTATTCTGATATTAACCCGAGGGCCACATTAAGTGAAGGTGGGGGCCGCATGTGGCCCCCGGGCCGCCAGTTGCCCACCCCTGGTCCAGAGGTACCTGCAGGCCTCATACATATCCAGGGAAACGGTATACTTCCACAAGACGTGGCATACGACAGTCGAAGGATGTTGAACGTTGATGTCCATTATCTCTCACTCAGGGTTCTTGCACCATTTTGGAAGTATAATTGTACGGAAATATGGTCATAAAAGGGACACAGACACAATATCTGGGTGGGGCATGCATTTCCAAGCAGGCCAGTCAGTGCCCGACGGGCACCGCTGTAGAGGCTCTGCACGGGCACTGCTCTAGTACAGTGGTTCCCAAAGTGGGGTCCGGGGACCCCCAGGGGTACCTGAGGGAGTTCCAGGGGGGACCCATCTATTTTGTTCATGTTCATAAAGTGCTAAAGTGTATAAAGCAGTGGTTCCCAAACTTTTGCATGTCAAGGACCCCCAAATTGACACTACTTAGCCCGTGGACCCCCATTTGAAAAGATATGCCAGGGACCCCCATAAGAGAAGACGTCTACATTTAGACGTCTACATTTAGACGTCTGTATACATTTAGACGTATACATTTAGACGTCTACATTTAAACGTCTACATTTAGACGTATACATTTATTTGTTATCCGTGTTGCGAGGATGAGGGGGTACCTGGAAAAATATCTACCCCAAAAGGGGTACCTGGTCCAAAAAAGTTTGGGAACCCCTGCTCTAGTATTATTAATTTAAGTCATACAGTATGACACCGTTTTTCCATGAGCAAAACTATAATCCTATATCATATCTAGAAAATAATATAGGCAATACAAATATAATAATAGCCTACAGATATACAGTTATAGGAATACCCTAATACTAGAGACTTGTCTTAGACGGGCATACTTTGCCTATACTTACACACGGTAAAAATGTCAATGTTAATGTAACTCTGACGGAGTTAAAGGACCACTTCACCACTTTTCACCCTATGTTCATATAATTGGTCCTCACTAATAAATTAATAATCATGATACAAATGTTTTCTACTCCGTCTGTGTCTCATAGGAGGGGGCTGTGGGCAGTTCAGAAACCCGTCCACCAGTGACATCATCGATGGGGAATCCAAGCTAATAGAAACTGCAGGCTTTCTAGTCCTGACAAGTTGCAATGCAAAAATGGAAGCCATCGTTCTCACGATATTAAAAATCGAAACATTTTTGTAAATGAAACTTGTTTAAAAAAGAAAATCTGCCTAACGATGATGTCACTGGTGGACAGGTTTCTAAACTAGCCCACAGCCCTCCTATGAGACAAAAAATTATTCTGCCATTTTATCATGATCATTAGTGAGGACATAATTATATGAAGATATAGGTTGAAAAGTGGTCCTTTAAATGTATCATTACAGACTGTTGCAACGTTGTCTTCAGAGGAAGATCAACAACAAACGCATCGATTATGTCACGTCACGTCACCGATGCGTCAATGCGGAATCACGCAAGGCTTGCAGGCTTGCAAACGTGATGCAAGCAAATTGCCTTCATCTAAAACTTCCATTACTCCACCACACTAGTCCATCACTCCTCCAAAAAGGAAAGGAAAGGTACTATGTTTACCCAGGGTATAACTGGACTAAGGAAAGGAAAGGTACTATGTTTACCCAGGGTATAACTGGACTAAGGAAAGGAAAGGTACTATGTTTACCCAGGGTATAACTGGACTAAGGAAAGGAAAGGTACTATGTTTACCCAGGGTATAACTGGACTAAGGAAAGGAAAGGTACTATGTTTACCCAGGGTATAACTGGACTAAGGAAAGGAAAGGTACTATGTTTACCCAGGGTAACTGGACTAAGGAAAGGAAAGGTACTATGTTTACCCAGGGTATAACTGGACTAAGGAAAGGAAAGGTACTATGTTTACCCAGGGTATAACTGGACTAAGGAAAGGAAAGGTACTATGTTTACCCAGGGTATAACTGGACTAAGTTCAAGAACTTGTTTACAGCAAGGCCCTGCTCATAGAACATTTCATGGAAGAGGTGTTCAATGCCTTGTCCAAGGGCACTTCAGCGGTGGTCATTTTTCAGTGTTTTATCAGTCTGTTTTATACTTTTATTATGTAGTCTTGTCCTAGTGTTTCCTGTTTTCCCTAGTTACTGTTCTGCCTGTCTTGTCTCACCTCCCTGTGATTACTAGTTTTCTCCACCTGTGTCCTGTTAGTCTCCCAGCCAATCCCAGTGTTGATTGTTGTTCTGTTGCACCTGTGTCTAGTCCTTATAAACCTCCCTGTGTTCAGTGTTCCCTTGTCAGATTATAATTCATTGTTACTGTGTTTGTCCTGCTACACTTTACTGTGAGTTTATGTTAATAAATATATTGGACTGCATCAGTTTGCCTGCTTGGTTCTGCTTCTGGGTCCTCACCTGACACACCGTGACACCATGTATGTTTGTGTGCGCTGCTGCAGTGGGGGCAGTTGGTCCAGTTCACGTCACGGGCAGGAGAAAGGGAGTGCTTGATTTGTGATCCTTGATCCTTTTTCCTCATCCATCCTATATACCACCACAGTATAGCGCACCGACAAAACAGGGGGGAGCCGAGGACAACAAACAAATGCGCCCGTCTTTCCACTTGCTGCTCGCGGCATGCGGCCTTATAGTCTAGCTCTAGCCCATTTTTGGTGTTTTAAACATTCTGTTATAATTTAGCTATAGCAGATCTACAAGCTCGTAGCGCTATGAGCTTGTATAGGTCTGCTATTTTTGAAAAATCGTGAAAATGTGGTGCAAATCTTTGAACACAGTATATAGTCTTTCAGAGCGAACGTCAAGTCAAATCTTTTGCTTCTGGGGGAGGTTCCTGGAACAACATATTTTCTAATGTTGGCGGCCAATTACACAATCATTTCTGGGGTCCTTGACATGAAATATTGAGAACCACTGATATAGAAACAGAGGCATTTCAGAAAACTGTCAGGATTTAGAAGGCTTTTTTATTTATTTCGACGTCAGGTTATATAAACTAGTTATATAAACTAATCAAATTATTATGCACAGATGTTCATGGCTTTCATCTTCTGATGAGCCTTAAAAAAACCTCATCTTCAAATGTAATACCTACGGTCAGATTTAAGACAAATTAAGACCTTAAATTCTTATTTTCTTATTAAGACTTTTTAAGGACCCGCAGGAACTTTTTTTTATCACCACCCAATGTGCCCTTGTTTCTCATTCCTTTCTCTTTCTTTTGAGTATTGTTTAATGAATGAATTGCATTTTGATAGCGCTTTTCCAAGTGCTCAAAGTGCCTTACAATGGTTCATTCATTCATACATTGGGAGGTGAAGCGGCGAACAGTCGACGCCAGCGTCCTCACTTCCCACATTCAGACACCAACGACCGACTCATTGGAGGCAATGTAGGGTTCAGTGTCTTGTCCAAGGACACTTCGACATGTGGACAGGAGTAGTCGGGATTCGAACCGCCGACCCAGGGATCATTGGACGACCTGCTCTATACCTCCTGAGCCACAGTCGCCCACGACTCTGCCCTGCACTCTGCACCGCCATGTCTGTGCAGGTTGGAGTTATTCTGCTCCACACAAGTCAGTGGCACTTAAGTATTTCTAAAGACGATTTTCTATTTAGATATAAGAGAGACACCGAGCTGGTGCATGGGAGAGAAAGGAAACATGCGATAATATTTATGTTTCCTGCAAGCCAGAATTCAGTCAGACTATAATAGTGTTACGGCGATCACACTGGGCCATGCATGCAGAGACCTGTCCACCACTCTAGCAGGAGACGTGCGCACGCAGACATCAAAGGGGGGCTTCGGATCCTGCCCTTTTACCCGTCTGTATAAAGGGCCTTTCAAACGGGATTGTTGCCTGGATAAAACGACAGGTCTCCTCCGGGTCTGCTCAAGAGGGCGCAACAACGCAAGCGTGGAAAAATAAAGAAAGCTAAACAGTATCCAGGTCTGGGGGGCGTGTGCACGAAACGAGCAACGCACGCAACGAATTCACGGGGCCGCGCTCACGTAAAAAAAAACGCAGGTCTCGTTGAAAATGAACTATAGGCGCGTTATATCGCTTCACGTTTGAAAGGCCCTTTAAACAACGGCCCTTTCCAGACCCACGAATGCATGCAGCGTTTACTAAATGGTGACAGAAATGCAAAATGCCACTCCTTTTTCCATGCCACATAATTATCGGAAGGCAGCGTTCAGGAGAATTGCCATTTTTCTGAAGACTCCTGAACTTGAACACTTATTATTTTGCGTTGAACAAATTTGTTTAGAAATCCATGTCGTTACACACCTGCGTCTCCACTATAGCTTAATCAGACCAGTGTGTGTCCAGTGGAAACCTCGTATGAATCTGATCTCAGGTCAGAATGGGTTAAGAGTGCTGGGTTGCGCCCCAGCACTGAGATGTGTCGCTTTGCTTTAATCCCAGTAGATTCATTGACTTCATTTTGGCACTCAGAGACACTCGGGCAAGTAAAAAGAACAAGTGTCATTTATGTTTTATTAAGATTTCTAACAGAATCACAAAATCAATGTGTACGTTTTGTGCCAAATTCTGCCACTTTATCTTCCAACTGCACCTAAATGTCTAATGAAGACAGAGATCTGAAGTGAAACAAAACAAATGTTTAACATTATGTTATGCTTTAGCTATTGAAAAATAGCAGATCTACAAGCTCATAGCGCGCCACCGAGTGTCGCGCTACGAGCTTGTAGGTCTGCTATTTTTGACAAATCGAAGAACGACTGACATTTTTTTAATCTGATCTCAGGTCAGAATGGGTTAATCAGACCAGTGTGTGTCCAGTGGAAACCTCGTATGAATCTGATCTCAGGTCAGAATGGGTTAAGTTAACGTTCATGTCAAGGTTCCCCCACATTGATATGAATTTGGCCACGGACCGGCCGGACACCCATCTGAAAAGAGAAGGTTTGTGTTGAAAAGTATACATTAGTATTATTTTATTATTGTGTAATTATTTTTTTTCACCCTAAAAAGGTCACGACGCAAAAAAATAGCCAAAATATAAAATACGGCAAAAGAGGTTCAAATGATTTTGATGCTACATTAAACACTTTTTGTTTGGGACCCCCTGGAACCATCTCAAGGACCACTTGCAGCGAGCCCCGGACCCAGGGGCGGCCTTAGGAATCTGGAGGCCCGTTTGAGGCCCGTTTCAAGACCAAATATGAGGCCCCCATATACCTATGACATAATTTTGTTGATACAGCCGTATATTAATACGAATAGTTTGACTGTTATATCACACACAGCCATTACTCTTGATTTAGCAACAACACCTTTCCTCATCCTGTCGTCCCTGTCCCTGTCATCAAATGTGTTGATTCCTTTTAGCTTGCTGTGTACCAGATAGTCTTTAAGATTTTAGTTTTTTCTGTAGGCCGATATAATCTTTTTTATTTTTCGTTAAAACCGACTGCACGGTTCAGCCAAAACTGCCATATTTTGGCAGAAGGAGAAGGGGAAAAAAACAATAACAAGTCTTTTCAGCACTGCTTGGTCCTTTAAATAAAAAAAGACCATAGCAATAAATATACAATAAAGAGAGTTCCACCGTGTTCAGTTTGGAACATACAGACACGGTTTATGTCTCCACCGCATTGTGTTGGACGGAAACAATTGTCATTGTTTGATGCCTAGCTGAATGGTTAGAGAGCCTGTCTGGAGAGAAGGAGTCTCCTGAGGTTTGAATCTCAGTAAGTGATGCTGAGATGTGGCTCACCATCAGGTGGGATGAGATGTTGATACATCATTTCTTGATCTTTCTGCTGTTCCTTCGTCTGGAATTGGTTGCCATGGCTGCCAGTTCCCACCTGATGTCGTGTGGGAGTTCTGATTGGTCCAGAGCGTACTGAATAACTTCTAGCTTACATAACGTCTTAAGACAAGGACTCAAGTCTAAGATGAACAGCTCATCACAGTTACACATAGTTTGATCTCCTTTGTATCCTCCAAAGAAGATGATATGATCTCCCACAATGCAACAGCACATACCATACATTGGACATGGTCCTTTCCCTTTGGGCTCAACCTTCTTCCAGGAGAAGGTCTCTGGACTGAATTTCCACACATCATTGAAGGTCTGGTTAAACTTCCAGCCTCCAAATATGTACAGCTCTCCATTGTAGATAAATGCTGAATGATAGCAGTGTCCTTCTGGTAGAAGTTGTGCAGAAGGTGTGTCCAGCCAGGTGTTTGTCTCTGTGTCAAACACTCTGATGCTGTTGTAGACCTCCTGGTCCCCATTGCCCCCAAATACAAACATCTTGGTACCAATGATGGTAGCAGAGTGAGCTGATGAATCAGGAGGTGGAGTTCCTCTGGTGTTAATTAAAGTCCAGAACATTGTGCTGGTGTCCAACTTGTAAATGTCATTAGTGTATCTAGTCAGCTCGGTGTTTCCTCCATGGATAAACATGACCTTCTCCAACACACAGGCTGAGTGGTTGCTCCACCCCTCTGGAACAGTCCCAGAAACCCTGGTTTGGAACCATCTGTGGGAGTCAACATCAAATGCATAAAGCACATTGCAGTAATAAGGATAGCCTCCCCAGATGTAGACTGTATCTTCAACCAACACAGCTGTGTGGCCGCAGCGCCTGGATGGAACCTCAAGGTGACCGTCTCCTCTTCCAGGTTCCACTGGAGGTAACTTCTTCCAGCGTAAATACACTGTGTTTAAGACATGGACATCCATCTGTTCCATGTTGCCGAAGAGCCTCGATCCATCACAGCCTCCAAAGGAATACAGTTTGTTCCGCACTGCTACAGCAGCATGACAGGCTCGCTCTGGTGCTCCTGCTTTGGAAACGGTCCAAGACAACATCACTCTGTCTGTCTATCTCGCTCACTTCTCTCTCTTGACGTCTACAGTCATTTTCAACACGGTGCATCATCTTATATCTTCTGGTGTGACATCACACGAGACACAAACTGTTGCCATGTACGCCTTAACGACGTCAATTAGTGCATCTGTTCTTCATCTGCACCCTTTGAACTATATTGCTATATGTATTACTTCATTGGGGAAGTATGGATCTATGGCAGCCATTACTCTCGACAATTAGCAATTGTCGTCCCTTCACAATTAAAGTGTCTCCCCTTTACCTCCCAATGCCGCACATTTTACCATGTTATTTACATAAAATAGGTGTAACATTACCATTAACATTGTGGGAGAGAGCAAGTGAGTGAGCAAGAGAGAGAGAGGGCCAAGAGTGGCGGAGGTTGACTGACGCCTAACGTTCAGTTGGAGCTTGAGCCTGAGGGTGGAGGCCTCCCCTGAGGGTGGAGGCCCCCCCTGAGGGTGGAGGCCCGTTTCAATTGAAACTGGTGAAACATACTTAAGGCCTCCTATGCGGCCGGACCCCACTTTGAGAGCCACTGATTTAACGGATAATATAAGGGACTATAGTTCGAAAACAAAACAGTGATCAGAGGAAGAAACTCCTGTCCTCTGTTTGTAATACAATTCTCTTGTCGTCTCGTTATATACGTCTCAAAGGGCATTGTGTTGTGTAAGGAAAGGTCATACCTCTGAAAAGCCACGACCGCACAAACCACACAGCCTCCCAAGGGACTGACTGCAATTATGAAACAGTATCAAATAAGTAGGATGCATAGGTCAGGACATCATTAGTTGTATAGCTTTAACACAGCCCTACCATGTGAATGTGCATGCGTGCGTGCGGTAGTCCAACCCCTGACTATACCCTGGACATGACTCTCTAGTATAGAAAATGAATAAAACCCAGTGTCAAAATGTTGACGAAAGGCCTGCGCGCCGAAACGCGTTTGTCTGTCTGCTGTGACTGCTGCTGCGGAGCACATTCTTTATTAATAAAGACTCTTACTCGACTGGATGTGCGGATTTAATTCATTTTCTATATATGTTCTTTTGGAATCTGCACCCAGCACACGCCTGAAACTATATATAAAAGTGTCTGAGTAGAGCGGGATTTTATCCCTGGACATGACTCTAGTATGCCACAGGGGTCCAGTCTAACCCCTGACTACCCTGGACATGACTCTAGTAATAGTCAAGTATGCCACAGGGGCCCATGAGTCCAACCCCTGATGTTGGGCGCCAAGAACTGTGCGAGGCACCATGCAGATGCTGGTGATGGAACCCCCGACATCGCAGTGTCATGGCAGACACACTGACTATAACCGCAAAAGGCCACTGAGCTATAGCATACATTCAACTATATCCTATTCATGTATAATTTGTAGGCCTACCGATACATTCTAACTCCGTCCCCGTTGCCTCTCTGTGTCTTCATTGAGACGCGCGAGCACTTTGGGACACCGCCATGCACGGCACAAGCTAAATGTGGAAGTTGCTAGTTATGAATAGGCACTGACAGTGCTGTATACGACCGGTGTACCGTACCGTACGTCACGTTCATTACTTCACGACCGGCGGGATCCACGATGGAGAGCATTGGTATTAAAGAGCGATGATGACACACTGGCTTAAAGGCACAGCAGGCACACAGGACTGGTGGAAGTACTCTCATTCCTTTTACTTGAATGTAGAAATTTGCTCTGTTACAAAGTAAAAAGGGCTTTATCCAAAACTACTACAAATTGTCCAAATGTGTCCGTTTTTCTAGTGAAGGGCCGAAACGTCGTGTCTTATAACTTATGGTGTTTTAAATAAAAGAAAACACCATTGGAGCCAAACCTGACTTCCTTCTCTTTAGTCTTCACCATACCACATAAGGCTCTAATCATGCAACCTGACAGTAGGGCATTCACTTTTAGTGATTTTTACTAGTTGACTAGTTTACTAGACTAGTTGTTTAACTACCTATTATGTAAAAAAAACTAAATCTTTTGGGAATAAATATTTGTACATTTAGAAACTGTGTACATTGGTGACTATATAACTACAATCTACCTGATCTTGAGGCCTACAAAATTGGAAAAGATAAATATATCTTTTGTTTCTTTCTCATCAACTACTCAACTATACCAACAAGGTCGACTAGTGGATTTACTAGTCGACTAGTCGACTAATTGCTTAATTGCCCTACCTGACAGTGAGTCACAATTTTGATCCCTGAGCCCGACGGCCTTTGCTGTGTGTCACTCCCTGTCTCTCTCACTCCCTGTCTCTCTCACTCCCTGTCTCTCACTCCCTGTCTCTCTCACTCCCTGTTTCATGTCATTCTGTCAGCCAGAAAAGCCCCCAAAAGACAAAAAACAAGCTCATAATAATGCAACACATTGTAAACGTGTAGATCGGCTGTCTAAGTCTTTGAATATCTAGGGGGAAAGAAATAGCGCTCTAGTGGTTAATGTGTGTTCTGTAATAGTCTATATCTGTGCAAAGTTTTTTTAAATAATTGTAGTAGAGTAAAAGGTTAGAGGCTCAAATCAAAATGTTTATAAAAAATACTATAAGTGACCTCGAAACGTAAAGCGATATTATAGCTGCATTAGAAGGAAGAAATCCTAATGCGTGAGGGGGGCCTTTTTTCATTATTTTTTTCATACAGTTTTCATATATTCCCTTTGAGTACAGTACTCGAGTAAATGCACTTCTAGTTTACTTCCCACCCACAGGAGAGCGGTTAGGTATTCCAGATCGATGACATGCCGGCTTAAAGGCCCAGGCCCCACAAAGCCCTCCGTGAAACCAAATCTGAAGGAGGAATCCATCATGGGGTGACTCAATGACTCCATTGTTCTAGAGCGGGGGGGGTGCATACTGTAGTTTGTTAGACATATATACTAAAGGCCTATTCGTACAGTTTTTCATGAAGACAACGCATGGTTGTGTGAGCCAGTTGTGGTGACTAAAAAGGAAAGGAAAGGTACTATATGTTTACCCAGGGTAACTGGACTATAAGCTCAAGAACTTGTTTACAGCCAGGCCCTGCTCATAGAACATTTCACGGTAGAGGTTCAATGCCTTGTCCAAGGGCACTTCAGCGGTGGTAATTTCTTTAACGTGCCGGTCCGGGGATACGAACTAGCGACCTTTCCGATATCAAGACCGCTCCGCAAACCGTTCGGCCACTGCTGCCCCATAGTGGTGAGTTGTGACTACGTCATGTTGTAGCTTTCGGTGTACCGCTTCGGACGTTGGGGGTGGGCGGCTCGCCGGAACCGGGCCGGCACCCTGGCCGTGTGGCCCTGTGGGTCCTGGAACTTCCGGGGACCTCCCGGGGACCCCCCACACGGAGTTGCACCACTCATTTCACACACATTTTTACATACAAGGTTTCTTCAAATTGAATTAATAACGGCACATTACAAAGACCGCTCAGTGTTAATTTAGCTGTGTGAAGAGTGGGCCCAATGGGAACCAAACGCCGTCTATTTGAACTCTCTTCAGCGGCTGAATTAAACTCTCTCTCTCTCTCATGCATGTCTCGTTACCTCCCCACTGAACCGAGTGATCGTGTGTCTCATGATAATTACTGTACATCACACCTGCTCCCAATTAGAGCACTATTCAGCCGTATCTGTACATTCACTGCATCGTTTTCTCAATACAAGTTTGAGATACTTTTTTACTTTGCTTGCGTAAATAAATTTAAATACAATTTTTTTCTATTCTTTTTAACAGTGGTTCTCAAAGTGGATTCCGGTACTCGGTGGCGTTCCTTTAGGGGGCGTGTCTAAATGGACCCTTGCAAGACTGTAACTCCAACAGTATGGAACCAAATGGACCCTAAGGGCCGATTCATACTGCTATTCTACCGCTGTTTTTCGGCGCTGTAGTGCCGAAATGATTTCGGCTCGTCAGGAATTTTCAGTAGCACCGAAGAGCCGACTTTAGGACGGTATACCCGCCCTTCCCCCGCACCTCAAATGACGTCAAATTGTAGGCTCTATACAGAGCCGAACCGACTTTTATTCGGCTCTAAAATAGGAGAATGAATCGGCCCTAATATAGGAGACCATGGCGGTTTGAGAACCGTTGCTTTATAACCTCCACCAACACTGTAATTACTGCACTGTGTACCACACCTGCTCCCAATTAGAGGCCCATTCAACCTTGTACAGCACATCCTTTGATCTCAAGTGACCTGTCCTGGTGAATGAGATGAATAATAATCATTTACATAGGCCATACATACTGTATGTCCACTCAAACTATTAACACAGACTTTGGGGTCATGTGCCGTGTGCACAGTATGCTGCCATGTACTGTACATGGAATGCATTGCATTTTTAACACATTCCTAAACAAAGTATAGGCTAGCTATAATAAGACGACAGTCGTTATGTTCCCCTGACTTGATATGTACTGCGTGCGTGCACACGCACAGAGCTCCACCTGGGTTCTCATCTCATTCAACTCTATTTCAATTCAGAGAAGATTTATTAGCATGAGAAAATATATATACGTTTACATTACAATGAAAAAGAAAAGGTGAAAAAGTGAAGAAAGTGTCAAAAGATACAGTTGAAAATGGGGAAAGTACAGTGTATATACAGGGGATACAGCGTCGTGGGAAAAGAGCTATGTCTCACGCTGTGTGTCGTTAGTTACATGTAAGGGTATTGTATGTGCTATTGAAATGGTTGGCCCTCAGGGAGCACCCCCTAGTGGCCCTTGGAAATCTATTTTAAGGTAGCATATACTTGCATAGACATATATCACCCTGTGCTCATACTGTGCACAATTACCCCCCCCCACACACACACACACACACACACACACACACACATTTACCCGAAATTACGCCGCGAGGATCCGAGGATGTCAATATATACAGTATCTCTGCTGTCAGGAAGAAAGCACCTATAACTCCAAAAATGTTCATTTTTCAGAAAAGAAAATATATCTTTTTTCATGTATTTGTGGCTCTGTGGTGTTAACGCACGTTGAAAAATGTGTACACTGGCATATAGACAATAATGGCACATTAGGAGACTATACATTGTATTTCTGTGTAAATGGTATAAATGGTGCATTTACTGTATATATATAGCGCCCTATATATCCAAGGCGCTTTATACAGAGATTGTGCATTTATACATTATATACATTCACCCATTCATTCATTCATTCACACACCGGTTGAGAATCCAAGCAAAAGAAAAAAAGGTTGAGAATCACGTACTGCCTCAGTCAGCACATAATATGCCAGGAAGATTAGAAGCACATGAAGAGAAAGGAAAAAGGTCACAGTCGTCATCAGAGCTGACTGAAGCATAGCGCGGGGTCAAAGAAGAAGCCAAATAAAAGGAGTGAGAACATGTTCAAACGGAGATGATGTCACAGCCATGTGACACTGCAGTCTGCAGAGTCACAGACAGCAGGGGCGTGCACACAATGACATCAAAAGGGCCTTTTTTTACCCTGTCTGTATAAAACAACTGCCCTTTTCCAGACCACGAATGCATAGCGTTTACTTTACACTACATGGTGAAAGAGATGCAAAAAGGAAGGCAAGCATTCAGCAGTATTGCTTTTTTTCCGAAGTCATTTTGGCAGAATTTTTGGCGTTGGAACAAATTTGTTTAGAAATCCATGTCGTTATACACACCGCATCTCCAGTGCTGGAGAAATAGCCGATCCCAGCCGAAATAGCCGATCTACAAGCTCTCAACGCGTTGCGCTGCGACGCGTTGAGAGCTTGTAGATCTGCTATTTTTGTCCAGAAGTGCCCTCTTACGGGGTTTCAGCCCCTGCCTCTGTATAACACTCTCTGCACGTCCCTGAGTCACAGGCCACTCCACCACACATGAAGACGACTCAATTGTTTTTTTTTAACTCAAGTAAAAGTATCTGCAGTGTTAGAAATACAGTAAGTAAAAATACAATTGAGTACTTCAACACTGCTCATTTTTATAACCGTGACCTTCCCCCCGCTTTTAAGTCGTCTTGTTTTGATACCAATGCTTTTGTACTTTTACTCAAGTAAAGGTATCTGCAATGTTACAAGTCAAAGTCCAGAATATTAAAGCTTTACTTAAGTAAAAATACAATTGAGTACTTCAACACTGCTCATTTTTAACCGTGACCTTCCCCCCGCTTTTAAGTCGCCTCGTTTAGATACCAATGCTTTTGTACTTTTACTCAAGTGAAAGTATCTGCAAGTCAAAGTCCAGACTATTAAAGATTTACTTGAGTAAAAGTACAAAAGCATTGGTATCAAGACAAAAGTAGGCTACTCATTATGTAGAACCCCTGTTCTATTATATAAGTGTCCCCGTTTTCAACTGATTTTGAACCAGACCACCCACCCACTATACTGGGGTCCAATATAGACCCACCTGACACAACAGTGGTGGGGGTTCATGCACCATTTCCATGGGTTATAAGAAGATTAGGGGGTTTTATTCTTCCTTGTTACTCAGTAAATCAAACTATCACAAGCTATACATCAAAAAATGTTGTGCCTTTGAAAACTATAGATTTCTTCTGTCCATGCGGACAGAAGAAATCTATAGTTTTCAAAGGCACCGACATTCTTGTCGGATACAGCTATAGGCACTGCGTCAGCCGGCAGGCACCCATGAGATCTGGTGGGGAGAAAACTGATTGATTGATTGTAATATTTATTAACAGTTTGCAGAATTACAGTACATTTCAAGCACAAACTCAATACAAAGACTGTTAACTGTGAGTGGACGACCCAATTAAGCATTACACTTGTTTACAACAGGGTCCACGTTGTTCAATTCATCAATTGAACATACTGAACAACTGACATACTGGGAGAGCCGACCCAAGCTGAACTACTGCATTGCATTTTAAATCATTGAATATTTTATCAGCTTTGTTTAATTGTTGTAATGTTTTTCACATCACAGTCACACAAAGCTCACAAAGCTCTCACAAAGAGAGAGAGAGAGAGAGAGAGAGAGAGAGAGAGAGAGAGAGAGAGAGAGAGAAAGGGCCTAGATAACGACAAGGCCTACATAGAGACATTCTTTTCCACCATGCCAGTCATGAACCAATACAGCCACCCTGCCACAACAATTAACTCACAACGAACCTCAGCAACCACAACACAAGTGAATTGAAGGCTGTTATAAAACCCAAAACCTCTAGTTCGAACCAAATGGAAGGAAATAGCAAATTCACCCATAGGATTATTGAGTGATCAAGAGCCACATATACTGTCCCCTGTTACAACTCACACCTTCAACGACAGATACAACACAACATACAAACTGTAGATTCATGTCAACATTCAATTCCAGAGTCAAAAACAGTTACTGAACATGAACATATTGTTTCATTGCCACTCAGTCCCAGTCAAATCATTGTGTCCCAAAATCAAAATGACAGTAATAGACAGTACATACAACAGCTTCAATCGCACTAGTATAGAGCGTCGCAGTCCCGCCCCCTTTCATGACGACACCAGGCCCATGCAGGAAATGATTCCCAATGCATTTTTCCCATAGACATTTCAAAAGGTATTTATTTAAAGACAACTTGAGTCGTGACAACTCATGACAACAAACACAATATTTTGGACCAAACAAATAATTACAAAGAAGAAAAACAACAAAAAATGTGTAACCTGCCGTTTTTTTCTTCTTTCAAAATCATTGGTTCGGCCCCAAGAGTTGGCTTTGTCCGCGGCGTAAACGTCTTTAAATAAATACTTTCTGAAATGTCTATGAGGAAAATGAACGAATGAGAATAATTTCCTGGGCCCTGGTAGGGGGCGGGACTGCGACGCTCTCTATTCACACAGCATGCAGCCCAAGCAGCAGCAGCAAAGAAGCAAAACAAATAGTTCCTATACCTTGTTGAGCCGTCTTCTATTTGACTTCATTAGTTGTGTAAGAAGTGATGACAGGGTCAAACCGTGGAGCCTGTGGATAGAGATAGAGCCTCTGGCATCTTTCTCTCAGGTTCACGATGAGCCCTTCATGTATCCTGTATCTCCATCCTCCATCCTCCAGTTCTCATAATCGGTTCTAGTGAGCAGAAAGAATCAATAATAAGCAGACTTGGTAACCTGACTGTAGAAAGTAACAGTAAAGTAAAGAACCTGGGGGTTATTATTGATTCTGAATTGAATTTTAATTCACACATTAATCATGTTACCAAGATTGCCTTTTTTCACCTTAGAAATATTGCACGAATCAGAGCCTATTTGTCCTTGGACGATGCAAAAACGCTAATCCACGCCTTTGTTTTTTCTCGGCTTGACTACTGCAATGAACTTTTTTCAGGACTGCCTAAGAAAACAACTGACAGATTACAACTTGTCCAAAATGCAGCAGCCAGAGTTTTAACTAGAACTAAGATGAGAGAACATATTACTCCAGTTTTGGCATCACTGCACTGGCTTCCGGTTGTTTTTGGGATTGATTTTAAAATTATTTTACTTGTCTATAAAGCTCTCAATGGTCTCGCACCTTCCTACCTACATGACTGCCTGCCTAAATATGTCCCAAACCGCCCCCCTAAGGTCTTCCACTGTTGGCCTGCTCGCTTTGCCAAAAAAAATGGCAACTAAAAAATACGGGGAAGCAGCTTTTTGCTTCTACGGGCCGTCGGCATGGAACAAGCTCCCACTGTACCTTCGTCAGGCAGCCTCTGTAGACATTTTTAAAGCTCAGCTCAAGACCCACTTCTACAACATTGCTTTTAATTGATTGATTGTTATTCATGTCCTCACTGTATTACATTACTGCTTGTTTTTAATGTTGTTGCCTTGCTTTTCTTTTATTCTCCATTTTTCTGTAAAGCACTTTGAGCTGCATTTCATGTCATGAAAGGTGCTATACAAATAAAGTTTTATTATTATTATTTATTATACATCTGGCTATAGCTTGCCATGCACTATACTTTCCTCCCAGTATCAATGGCAGCGGCCAGCCTCAATCTCCTGGTCTGCCATCTTCTCACTCAGCCCCTGGACGTTTAGTATACTGCTCATAGCATGCTGGTGTAGTGCAGTGGTCAGGGATTTAGGGCAGGCTCTCTGGGGTCCAGCATTCACAGCGTGTCACAGTGAGGAGAATGGCTCTATGGGGTCCAGGCTCTATGGGGTCCAGCATTCACAGCATGTCACAGGAGAAGAATGGACCTGCAAGGCTGAGAAGACGCTGAGCTTGGGGATAACCATGGCTCACGGGGATCACCATGATGGGTCTTCACCATGGCTTGTGTACCTGTGGAGCAGGTTGAGAGAGACAACGTAAGCTTTGAGTATAAGTAAGTAGTATTAAGGTAGGGAGAAAGAAACCGAGCTGACCAAGAGCCACATACACATACTGTACTGTATACACTGTACCCTGTCACCACTCACTATAGCAACAGCAGACAAACATACACAGTACTACTGTACTGTAATTTGGTGCTTTTTAATTGACTGTGTTTGCATTATACTTTGCACTGTTGTTTGCATAACTCTTTGCAATTGTCATTTAGAATTGGGTTTATTTCTTTCAGATACATTTTCTACACGAAATGGGAGTTAAATGCTGCAATTTGTAAAAAAGAAATGACAAAATATGACTCCTAACGTCGTTAGTAACAATGTAACAATGCCCACGGGACCCATCCATGGAGTTTGGAAGCACTCATCGTGAGTCACTGAGCGGCCCTGCGTGCCACCTGTTTCACCATTTGCACATAATGCGCAGGAGGCAGCAGCGCGACCCGTTAAAACAAAACGAGTGCTCCCACACTCCAACACTCCACGAACAGAATCACCGGCAGAGAATCTCGTGACTGAAAGTATAACTCATAACGTGTCTATACGGTGGCTTTTTATGAAACAAAAGGTTGGCAGATTGAAAGGATAGTTCAAGCTTGGCCTAGAGTGCTGCACTGTTGGTGAGTTTAACGTTGTTTTAATACAAGAAGATCGCAAAAGCAAATTGGATGAGTGGGGGGAGTCAATGGTATTGCAACTCTAGATTCATCCCATTATTTAAAAAAATCACACCCGTGTGAACCGAGTGCATGGTGCAACTCCCCTCTCCCCCCCCTCCCCTCTCTCTCTCTCTCTCTCTCTCTCTCTCTCTCTCTCATTAGCAGGGAACAGTGCAGCACTGTCTCTCTCTCTCTCTGTTTCTGGCAAACAGCGCCCCCTACTGGTACTCATTATATGATGCTCATTAACAGGTGAACACATAGGGGAACACGAACATTGCTGTTCCTCGGAGTGGTTGCACCACTCAAAAACAACCTAGAGTTGCAAATTGCAGCTATAGCCTAGAGACTGGGGTTTGCCTTGAAATAAATCGAGAGATAGAAATCTTTATAGTGCAGCAATCCAATTAACTAAAGACTAATCACTTTCATGCCGAGGGTGTTTCCGTTCAGGACTAGTCAGTGAGTTATTCCACTATTCTAAGGATAGTGGTTTTCAAGCCTTTTCATGTCAAGGTCCATTTATTTATTCTGCATTTAAGCCAAGGATCCACCATTTGATGATACTTAGCCTCTCAGACTCAAACCCAAAATGTCTTAGAATATTTTGTGGTCGTTGAATAAAAGATGAATCCCCCCCCCCACCACCACCCCCCCACCCCTTTCCCCTCACTGTATATGTTTATTTTCCCTTTTTGCTTCCTTTATGATGAATTCCTGTTCTGTTCTTTAACTATATAGAAGTGTCTATTTGTGTACGTCTCTAAATTTTTTGATGAACTGAACAATGTGGACCCTGTTGTAAACAAGTGTAATATGCTTAATTGGGTCGTCCACTCACAGTTAACAGTCTTTGTATTGAGTTTGTGCTTGAAATGTACTGTAATTCTGCAAACTGTTAATAAATATTTCAATTAACCAATCAATCAATGTTCATGCTGTGTTCATGTGGTACCATCAGGCAAACATTGATACAATTCTTCTAAATCCTCTAATTGTGTATATACTAGGCTTCTTGTAGAAATGAAGATGTTTAACAATAATTGAACTCTTGAGAGCGTAAAGTGAGATGGACCTGAAAGGGTCCATTTGGTTACATTTTACGCTCAAGAGTTAAAGCTCTATACTATGAGGGTCCATTTGGTTATTAACTTTTATGTTTAAATAAAATACAAATAATAGTAGGCCTATATGCCTTTCTCAAGTATCCAAACACATCAGTTCATGCATCTTGTCTATACTTTGCAGTTCATGCATCAATTGTCGATCTGCAGATCTATAAGCACACGACGCCTCGCTGTACAGAATCCATTAATATGCAATAGGTTCTTGTTAAGAGACAAGCTAAGCCCCTCCATTTTCTCAGCGTCTAACAAGGAGGAGTGATACTGTAAGTAATCAATAGTTGTCCAGCTGCCATCTGGCATTAGTACAGTAGGTATAGTGCCATCTGGTGGAAGGTAAAGGGAGGAAAATCCCTGGCCATCATCTTCCTTTTTTTTGCTGAAGCATTATTCTGCTATCCTTGCTGTCAAGGATTTAATATGTGACAAACGTAAATTGTAGATTGTAGGTGCTGTTTCAAGTGCAAATATGCCAAAAAAAAAAAAAACTCCTTCAACAACATATACAATAGTAGTGTGGGGACCAGGAACCCTGTAGGTCCTGGAAGTGGTACCAGGGGGTCCCCAGGAAAATAAAGAACAGTAATTTAACTGCCAATTGTATAATAAGTAATTGGCCCAATGTGAGAATGTTTGAAAATCACTATTCACATATAGCTCCAATAGCCAGTCCAATGGCCTATAATGCTGCGTTTCACACACAGTCTATCCCGCAGATACTAAGACGCTGGATATTGTTCATTTTCAATGCAGCATGAAGATAGGCTGAAGTTAGGATACGAAGTCAGACGTTTGTATATAGTCGCTGCAATAGCTACACAACTTTACAATGCTACAAAAAGTTGAACTATAGTTTCGAATTCAGCTAGAAAGTTACAGTAAGCTTATACGCATGTGGAGAGGAGCTTTTGTATCTGCCAGTATCAGTATGGACCGGTTTGGACCTCCTTGGTGAACAGAACGCACGCATGCATGCACGCACGCACGTGACGCACGCGCACTCACGCACGCACGCATACACAGAGAGAGGCGGAGAGACAGAGAAAGATGTATACATTGACCATACCAAATGTGGAAACATGCCTGACCTTCAGGATTATTAAGCTATACTAACAGCACAGTACAGCTATAGCAGCAGTGTCGAGCCGGTCCGGGGGGGGGATTGTGCTGGTTTAATATCTACCTGGCAACAGAAGCTGTCATCGCATGAATCATAATATGCCACATGACTCCAATTAAAATAATCTACCAGCAGCAAACCACCAGTCCTCCCTCCCTCCCTCCCTCCCTCCCTTTGCACTAGGTTGAGCCAAGGTCATTGAATTTGACAGAGGGAACTGTGCCATGTCGTTGCCCACCAAGACTTGTCACACAAACATAGCCTTTGTCATGATGACCAGGGGCGCTGCATGGGGAAGCGGGTCTCTTAATTAATAGACCTTTATCATCACTGTCGGGGTGGAAACTTTACATGTCCAACCTTTACTGACATTCCCAGTGCAGGACTTTTACCATATAGTATTGAACGATGCTTAAAGTTTAAACGGCAGTATATAGGCTAACTGCAGGCAGTGTATATGCAAATGGGGTGCATGCAGTCGAGGGAGTGCAGAGCAGGAGTTGGAACAGAGACAAGTTGACAAGACAATTTTGTTGCTGAGCCTTTTCTGCTCTCCTGGACTTAACCCGTTCTGACCTGAGATCAGATTCTAAAAAAAATGTCTTCCACATCCTGACAGTTTTCTGAAAAAGCCATGTTTCTATGTCAGTCGTTCTTCGATTTTTTCAAAAATAGCAGACCTACTTGTAGATCTGCTATTTTTCAATAGCTAAAGCACAACATAATGATTACACCAAAAGGGGTTCCCGGCCAAAATGGGTTTTAACTCAATAAAATAACTCTGAGCTGGGTTCCCATGTTGATAATCCAGTGCTCGTGCAGCTGTGCAACCCGAACACGACCCTCTAAAGATGTCATATACTGCGTAAAATGATGATTTCAAAGTTATTTATAGTATAATGTGATCGTAATTTCGTAAAGCATTAAAGTCAGCCCTGACAAAACAGGATAGTCACTTTGTATTTGTTTCCGGTATATACTCAAAGATTCTCCTTTTGAGTCTCCTATACCAGAAACACAACCTTATTGGCTTATAGGAATGACCCCCCCACTCCCCCCCCACACACACACACACACACACACACACACACATCTGAGAACTCCATTCAAACCCCTCAAACATGAGGGCATATGAGGTATGCGGTCAGCTGTATGGCTGGCTCAGGGAAGAGGACGCCCCTGCCTTGCATAGTCTCGTGGGAGGCAGATCTCAATGATTGGGGCATGGGACACAAGCTAAGGCTTGATCACCCTTTAGCTGGCCACCTTTGATGAGGGTGTATAGTGTTGGAAGGCCGAAACACCCACTGATTCAAAGGCACACTACTGAGGATGTGTCCCAAAATTGACATCATACCCTAGTTGAAATACACCTCCTAATGCCACTCTTAACATCAAGGCAATCTCATGTGAGCCCACACCATCTATTGGCACAATGGACAGTCTTAAAATCACGTCCCGTGTTTTATGATTCTCATCAAAAACAAAAAAAAAAGTCTGCATGAATTCAAGGCTTCATGGAGTGAACTGATAGAAAATACTAGGTAATAGTTTGGATGAACCACTCCTGTGATAAGAAACTGTGATGAAATACAAAAGTGCACTTGTCTTTGTGTGCATGCATATACTGTAGCCAGTAGACTGTACGTGTGTGTGTGTGTGTGTGTGTGTGTGTGTGTGTGTGTGACGTGTGTGTGTGTGTGTGTGCGTGCGTGCGTGCGCGTGCGTGTGTGTGTGTGTGTGTGGGAGTTGCCTGGCGGAAATATTAAATTAAAATGGTGTTGAGGAGTCTGAAAGTCATCCAGGTAGCCTACATAGAAATGCTGAACAGCTGGCCATCGTTTCACCAAACGAGACCCAGAGGAGAGTGCACAGACCACTGATAAGTAAGTGTGTTCGCTTGGGACTGTAACAGGCCCTCTGCCAGGATGAAGTAATCTGATTATTTATACTTAAGTAAATGTAGCAATGCCACAATGTAGGCTAGATAAAATACTATAGGCTATACTGTAAGTACAAAGCCTGTATTAAAACTTTTGACTACAATATTGGCATAAAAACAAAATAATACAACACTTTAATACCAATATGCTTACCAATGAGTATAAAAGTTTACATGTAGACTGTCTACTCAAATTGTTCATAATTATAGTCACATTTATTTTCGAATTGCTGAAGTATAAAATATGGCTAATAAAAAAGATAATAATAATAATAATAATAATGGAAATAGGCTATACTCAATGCAAAATTGTAGCCCATACTTGAGTAAATGTAAACTTAGTTTGACGTAATTCACTATAGCAACAGGTCATGTTTTTGGGTTGGCAACTTGGCAGTCGTCTCACACTGGCTATCTGGAGCGACACAAGTTTAAGTAAATATGATTCCCGGCGGCGAGACATCAACCTTTTATTTTACTGATAGCGCGAGGAGGAATGTAATTGTTGTTTGCGTTAAAGTTTACTCCGAATTCAAGTGCAGCATAGCACTGGTCTGGGGATTGGGGAAGTCAAGTGTTATGAGTGAACGGATCCGCGAGGGAAACTCTTTGGAATACAAATGTCTTTCGAAACAGGACAGCAGTGGGACGCTAGTGTACGGAGGTCCTCTGCGTCTGATGAAAAGAAGAAACCGGCCGGTGTGGAGAAGATGTCAGAAGCGGCGACTGGCGGCGGGGCGCGTGTCGGCGGAGCCGGGGCCAACAACAGCAGCACCATGATGACTGCAGAGGACACTAGCGACACACGCACCGGCACCGGCACCGCCGCCGCGGCGGAGGAGCCGGCCGGCACCACCAACAACAACAACATGATCCACCTCACGGTCCTCCAGCACCATCCCTACCTGTCGCACCCCCGCATGTCCGTGCGGATGTCGGTGTACAGCGCCGGGGTGCGGCCGGTCGTCACCCGGGCGTTCATCCAGGGACGCGTCTACAACTTTCTGGAGCGGCCGACCGGGTGGAAATGCTTCGTGTATCACTTCACTGTGTGAGTAGTAGGCTACTGTGAAGTGCACTTGACTTTACTATGCTTTCATTTGATTTACGAGGTAGCTTGTAGCCTGCAGCTTTACTAAAGAAGCATATCATGCGCATTATAAAGGCCTATAGCCTGTTTATTTATTGAGAGATGATTGGAACGGATATAAGGGCACCTCAGAAGTCTGGGCAGTGAGGTGGAAAATGTAGGCAGCTTTAGGCTTAGGGTACTCACATATTTTACTTTATCTGTGCACGCCACTGCCCATGTAGAAATAGGTCTACTCTGGAATTTAAAAAAATGCTAAAAAGCACAAACGTATATAAAAATGTAGCCTATAAGTATACCAAAAGTAGAAGTAGTATCAACTTGATACTACTTTTTGAAAGTCGTTATGTTTTCAAATATCAAAATCGGCAAAAGGAGGAGAAAGTTTTCAAATAATTGTAGTGGAGTATACAAAGTAGGCTACAGTAGCCTATTTGCCTCTGAGATGTAGTGGAGTAGAAAGGCTACAGGTAAAAAGTATCCTACTATACTAATACTCCAGTCAGGTCAAAAATACCTCAACATTGTACAGTATACTTGAGTAAAAGTAGGCTACTCAGTTACAAAAGTTATTTAAGGCAATGACAGTCATTATGGTGGCCTTAAATGTGCAGTATTGATTGATTGATTGATTCATTTTAGTTAAATTGCATTATGGTGACTGAGCATTATTTACGATAGTTCAAAAACAGAAGATTCCATCCAATCAGGAGAATGAACTCATAACATGACACATAGGATAAAAATAAGCTAAATTGGAACTGGAGCACAAGATAATGAATGGCCTTTGTGAGGGTCATCTTCCAGATTGGATGCAATTTGTAACCCATCTGCAGTGGCGTGCACAGACATTTAGAGGGGCAGCAGGTGCTCAAGTGGAAAAAAAGGGCACCTTGTGCGGCGCGTGGAACCGGCCGGTTGCCTTAATAGTGTGAGATTTATAGATTTTGAGGCCTAAATAATATATTGGAAGCTTTTTTTTATCAAGAATTGATCAATGTCACCATGGTCCACATACTGTACGTGTACAGTGTTTTTTCCCCTTTTTCTTTCAAAAGGGCACATTGCCAAAGGGGCAGGGGGTGCTCTAGCACCCCTAGTGTCTATCTGCACGCCACTGCCCATCTGGAAGTATAGGCTATGTGATGGACGGGAACCCCTTTTGGTGTTGATTTTTTGCTATTGGAAAATAGCAGATCTACAAGCTCATAGCGCATGAGCTTGTATATCTGCTATTTATTTATTTTTATCGTGAAAATGTGGCGTAACTCTTTGAATATATATTATTTTAACGTTTTTAACTCAAATCTTTGCTTCGGGGGGTTCCCTGGAACTACATGTTTTCAGATGAGGGCCTGAGGCCAAATACATATAATTGCTGGGGTCCTTGACATGAAATAGTTTGAGCACCACTGATATTACAGTAGAAACATAGCTTTTTTCAGAAAATGATTTAGAAGACATGGGGTTAAGCACACTGTATCATTCTCCCTGTAGTGTCAAGTTCAACACATTGCAGACTTCTATTAAAGTTGCAGGTAAAGTCAATAACAAGTGAACTTTAGACAATGTTCCATCACTCATAGGGATGTTATTGTTGTAGACAAAGCAAAGCAAGGCAGGTTTATTTGTACACACACATTTCAACAAGACACTTCAAAGTGCTTTGCTTGCATGGAACATTAAGCATTGAGACATTACAGGAGTGGTTTTCAATCTTTTTCCATTTGAAAATCCATTATTGTCTCCACCAGGCCGAAGGCATGGGGCTCAGGGGTAGAGTGGCTGGATGGCAACCGCAAGGTTGCCAGTTCGATTGATTGATTGATTGAAATCTTTATTAACAGTTTGCAGAATTACAGTACATTTCAAGCACTAACTCAATACAAAGACTGTTAACTGTGAGTGGACGACCCAATTAAGCCTTACACTTGTTTACAACAGGGTCCACATTGTTCAATTCATCAAAACATTTAGAGACAAACAAATAGACACTTCTATGTAGTTAAAGAACAGAACAGGAATTCATCATATAGGAAGCGAAAAGGGAAAAAAATATATATACAGTGAGGGGAACAGGGGGATAAAAGAAAACGAAAGACAGAGTGTAGGGCGCCTGCACACAACACCATGCGTTGATGCCATGTGTGCATATGTGCAGGCACCCAACACCACGTCCATACAAAAACATAGTACAATCCATAGTACAAAGACAGAGTGTAGGGCGCCTGCACACAACACCATGCGTTGATGCCATGTGTGCATATGTGCAGGCACCCGACACCACGTCCATACAAAAACATAGTACAATCCAGATAAAAATTCAGCTTTTACAGAGGCCCCCGGGGTTAGTGTCGAAGTGTTCTTGAGCAAGACACTGAACCGCCCCTAATTGCTCCTAATGTGCTGGTTGGTGCCTTGCATGCAGGTTTCTGCCGCCATCGGTGACGGTGTATGAATGTATGGGTGAATGTATAGTGCACAATGTAAAGCACCTTGGATAAAGGCGCTATATACATGATTTTACCAGGGTATGTTTTGCACTCCATCCGTGTGTCCGTGTTGATGTAGCAGATCCTAATTGATGTAGCAGATCCAACAAGCTCAAAGCGATGCATTTTGAGCTTTTCAGATCTGCTACTTTTGAATTGCAATCCTGAAAAGTAACAAGTAACCGTTTTGGAACAAATTAGCTTTCCACCTGACAAAGACCATATAGTAAGCAATGGACCCCTGCATGTGTACAGTACAGACTATAGTGTGTCAAAATACGCTACAACACTGAATGATTGATTATAGTTCGCCCGAGTATGAGATTAATGTTGATTATAGGTGAAGTGCCGTTGCTGTATATATCGCAGCTTTGCAGTTTTCCCAGTGCATCGGCTGAACACATCCTTAAATCAATGTGATTGTCTTGTCACGTTATTTGAAAAGCTGAGTACTTTGTCAAGAAAATACAATACTATGTACACTAACGTACTGACACCCCAAAGCACCGTGGAAGATACAAATGGCTGCTATTGTTGGATGCCTGAAGGACCCCCAAATTGATATGTATTTGGCTGCAGATCCCCCCCATCTGAAAAGGTTCTGGTGCCAGAAAACCCTATAAGAGAATATTTGTCAAGATGTGTCAAATTCTTTCGAAAATAGAGGATCTATAAGCTCACAATGCTTCACATCGCAAGATGCTGCGAGCTTGCCGATCTGCTATTTTTAATATTGTGAAAATAGCATGTCTACAAGATCATAACAAGCTTGTAGATGTGCCATTTTGTTCAATATGTCTCTCTGCGAACTTCTTTGTTAGTAATATTTTACTATTTGGCCAATTCTGTGTTATTTTAGAGGTGTTGGAAAAGGTCTTAACAGTACTTAAATTGTCAAATATAGGTTGTTTATATGAATGAGAAATAATAGGGTACCAATTATTGACCCCTGGGGCACACCACAATAAATCAATCTGTTGGATGAGGAGATGTTATTCCACATTACAAACTGATTTCTTGCTGACGGGTAACTCCGGAACCAAGACAAGGATATTCCATTTAAACCATAATGTGAGCTAAAGTTTCTGTATCAAAATGTTGTGATTGACCGTGTCGAATGCCTTCTTCGATAAATCCACAAACACACCAAGTGTAACTTCGTTATTGTCGCGAGCTAAGGAGATATTATTAATGAATTGGGTGAGAGCCATCGAAGTGGAGTGTTTTTCTCTAAAGCCATTATACTGATGGGCATAAAGTAGGTTATTGTCATTAAAGTACTTACTCAAGCGATTATAGACAAGCATTTCCAATACTTTGGAAAAGCAACATGGGAGAAAGGATATGGGTCTATAATTTGAAAATGTGGCGGAGTCATCTGCTTTGTACAGCGGTATATAACTTTGGCCATTTTAAATTGCTCAGGGAATATACAGGTCACAAGGGAATAATTTAAAATGTGAAGGAGTGGATTGACAATATATGGAAGGCATTTCTTCAGAATGTGAGATTTAAGTTCGTCATGGCCCGGTGCACATGATTTGAGTTTGTTTATGGTATAACTAAGCTCCTTCTCCGTAATGGGATCGAAGTCAAATGGATGAGAAGGACATTTAAGCCCTGAACACCCGGCGTGTTTGGTATTTTTTGTCTGCAAGGGAAGGACCAATATTGACAAAGAAGTTGTTGAATTCATTGGCTATTACGGAAGGATTTAGTAATAGCCATTTTAAATTCAGTTTGAGAATTAGACCTGCTGTTTTCTTTATTCATAAGTTCATTAATAATCTTCCAGGTAGCTTTGCATGTCATTCTGTGAATCTGAAAATGTATTGTGATTTAGTGTATTACTGTATTTGTATAGGTTGTATATCGATTTAAATTTAAAGGAGTAGTAGATTAGTGAGGTAATCACGATAGAGTTTATGCTTTTTTTTTGAGTGGTGCAATCACTCCAAGGAACAGCAATGTCCGTGTTCACCTATGTGTTGGTTCACCTATGTATGTGTTCATAAACACCAGTATGACTGACTACCAGTAGGGGCGCTGTTGTGCCAGAGAGAGAGAGAGAGAGAGAGATAGTATTAGTGCTGCACTGTTGCCTGCTAATGAGAGAGAGAGAGATAGAGAGAGAGAGGAGAGGAGGGGGGGGGGGGAGAGGGGAGTTGCACCACTCAGTTCACACAGGTGTGATTTTTTTTGAACGTTTGGTTAACCAGACATTATTCTGTTTTCTAACTTTATTTGTCTTCCTTTGTGGTGGGAAGGCCTCATCAAAAAGTTTGAAAAATATAACACGGAGGGTGTTATAATTATATGCAGCTGGGGTTCCATGTTCATTCATGACCGCTTCCCAATTTACTGTGGATATAGTTCATTATTGCACTTTCCGATCCTACTGTTGGTAGGTAGATGGTATACCACAGGCTGGACATGCTGGTCAGGCTGGTCTGGCTGGTTTGTCAGTGCAGTTAGCTGGTCTAAAAAGGCTGGATTCTGCTGGTCTTTGCCGGGTGAGCCAGTTGGCTGGCTGGCTGGATGGCCAAGCCGGTAGCTGCATGCGGTCTTTGCTGGTCAAATGGGTGGACTATAGTGACCAGCAAAGACCAACAACATATACCAGCTGGACTTAACTGGTCAGATGGTTTGAACGACTGTGGACGGGACCAGCAAAGCCCTGAAGTTGATAAGCTGGTCAAAAGCTGGTTATAGATCAGCGGTTCTCAACCTGTGGGTCGGGGACCTGTGGGACTCCCCCATAACCCATTCTGGGCGGGAACCCCTTTTGGTGTTAGCATTATGCTAAAAATAGCAGATCTACAAGCTCATAACGCGCCACCGAGTGGCGCGCTACGAGCTTGTAGGTCTGCTATTTTTGAAAAATCATGAAAATGTGCCTCAAATTTGGAATATTATTTTTTCAGAACGAATGTTTTTAACTCAAAAACCTGTGGGCCGACCCACAGGTTGAGAAGCTTTACAGCAGGGGTGGGCAACTGGCGGCCCGGGGGGCCACATGTGGCCCCCACCTTCACTTAATGCGGCCCGCATGCTAATCAGAATACTGACATAGTATTGATTGCAGCTGTTTACAATTCCAAACCCGGTTTAATTACTTCATGACTAGTATTAAATGACTATAGTACTATGACTAGTATTAAAATGTTCTTGTCTTTTTGTGTCCAACGTAGTTATGTTAACAGTTCATAAAGTCAACATAACTATAACTAAATGCATTTGAAATTCATTAAAATTTTTACTTTTCAGGATTCCAATTCAAAAATGGCAAAAAAAAAAAAGTCAGGTTTTCAATTCAAATATATAGTAAAACATTGCCGATCTACTGCGACGCGTTTTGAGCTTGTAGATCGGCTATTTTTTGCTACGACGGTAACATGCACTCATGTGGCCCCTCTCTGGAGTGACTGTGGATAATATAGGGGCCCTCTCCATCGTCAAAGTTACCCACCCCTGCTTTACAGTTTACACAACAACAAACAAACAGCTCCAGACTGGAGTGATAGTGCAGGAGGGCCCTTGTACAGTACACTAGTAGGAATGTGCGGTATGAACTACATATTAGCTCTATGATCTTCCCTCATTCCAACCCGCCCCCATCGTGTGTGTGTGTGTGTGTGTGTGTGCTATCTACAGGACCACTCCGCTGGCACTGATAGCGCTGTGGCTAAACTTGGCACAGCTAGCCTGCGTGTCTTTGGTACAGAGTATGTATGTGTGAACAGTATGTATGGTCAGTGGTGGGGAAAGTATCAATACTGACATGTAGAAACACTCTGTTACATCATGTAAAAGTCAGATTTATTTTCTCTGCGTGTGTGTGTGTGTGTGTGTGTGTGTGTGTGTGTGTGTGTGTGTGTGTGTGTGTGTGTGTGTGTGTGTGTGCGTGTGCGTGTGCGTGCGTGTGATGCTGTAGTATGATTATTCATTTACGGAAAACACAAAAAGTTCAAATTATGGAGATAAGAGGTTTCTGCCTGGCTGACAGCAACGATATAACGTGTTGAAAAAGGACTTATATACTCGAGTAAAGTAAAAAAGGCTTATATCAAAGGTTTTTAATATGCTGAAGATAATCGATCCCGGTTGGAGACACTGTGAGGCGAAATGGTGCGCAAATTATGCTGGTCTCCTAAGTGGGCGTGGTTTGCTTCTCCTTGGACAGATTATTATTATTATTATTATTTATTATTACTAGTCTACTGTTGCACAAAGGTTTGGCATTGTGACATATAGTCAGTCCGTATACTGTCTTTATATAGAAAATCTGTTATTTCATCCACAGGTGTTGTGAATGACCTTATTGTGAGTGTGAACGTCATTGCACTCAGAGAAATATATGGTAAAATGATTCCCCAAATCAGACCCCATAAATCAACCAAGACAGTTATGGAAATAATAATAATAATAATAATAATAATATTGAGCATGGGAATGTCAGTTTATCCGTTTTCATTAGAACATCTTATGGGGACATATACTAATGTGTTGTCAGTCACACTACAGATGGACTGAGATTGGACTATTTTGAAAATAAAATATTAATTAGCCGATCTACATTGACTCGTTGTGAGCTTGTACATCGGCTATTTGAACTTTTAAAGGGTTTTTCAAAATAGTAAATAATGGTAAATACGTTTAGGGACGAGGGGTAAGGGTGACTTTGGCTCAGGAGGTAGAGCAGGTCGTCCAATGATCCATGGGTAGGCGGTTCAAATCCCGGCTCCTCCTGTCTATTATGTCAACGTGTCCTTGAGACACTGAACCCCAAATTGCTCCCCATGTGCTGGTTGGTGCCTTGCATGGCTTCCGCCGCAATCCGTGTATGAATGTGTGTGTGAATGTAATGCACTATATGTAAAGCACCTTGGATATAGGTGCTATACATAAAATGCACCATTTCCCATTTTAAGGGGTGACGCAAGAAGTCGATAACAAAGTAGATTTCCTCCTGATTTGTCTCGCTAAAAAAAAGCCATTTTAGTATGAGCGGAGCCCCTTTGTTTTTTGAGTGGTGCAACCACTCCAAGGAACAGCAATGTCCGTGTTGGTTCACCTATGTGACGTTAATGAGCACCAGTATGACTATGAGTACCAGTGGGGGCGCTGTTGTGCCAGAAACAGAGAGAGAGAGAGAGAGACAGTGCTGCACTGTTGCCTGCTAATGAGAGAGAGAGAGAGAGAGAGAGAGAGAGAGAGAGAGAGAGAGAGAGAGGGGAGTCGCGCGTTGCGCTGCGACGTGTTGTGAGCTTGTAGATCGGCTATTGTCAGCAAGTGTAAAAACAGCCATTACGACGGCATCAAGGCCCGCCAAAATAAATTTAAGTCGACTAAATCAACTGTAGATTTAGTTGACTAAGATCTTATGGTATGTAGTCGACTGAAACTAGACTAAAACACTAAAACGTTCCAGGCAGGTGACTAAAATGTGACTAAAATAACTAAATGGAAGCTATTCAAGAGACTATGACTAAAACTAAAATCTACATTTCCTGCCAAAAACAACACTACTGCTCGTAAACCCGAGGAAAACGGCGATCAGATTTTACGTCCCATAGCTGGTGGTGACGGAGGTGTTGCATAGCAACCGAATCAATGTCAAAAGCATTATACGGAGAATAGAGTGCTGAATTCCTGACGTCCCTCGCTCGTCCCCCTGGTTCACGGACTTAATTTCTCTATGGAGAATAACATACGGGTCATCTTAAAATCGTCTCATATAAGCGCTGTGGTCCGAAAATAAGCAAGCTGTCTCTGCGTTATTGCCGGGGAGGTGTGTGCAGTCTGTATCGTTTGCGACCGTCAGTCACTCATATATAGTCTGTTTCTAGCGAAAATGTAACTAATTCAGCAGCAGTAACATTAGCGTTTTCTCTGCAGTCAGTTGATTCTTCATATCCATACGAGTGTAACGGCCTGGATCATTTGTCCAGCACGCCACTCGGTGGCGCACTATGAGCTTGTGGATCTGCTATTTGTCAATAGCTAAATTATAACATAATGTTTATAACACCAAAAGGGGTTCCCGTTTAAATGCCTTTTGGGATCGCTTTGCTCCTTTCTTTCTTTTGCAAAGTGAGTTAGAGTGCAACATTAAAACCCTCAAGGTTGAGTCATTTAACTCTGGATTAAATTAGCACAGCCAGGATAGATTTATTTGCTGTTATGTGTGTGGGAGGAAGTCTGGGGCCGTTAGGAACAAGCACTGCAGCCTTATCAGTGACCCAAGACCAGAGTGTGTGTGTGTGTGTCCGTGCGCGCGTGCGCGCGTGTGTGTGTGTGTGTGTGTGTGTGTGTGTGTGTGTGTGTGTGTGTGTGTGTGTGTCTTAATTCATCCATCCGACGTGCTCAATATACTAACGCTGTCCCGAAACCGCACGGGGAATGCCACTCTGTTGCCGTAACTTGGGTACGGAAGAATCATGGCCATTGGGAATGGATAGGGCAGTCGTACTCGGGAGACGGTTTTGAATCAATTAGAACGTTTTGTGAGACGTGAGAACATCATTCTACTTTTCTCCAGGTGGGAGAGGGCTAGTGTGTGTAGTGTGTAGTGTGTAGTGTGCAGTACTGAGGATACCCCTTAGAATAGAGACGGCACCGGATTTCTCCTCCCGCGTCCACTTGCATTATACGTTGCTCTAAAAAGCGCACGAGGCGATCTCACTCCTCCTTCCGGGTATAGGAACAGAGTGCATTCTGAGCGACTGACATAGAAGACATTTTTTAGAATCTGATCTCAGGTCAGAATGAAAACTGTCAGGATGTAGAAGACATTTTTAGAATCTGATCTCAGGTCAGAATGGGCTAGTTACGCTTTGTTTTAGTTTTTCTTCTGTGTTGGTGTGTGACATGACGGTGACACGACATGCCTCTATTATGGAATGTGTGCAGGTGTGTGTGCGTATAATATATGGGGCACTTAAAGGGTGCAAAGAAATATATGTTAATGACGTTTAGAAGCTTCACAACACTTTCCTGGGGGTCTTTATGTGTGTAATATGTGGTTTTAGATATTTTAGATTGTAGCAGTGAGCACAGTGTCTCTGATGTCATGGACACTGGTCTCACTACCTTCCTGGACTACAATTCCTATAATTCTTTGGTGCACTGCTCCTCCTTGTGGATAGGGGGAGAGCTGTCTTACTGAGACAACATGTAGTCCAGGAAGGAAGTGAGCGTGCAGTGTCCATGACATCAGAGACACCGGTCTCACTGCTACAATCTAAAATATCTAAAACCACATATTACACACATAAAGACCCCCAGTAAAGTGTTCTAAAGCTTCTAAACGTCATTAACATATATTATTTTGCAAAAAGGGTGAAGTGTCCCTTTAAATGGAGTTTTAAGTGTGGTCATAGTGGGATATATGAGCTTCCATGTCGCAAAGACCACGCCTGTTTCATGTTCCTTCATTCCGTCATTCCGACAACGTGCCGTGGAGGACGCGACGCGTGGACTTGTAGATCGTCTGTTTTCAGCGCGTGACACCGCCCCTACGTACGAAGTATAATATATTATAGTGTTGCTGTGGGGTTTTTTTTCACGAGTTGATTTGATCATACTATACAGAGTCAAACAGAAGCATGGAAATTAGCAGATCTATACTTAGATCTACTACTTGAATTTGAATTCTGAAATGTAATATCCATCCATTCATCCATCTTCAACCGCTTATCCGTAGTCGGGTCGCGGGGGCAACAGCTCCACCAGAGCGCTCCAGACTTCCCTCCCAAGAGCAACAATATAGTGACTTCCTCCTGGGGGGGATCCCGAGCCGGGGTCTCCTCCCAGTGGGACGTGCCTCGAGGACCTCCCTATAGGGAGGCGCCCGAGAGGCATCCTAACCAGATGCCCCGGACCACCCAAAGCTGGATCCTTTCCATACCATACTATACCATACTATACCATACTATACCATCTTTATTTATATAGCACATTTAAATAACAACAAAGCTGTACCAAAGTGCTTTACGATAGAATAATAAATATCACAACAGACAGAGTATAGAGACAGGTCGATCCATTTCCAACCAGGGTATAGATGCAGAGAAATGCACCGCAGGGGGCGGCTTTCAGCCTCACCAGTTGGCCGCTGCGTTTAGAGGGAGGGAGGGAGAGGAGGAGCGTACAAGTGGGCAGGTATATACCCCGCGAGCAGCGGTGGTATAGAGAAAACGTTTTCTGTCTCGGAAACGGGAGTCAAATTTCCGCTATAGCAAGGCGAATATCCAGCAGAGAGTTGACATTTTCTGTGACGACTGATAGAACAAAGCACGAACACAACCAGAGAAGACAGCGGGAGACGGACGACCACAAACACAGGCGCTGTGGGCGCTGGCGGCGTGTTTCCTCCTCCTCCTCCGCGTCATCAGTGCCCATACCCGCAGGCGGGGTTGGCGAAAGGGCCTTTCTGTGTGGAGTTTGCATGTTCTCCCCGTGTCCCCCTAGGGTAGGTATACCCTCACAAAAAGCATGCAGTAATCCTGGTCACTAAAACTGCCTCCCCCTGGCCAGCCGGGGCGCCTGATGGAGGGGAAAGGAACTGGTTGGAATAACGTGTTCCTTCCACGCGCTATACGTCCAACCAGGGAAACTCCACCTCTGTCAGGTGTAAAAGGAGCAACTTGGACACTCGGGCATGAAGGAAGCATGAGTTCAAGTCCGTTGCTCTCCCCTTGTCCCCCATATATGGGGACTAGGTTGGTGGAGGGTGTGTATAGAGCCCAGGATCACAGTAGATGATTGACACGCCTTTCCAGGCGAAGAAGCAAATTTGAGGTTTCCAGACTTTCCACCCAACAGAGCCTGACTCCTCCAATTACACTTACACTCCATATAGCACATCATTCAATGTCCCTGTCGGGTTCCTGTAGCAATATCTCAATAATGTTATTCCCATAGCTAAGTCTATTTTTATATGGTAGAAACACAGACTCCGATGAGGTATACTGCATATTCTTGATCTAACAATGTTACGAGTTTGAGAATTGAATTGTGACCTGTTTTACATGAGCAGCGTCTCTCTGCTACACTATTCCCATCTCTTTCCTCTACAGTATTTTATTTTATTTTGTTTTTAATTTAGTTTAGTTTAGTCTATTTTTATTTTTATTTTTATTTTTATTTTTATTTTTATTTTTATTTTTATTTTTATTTTTATTTTTATTTTTATTTTTATTTTTATTTTTATTTTTAATCATTTTACAATGATTCTGTCACATACTGGCGTGGTGAGGACCCAAAAAACACAGGACAGAATCGAGAGCGACTGCTCGTCTCTTGAATATTTTTAATTTAGTTTTAGTTACATTTTAGTCACCTGGAATGTCATAAGATTTTAGTCGACTAAATCTACGGTTGATTTAGTCGAACAACATGTATTTTGGCGGGCCTTGATGCCATCGTAATGATGACACTTGCTGAAAATAGCCGATCTACAAGCCCACAACGCGTCTCAGCTTGCCGCGTTGTGAGCTTGTAGATCTGCTATTTTCAGCATGAAACTAATTGTGAAATGACTTATACTGGATCTCTTGTCTACTAGTCCCTTCCTAACATTTTAGTCTATTTTTTATTTGTTGACGAAATTGTCAGTATATTTAGTCTCAGTTTTAGTCGTCATAGCTTAGTTTTTATTTAGTTTCCATTTAGTTTTCGTCAGTGAAAAAAGGTAGTCGGCGAACATTTTTCGATATTCTTTGAAAACTTTATTTAGTAGTTACTTTGCAGATTCTGGATAGGCTATTTGATATAAAATGTAGACACTCTTTCTAACAAAATAAAGAAATTGTAAAAACCGGTCATTCTGCATATTGTATATTATATTTTGTCGATAGTTCAAGATTTCTGTGGTACTTTTGCACTTTTTATTCAAGTCAAGTTTTGAATATTTTACAGGTATTTCTACCTCGTGGTAGTTCTACTTTTACTTTACTACCAAATAATCCTGTTTAAAGGTCAGCAACGTTCTTCTTTGCCGTGGACACGCGACGACTTGAGGCCTTTATCTGTAAAATCAAATATCTTTATCTGAAGCAAGCAGGGGCCAACAGCAGACTGATTGTTGCTGCTGTTGAAATGCTTGCGACCTTGCAGGGAATTATAGCAGAATTGTACTGTGTGTGTGTGTGTGTGTGTGTGTGTGTGTGTGTGTGTGTGTGTGTGTGTGTGTGTGTGTGTGTGTGTGTCACAAGTATAGGTGACCTTGGAGAATACATCCGGGGTTGCATGTCAATCTAATCTCATTTTAATGAATACAACCATATTTTAATCAATCTGTATGCTAGCTACGTAGCCAGTATGCTACAGTATAGTTGGAGGTGATTGTGCGTTACTCTTTCCTGATAGGAATTCATGACATTGGCAACCCACCTGTATTTTGTGTTTATTGAAGAGAGAGACACAGGGAAACCTCTGAATAAACAAAATATAGCAATTATTACTATCAGCATATAGTATATAATCATGTAAAATGTTTAACATCGAGCGAATGAAAAGGCTATCTTTGAAAGACAAAGAATAGGTCCTGATGAAGGTCTAAGTGACCGAAACGTCTCTCAAAGATGCCCTTTTCATGATATGCTCTATTGCCTTTACGCACCTGTCGCCAGCCTTTTGAGGTGTGCGTCGGCCTTTTGCTATATAACATCAAGGGCTAACATTTGTTCTATCCACGATATAGTTTCACTTCCCAGCACCTTCAATGAGCATCGCTGTTTTGTTGTTTTTGTTTTTTTCACCAGGTTCCTCATTGTTCTGTCCTGTCTGATCCTGAGTGTTCTGTCCACCATAGAGCAGTACCAGGCCCTGGCCCACACCACACTCTTCTCTGTGGTGAGTAGTACAATAGAACACCACACTGGGGGCAGCGGTGGCCGAACGGTTTGCGGAGCGGTCTTGATATCGGAAGGTCGCTATAGTTCGTATCCCCGGACCGGCACGTTAAAAATTACCGCCGTTGGAAGTGCCCTTGAACAAGGCATTGAACCCCTATACCATGAAATGTTCTATGAGCAGGGCCTGGCTGTAAACAAGTTCTTGAGCTTAGTCCAGTTACCCTGGGTAAACATAGTACCTTTCCTTCTCTTCTCTGTGGTGAGTAGTACAATAGCAGGCCCCTGGGCCCACACAACACTCTTCTCTGTGGTGACTAATAAATGCGCAAAAAGCATGGAATACGGATGTGTACATTACAGGAAACTCCCGTTAAACTTTCCAACAAACTCCGGTAAAACCCCCGAATTGTATACCATCACACCTGTATATTACCGTATATTAACTGTATATGTTAATAAATAATTGCCCGTCAACTCCTCTTTTCACGCGAGTCTTCATCAACCACCATGTGGTCGGGTCGAAAATCTGTTATCTCCATATTCTAACTTTTTTGGTCTTTTTTTCCCGTGAAAATTATACCATTATACTAGACTTGAATTTCACAAAAAAATCACACCTGTGTGAACCGAGTGGTGCAACTCCCCTCTCCCCCCCGCCTCTCTCTCTCTCTCTCTCTCTCTCTCATTCATTAGCAGGCAGCAGGCACAGCACTACCCCTCTCTGTTTCTGGCGCCCCCTACTGGTATTAATAAGTCACATACTCGTGCTCATGACCAATGACCGCTGATACATAGGTGTGTACAGGTACACGGGACATTGCTGGTTGTAGGAGTGGTTGCACCACTCAAAAACACCAAAAGCTCGAAATGCGCCGCAAAGCAATGTGTTTTGAACTTTGAATCCTGAAAAGTTAAAGTTTAGGACATCCGACGGAGTCCATTTTCACTTGACTTCATCCTATACAAAATAGCAGATTTCCAAGACATGATGTCGTGGATGCGACATGGGCACGGTGTGACGTGGCACCAGTGTTGTTTTTGGCATTACATTTCTATTTTAGTTTTAGTCATGGTCTCTTGAATAGTTTTAATTTTAGTCACCTGGAATGTATTAGTGTTTAGTCTATTTTAAGTCGACTTTAATGTAATACGATTTTAGTCGACTAAATCTACAGTTGATTTAGTCGACTAAAATGTGTTTTGACAGGCCTCGATGTCGTTGTAATGACATATTTTACACTTTGGTTGCATGCTGAAAATAGCAGATATACAACGCGTTGTGAGATTGTATATCTGCTATTTTCAGCATGCAACCCAGCATAAAACTGGATCTCTTGTCCACTAGTCCCTTACTAACATTTTAGTCTAGTTTTCATTTGTTGACGAAATTGTCAGTATATTTAGTCTTAGTTTCAGTCATCATAGATTCGTTATTATTTCGTTTTCATTTAGTTTTAGTCAGTGAAAAAAGGTATAGTCGACCAACATTTTTCGTCTTAGTTTTAGTCGACGAAAACAACACTAGTGCGTGGCACCGTCAAATGCTTTCATTTCAAGGACCTCTAGTATGATATGCATTAGGCAGGCCGGCGGCCATACACACTCACATTTTGTACTAGATTGGATATTTGAGGGGGGATTTCTCTGCCTTTATTGATAGTCCACACACAGTGAAAGAGAGACAGGGAACGGGCAGAGAGACGTGGGGATCGAGTGACATGCGTCAAAGGTCCGTCGGGGCTTCGTAAAAGCGGGACTAGCTGTCAGGCATTTCATTCTGATAGATAGAACTGCTTTTATGCAGTATACTGGCATTTTTTTTAACCCATTTTTTCACCCCAGTGTCAATTATCCAGTATAATCCTGGGCACTAAATTCCTCTGCCAAACCAGGGGGGGGGACTGACCTCATGCTTCTTTTCACCTGACGGGGGGGGGGGGTGGGGAGTTTCCCCGGTCGGACATATAGCGTGTGGAAGGAACACGTTATTCCGACCAGTTCCCTTCCCCTCCATCAGACCAGGATTGCTGCATGTTTTTTGTGAGGGTATACCTACCCTATAGGGACACGGGGAGAACATGCAAACTCCACACAGAAAGGCCCTTTCGCCAACCCCGCCTCGGGTATGGGAATCGAACCCAGGACCTTTATAGCTGTGAGGCGACATCGCTGCCGACTGTGCCACCGACTGTACCCCCCCAGCACTGGCATGGTTAATGTTTTACAATGCACTGTAAAGTTTGTATACAACATGACGTTTGCTGGTCTGATAACCTCACGTCATTCAAACGTCTCTCTGTAATCTGTAAAAAGTCTGATTGTTAAATCATTGCGTCAGTTATGTTTTTTTTTATCATCAGCCAAGCAAACTGATGTACGACTTGAAATGTACACTCTGTCTCTCTCCCTCTCTCCCGTTGTCTCTCTCTCGCGTTGTCTCTCCCTATGTCTCGTCTCTCAGTAAAAACGGCACCCTGTTATTATTAGTGTCACTCAATAGAGCGTTGCAGTCCCGTTTTTCAATTCAAAAGTGCATTTCAAAAAGTATTTATTTAAAGACCTTTTGAGCCTCCTACAAAGCCAACTCCAGTTGTGACAAGTCATGACAACATGACAAAAAAATTCGGGCCGAACAAATAATTAGAAAGAAGAAAAATAACACTTTTTTTTGTAATTATTTGTTTGGTCCAAAATGTTGTGTTTGTTGTCATGATTTGTCACAACTCCAGTTGGCTTTGTCCGCGGCGTATAACCGTCTTTATATAAATACTTTGTGAAATGTCTATGGGGTAAAAATGCATTGGGAATTATTTCCTGGGCCTGGCGTCGTCATGAAAGGGGGGCGGGACTGCGACTGCTCTATAGAGCGCCGAAGACGTCCTGACGTCACTCGCTCATCCCTTCGATTCCCCTAGGTTCACGTTCACGGAAGTAATTTCTCTATGGAGAATAACATGGGGTGATCTTAACCCATTCTGACCTGAGATCAGATTCATACGAGGTTTCCACTGGACACCAGAGTTGGGGTCCGTTACTCATAAAAGTAAGGCATTACTTTATTACTCCCTGGAGAAAGTAAATAGTTACATTACTCGTTACATTACTTTTACGTTACTTCCTTAAAATCGCCTGAGATGCATTGTCAAATAATTTGCACTGAACTGCCACACACTTAACAAATCTTTATTGAATAAAGTATTCAATCAAACCACAAGAGGGGGCTCAAGTACCACCTACTACATACATCTTATGTAACACAGTGACACTGACACAGTGGTTTTCAACCAGTGGTACTCTGTGGACCACCACTCCACCAGTTAGCCTTGAGGGTGTTCAAGGTGGTCCCCAGCTAAATGATGGAGTTGGTAATGGTAAGGATGGATCAAATGCAGAATACATAATAGGTACAAAGGGAGTCTACCAATGCGCCTCAAGCCTAAAACGGCTGATCCGGTGCTTCACAGGTGCAGGGACATCAAAGTTGCAAAAGGAGAGGAGACTGGAGCAACACGGACATTTAGAGCCTGGCTCTGATGAAGACCGCAAGGTCGAAACGTTAGTCGTTTTGTATACTCAGCACCTTAATAAAAGGCTCTAAATGTCCGTGTTGCTCCAGTCTCCTCTCCTTTTGCAGAATACATAATGTGCCTTGATATGAAAAGGGTTGAAAACCACTGTACCATAGAAGGCAAATTCTATTCGAACTTTCCCAAATTAAATTTCAAATAGAATAATAGTGCAAATAATAACGGTCTAGTGGAAATATTAACTGCCAAAGTAACAGACTGGCCTTCCCAACAACAACCTTAGTGCAAAAATCAACTGATTCATATAATAAACAATAATATATCCAGGAAAAAAGAAAAGAAAAAAAACAGACTGGCCTTCTCAATGTTTTGATGAATTGAACAAGGTGGACCCTATTGTAAACAAGTGTAATGCTTAATTGGGTTATCCACTCATAGTTAACAGACTGGACTTCCCCAACAACTTTAGTGCAAAAATCAACTGAACACTGCTTATTTTAGTGCACATATCAACTCAACTCAAAATAATCTATCCACAAATAAAATAAATAAAATAAAAAACACACTCGGAGGAGAGGCAGGTTGTTGAACAAGTTAAAGCAGTAGCCTGCCTCAAAATAAAACTATATATATATATATATATATATATATATATATTATCCATTAATAAAATAAGAGAATGGCCTTCCTAACATCACTGGAGGACGATGACAGACTTGAAAGGGGAAACAAAACATGTTACCTTATTTGACTGGTTTCTCAATTCTCACTACAGCAGCGGTTGTATACCTCATCAGCAGGAGTCTCTCAAATCGTTTGTCCGACAGCCTGTTCCTCCTTGGAGTCAGCTCAAGGCTGCCCAGGCTAAACAGCCTCTCCACTGGGACACTATAGAAAGGTGTCGCCGTGTTGTATTTCAAGGACATTTCTTTTATTGTAGGGAACATGTTCAGGCTCCCAAACTCAGTCCCAGACTTCAAATAGTCAATGGCCTCCTTATCTGGGTCGAAGGATGCTGTATATCCTCATCCTCTGACTCAAAGAATTCTTCATCACTGATGTTGGTTTGCTGCTGAGGCCTATAACCTCCTGCTCCTCCACGGCGGAAGCGCGACACTCTGCTGACAGCAGTGTCCTCAGGGCGTCTTTCTTGTCCTCGTCTCGCAGCCACCCATTTCTGACCTGAGATCAGATTCATACGAGGTTTCCACTGCACACACACTGGTCTGATTAACCCATTCTGACCTGAGATCAGATTCTAAAAATGTCAGTCGTTCTTCGATTTTTCTAAAATAGCAGACCTACAAGCTAGTGGCGCGCTAGGAGCTTGTAAGTCTGCTATTTTTCAATAGCTGAAGCATAACATGATGCTAACACCAACATGGGTTCCCGTTCAGAATGGGTTAAACTTTGGCAAAGTGACAGCAGCAAGGAGAGCATCTCTGCTGTCCATCACGGAGGCAAATCGTGTCTTGACGGCCTGAGATATAAAACAATTTAGAAATTAGATATAAATATAATTTATCTTATAGGGTATAGTCTACAAAGCATGCATCTCTCTGGAAGGAGTTGACAGGTGAGATGAGTCATGCCCTTACAAAATTGACTATATTTTCAGAAGCACAGCTCCATTAAATAAATATTACGTTCACAGCATAATTTAGGGCAAAATTCTTCTGGGTGGAAGTGCATTAACTCAGTGCAAGCTTCATGTTAGGGAGGGATCTGTGCGTCTGATTTCGTTCACATGATCACAATGAATCACACTACACTGGTGGTCATTTGAACGAGTCCCACTAACCTTAGACTAGACGTTGGGCTGATTGACGTTTCAATGATAACAATGACAATAATAAAATAATTAATTTATAAATAAAATAATACCTGTACTATGGCATCAGGCAGACCTGCTGTCATCCGGGAGAGCCCAGCCTGCTTTGCCAGTGTCTTAGACATCAGAGAATGCAGTGTTGGTATAGGAGACAGCCATAGTAGCAGTTATCTTCACCTCGAAAATAAATCAAAGTAATGTGCATATTTCCAGCCTTCAAATGTTGTTTTTCTTTGAGACGGCGTGTCGGGTGTTGCTATGAGCGCTGCCATGTTTCCAGTGATCCTTTGCAGGAGGGGGGGGGGGGGGGGGGGGGCGTTGCATCACTATAGGGAGCGTTCGAAATTGTCCACACAGAGCGCACTCAAGTATTTTGGTTGTATTGGCCACAATGGCCAATGCGCTCAGTGCTGTATTTTCGAACGCACCCATACCTGTCAATACGAAAAGTGCTGCTGCCGAGCTGACATAGGGGGCGCGTTCGGAAATAGCCCACTGAGCCCACTGTGCAATGCAAACTAATAGGCGAGTGCGCTCCGGTGTGGTATTTCCGAACGCTCCCCATGGCTGACACCGGCTGCCGGCTCCCCTTTCGTGTTCATGTTCAACTATTCTTCTTACCCAAATGCACACTGCTGAAAGCAGCCACATGTAATACCATTGTACCACACAACAAATGTACCACACAACTACTATTACTCGCAAGTAGCGAGTAACGGCAGCGCTAAAGCGACCAGTAACTGTAGTGTGATTATGAATTTTGGAGGAGTAGTGTCGTTATATTACTCGCTACCGACCAAAGTAGTGTCGTCACAGTAACGACATTTTCCGTTACTCGTTACACCCAACTCTGCTGAACACACACTGGTCTGATGAACCCATTCTGACCTGAGATCAGATTCTAAAAATGTCAGTCCTTCTTCGATTTTTCAAAAATAGCAGACCTACAAGCTCATAGCGCGCCACTCGGTGGCGCGCTACGAGCTTGTAGATCTGCTATTTTTCAATAGCTAAAGCATAACATGACACCAAAATGGGTTCCCGTTCAGGATGGGTTAATACCGCCTACTATAAGCATTGTGGTCCAAAAATAAACAAGCCGTCTCGGCGTTATTGTCTCTGTATCGTTTGCGACAGTCAGTCACTCATATTATGATACAGTCCGTTTCTAGCCAAAATGTAAACTAATTCAGTAGCAGTGACGATAGCGTTTTCTCTCAGCCAGTTGATTCGTCATATAACCATATTCAGTGAAGCGGCCTGGATGACACGTTCATGTTTCAAACAAAGTTCTTATATGAGGCGATCTAAAAATCCCCCCTATGGGGATTATAATGCAAATAAAAAGTACATATGAACCCGTGGATTTGCGCCCCCATATACAGATATCGGCGCTCATTCTCAGAGTCAACGTTATAAAACTGTATTTTTTTTAGTACTGCAAGATTGCTATATAATATAATGCTATTATGTTCACCTTCACTAAAACACAACCCCGTTACAATTTACAATTTAGGCATTTAGCAGACGCTCTTAATCCAGAGCGACTTACATTAAGCAAGACCAAAAGCATGGGAATACATCACATAAAAGCATTTATCATGAAACATGCGTAAGCTAAGAAAGTAACAGTGGAATATCTATATAATTAAACTATACATATAAACTATACATATATACTACTATGCTATACATATGTACTATGGCGTGCTATGACTATATACAATGCATTTCTAGTGCTGTCTACATAACATGCTATAAGTCTGTATCAAATGCAACTAAGTCTACAGAATTGCTATCTAAGGGGGTGGGGTAAGTGCTACGGGCCGTGATGGAGTCTGAAAAGGTGGGTTTTCAGACTACGGCGGAAGAGTGGGAGTGATGCTGCAGTTCTGACTGCAATGGGAAGTGCATTCCACAGTTTTGGAGCCAGAAGGGAGAAGAGTTTGGGACGTGTGGAGCGTTGTCCCGGCGTTTTTAGTGATGGTACTTCCAGCTTCCCTGCGCTGTTGGGGCGCCTGCTGGCCTAGCGGTCCAGGCGCATCATGTCACATAATATAGGCTCTGGGCTGACAGTGCGTCGCGTGTTCGAGTCCCGTTCATGACGGCCTTTGCTGCGTGTCTCTCCTCTTCTCTCTCTCGCCCTCTTTCCTGTCCATCTTCACTGTAACTATCAATAAAGGAACAAAACATAATAACACACAACCCTGTTATGTCAAATCGGTGACTAATTGGTTTAATTGATCAGTCTTTTCCGATTAGATTGTGTTCTTCATTTTGTGCTTTAGGATCATGTTTGATGACTGCCACACCTTGTAACTACTCCACCAGGTGGCAGCAGTGAGGCACGTCTACTACTACCCCCTCAAAAGGACTTACTTTTACTCAAACAACCAGGCTAGAATGTAGTGCACTTCTTAGGCAGGGTTCTAATTGTTCTAATGGAAACTAAATGAAAACTAAGCTACGATGACTAAAACTAAGACTAAATATAGTGACAATTTTGTCAACAAATAAAGACTAGACTAAAATGTTAGGAAGGGACTAGTGGACAAGAGATCAGTATAAGCCAGTTTACACTTGGTTGCATGCTGAAAATAGCAGATCTAAACGTGTCGCGGCTATTTTCAGCAAGTGTAAAATCAGTCATTGCGACAGCATCAAGGCCTGCCAAGATACATTTTAGTCGACTAAATCAACTGAAGATTTACACGACTAAAATCTTATGATATTTAGTCGGCTAAAACTAGACTAAACACTAAAACATTTCAGGTGACTAAAATGTGACTAAAACTAAATGAAAGCTTTTCCAGGGACTCTAGGGCTGTATTTTGCGTGTCTTAAGTACAAGGTCTTATTACCTAACTTGAGTAAACTAAAGACCTGGAGGCGTGATCAATGCCATTTGGCTATTCTGAGTGGCCAAAGAGCATTGATCACGCCTCCCTCCAGGTCTTACGTTTACTCAAGTTAGGTAATAAGACCTGGTACTTAAGACACGCAAAATACAGCCCTAGAGGACTAAAACATAAATCTAAATGTGCCGCCAAAAACAACACTGCTTGGGAGGAGCCATAGCTCTGTGTTTGATATGTGCGTGCGTGCGTATGAGGGGGGGCTAGCGTTTTCCTTTGCCTTGTTTCACTCTGGTTCTTAGAAGTTCGTTCATGTATCTGATCAGGGAAAGAAGCTTTTTTGCAGTCTGTTTCCAGTATTACAGTACTGTACATCAGTAGTACATTTTGTAAGTGTAAGTGCGCGCCGCGTGTGTTTTTTCCCAAAAAGCGTTCACCTTTTATTTTCCCATGGGCCACCTGCAATTATAGTCTTGGATCGCCAATGGTCCTTGGACCACTGGTTGGGAAACTATCTCCAATAGAATAATGATATATACCTCCTGGGCACTTTAGGAGAGAGAGTCAAACAGTTTAAGTCTGAGAGAGAAACAGGTCGAAACGTCACTCACCCCTGCTAAATAATAAATACGTGCGCAGACCAGTCGAGTGCACAGGTATTTTATTTAGTAGTATAGCAGTCTCTCCTGACATGCCCCCATATTATATTATTCTCTCTGATTCAAGTTGTCCCCGCTGAGAAATCACGTGCTCCTCCTACCTTCAACTGGCCGAAGCGCGAGTGACTTCTCTTGGTATCTCCAGTAGGCTATCTCCAGTAGGTTTGGGTTTGGACTTATTGTGTTCTTTCTTAGCTCCCCTCTGCGACACAGAAGCTTGGTGGAGTGTTAAAGGTATATTCAGTGATTTCACTCAAAAAACGTCGTTTTTGGCTAGGTGGCAAAGCCTTTCATCCAATCAGGATAGAGAGCCAAAAACGAAACCTAAGGTTTTTTGACCCCCAGGGGTTAACTGGGGACAGGCAGGAACACTCTATAGTAGAGAGGATTATCACAACAAAACAAAAAAATAAGTGATATTTGAATTAAGTGAAATCACTGAATATACCTTTAAATCTTTCCACGGGGAAGGTTATCGACAAACACAGACCTATCTGTTGTTTACATGGAGGTGCAGCATGCTCCGATAAAGCTTTTCCACACTTAATTCATCAAGAAACAAGTCATTCTTCACAGGACATCATTTTCAAAGGAACGGGGTTGTGTATGTATATTAAAAACGCAAACCATCCAATCCAAAGTTTACTACTTTTTATTCTGCCCACTTCGTACGAAAAGGAAATAAGGCAGGAATCGCATCTTGACAAACAATCTCAAGTGCTTTTCAGAAAACAGAAATGAAAGCAGGGAATCCGTAAGCCTGAATTGTTTCTTTCATTTTTTTTTAAATGTATTCATTTATTTCACTCATAATCAGATCTCTACTAGCACAACTATATTGACTATTACCAGCTTTGTAGTTCCTTTGACATTTACAGAATGTATTTATAACTACATTAGGAGTATCCCCATTGGCTGATTCCAATGGTACTAGCTACTCTTCCTGGGTCCCACACATCATTCATTCGTCATATACACAGTTTATTTCAGTCAGATAACTCACAAATAGATTTAACCAATATTTATTATAGAATGAGAATGAAAGTGTGCATATAATATTTTATCTTGACGTTCGGGCTCTGCTGCAATTTTCTCCCTGCTCGGAACAATTGTGACTAAATTTGACTGAGGGACTGCCATTGGATTTTTTTTAATGTTCGTGTTTTTTCATGTCCTATGAAAGCAGGGAATCGTAGCTTCAAATTGACAGTTTGGCCCACCAAATAGGAGATATGGCTTATAGAGTTAATGTCTTGCAGAAAAGTTGAGCGAGTTGAGAAAACAGGCTTGAAAGGTTCACTTCTGTGGTCTCTAACATTACACCTAGCTGCATTTATTTCATATTTCACCCATTCTTGAGATAAGGGACAAAACTTTTTTCAAACTGGATTTTTTTTTTTTTTTAAGATACATTCAAATCAAATAGATGTATTTGTAGACACAGGTCTCAACTACCAATCTTGAGAAGGAACAGGTTTTTCGCATAACATTTCTTTCTAAAATGGGACATTTATGCACTTAATACCTGATTCATGTCAACTCCGTCAGACACACTAAAATCCCTTTTAATTGAATTTTATCATTTCAACAATAATATAAAGTCCTCAGTTATCTTATAATGGCTTTCAGTAATCAAGTTAAGTAATACAAATCTTTTAATATTATTTTGTTCCAATATCACACTATTATGAAATATCCAATTTCTCAAAACCGTCTTTTCAACCTTTATTTTCAATATTATAACATGAAAACCATGTAAAAAAAAAAAAAAACATCATTACGTATCATTTCAGTTGGTGTTTCAATACATAAGCACAAAAGATTTGACAGCGAATTTTCTATTTCTTTGGAAATTAACAAAAACATCACGGGACGAACGTCTGACGGAGTTGACGAACATCTGACGGAGTTGACAAGTTTAACTGATTTAGGTTCTAGACCACCTAGGATCTTGATTCTGGTGACTAATCCCACATTTTCAAGGATGAGGAATACAGTGGTACTATTTAGATTTGCCCTGTGAACATGGCAGCCATTTTTCAAAATGGCCGCCAACTTTCTGTTATTTCCCAATAACTCAAGTTCTACACCACCTAGGATCTTGATTCTGGTGACTAATCATACATTTTCAAGGATGTGGGATACATTGGTACTATTTAGATTTGTCCTGTGACCATGGTAGAGATTTTTCAAAATGGCCGCCAACTTTCTGTTATTTCCCAATAACTCAAGTTCTACACCACCTAGGATCTTGATTCTGGTGACTAATCATACATTTTCAAGGGTGAGGAATACAGTTGTACTATTTAGATTTATCCTGTGACCATGGATGGTAGACATTTTCAAAAATGGTGGACCTGCTATTATTTTACCAATTTACTCAGGGAATATTATCGGAATAATATAAAATCTGTGAATACATTTCTTACCAAGAATTTTCTTCACCAATGTTTGTAAAGGTGTCTACTAACATATCCCACATTGGTTTCTATTTGACCACCCTAGGGGCATGTTTGACAGCTGCTGAAAGTTGGGTACCATCAACAACCAATATAAGGCTAAATGTTCTAAATTTCATTATGCTTTAAGTAGCATGTGGCATGTCAAACTAGGGCTTTTCATGATTCTGGATCCATTCCAAGCATTAGTTTTGCACAAAAAACACTACGTTGGCTAAAAACGGCCATAGCCATCATCACAGATGTGATGAGGTCAGCACATGTCGGCACATTTGGGCAAGTGGCTATGGCCAAACTAGGGGGTCTATGGCCAAACTAGGGGTCAAACTCCTTGGGCTAAATTCGGTGAGGTGAACAGTGAGCAGTGAACAGTGAGCGAAAGACTGAAGACAGAAGATTTGGCTTCAGGACCATCAGGCAGGATGTGCAGACACTGAAGGCATCAGTGTCTTTCTCTGTGTCCCCAGCATGTCAACCAAAGCAATGTTACCAAATCCAAGGAGCCTTCACCTCATGTCACCTGGGGCTGGGTGAGCAATCGTATCCTGTATCTAAACTCACAACTAAATACAGACACTTGGCCAGACTGCCGTTTGAAAGGGTCAAACCCCTCATCCTGATTGGGGAAGACCACCCCACCTAATCACACCAACCGAACAAGTGAGGTTGGGGCCTCCAGGTGGGCCAGCAGCCATCTGCACAAGACTGGGCTGGACCCTGCAGGAAAGCAATCTCCAGCCAAGACTATAACAGAGCCCCAGAACACAGAGCTCAGGAGAAGGATGGAGAAACACTGGCAGGAGGCCACCAAGATACAATGCCCCAGAGACCCAGAGTGTGCCACCACTGGCAGTAAGGAGATCAACTGCTGCAGCAAAGATGTCATGAAAGGCAAGTCTCCACCAAAAAAAACCCTGAACCTAATCGGGGTGTCAAGAGACCAAAGTTTCTCCCCCACAGTTCCCTGCAGTGGCCAGTGAAGTCAAACTGTGCATCTGTACCTGAAAGGGGCAAGTCAAAGGCCAGAAAGCCCACCTCCTTTTAATGTCCTGTCAGTAGAAACTCAACCTGCACCTGAAATAAGCCCTTACCTCTCCCAGAGAAAGTTCATCCTTGAAAATGTAATGATTAGTCGCCAGAATCAAGATCCTTGGTGGTCTAAAACTTGAGTTATTGGTAAAATAACAGCAGGTTGGTGGTCATTTTGAAAAACAATGGCTGCCATTGTCACAGGACAAATCTAAATAGTACCACTGTATTTCTCATCTTTTAAAATGTATGATTAGTCGCCAAAATCAAGATCCTAGGTGGTCTAAAACTTGAGTTATTGTAAAATAACAGCAGGTGGCGGCCATTTTGAAAAAAAAATGGCTGCTATGGTCACAGGACAAATCTAAATATTACCAATGTACCCCACATCCTTGAAAATGTATGATTAGTCACCAGAATCAAGATCCTAGGTGGTGTAGAACTTGAGTTATTGTAAAATAACAGCAGGTGGCGGCCATTTTGAAAAATGGCTGCCATGGTCACAGGGAAAGTCTAAATTGTACCACTGTATCCCTCATCCTTGAAAATGAGGTCTTAGTCACCAGAATCAAGATCCTAGGTGGTGTAGAACTTGAGTTATTGTAAAATAACATCAGGTGGCGGCTCTTTTGTAATATGGCTGCCATGGTCACCACGAGACAAATCTGTGATGGCCCCATAGCCAAAAATGTTCCTTAAGGCAGTGTTTCTCAACCTTTTTTGTCCCAGGGCACACTTTTCATAGCCTAAAAATCTCGGGGCACACCTAGATATACGGTGTGTGTATATACTGTATATATACACCGGTGAATGTGTATATATATATATATATATATATATATATGAACCCAATATACTTTTAAAAACACACATGACAGCACTCGTCAAATTTAAATTTTAAAGAGAAAGAAATGGACAGAGACAGTGCCTCAGTTTCACCAATTTATTTTTGAAAACTCATACAAAATATAGCACACACATGTTCAATTTGTCAATGCAAAGTAATACTTCTAAATAAAAAAAGGAGTTGTAAAAAAAAAAAAGAGAAAAACATCTTTTGCCACAATACAATGGTCTTAAACTTGAGCACTTTTGTACCTGTTGTATTTCCAGGCAGTTGTTTGCAAAACAGGTAATTCTCTCTGATGAAGTCACCATCCGCGTCACAATCAATGAATCTCACGTTTGCCAACAGCTGTGCGTGTCCACTTATATCTGTTGATTCATCCACTTGCAGTGCAAATTTACCACTCCTCATAATTTTGTGTATGACAACACTCTCGATATCTGCAGACATGTCTTCAATGCGTCGGCCAATTGTGTCATTTGAGAGCGGCACATTTGCTAATTCCTTTACAATATCTGGTGGCAAATAGTGACGCCCTATGAGTTTCATAGTTTTGGCTACTACTGTTTCTGCCAATGTATGTGGCATTTTAAACTGTGCCAACATCTCTGCGATTTCGTAGCTTAATTCCAGACCTTTTTCAGAACTCTTAGTGGTACTGCGTATCAAGAGACTTGCCTGCTTCGTTGTGTCTTTCTCCTTTTTTTCTTTCAAACTCACGAAAAAGTCTTTGTCCTTTGTAGCGAGTTCATCATGATTGGTATCAAGGTGACGCTTCAGTTTACTCGGAACCATGCCGCTGTTTGCAAGCTTGAATCCACAAACTATACACAGCGGAATCGGGTACGTTGTATCCCCAGTAAACGTGAAGCCAAACTTAATGTAATCATCACGGTACAGTCTGGCAGTGGCTTTCTTTGTAGGCGTTGCGTTGGTAGTAGTCGCCGTTGTTCCCCCCGGCGGCGAGGGGCCGCTTGCTGTGCCGTCATCAGATGCAGGTGACACGGCGGCGCTGTCTGTGCTGTCGGGTTCTGGTGGTGGTGGTGGTGGTGTCTTTCTGGAGGGAGCGAAATGTAGAGTCTTCTGGATGCATCTCTTTTTTGCGGCTGGTTCCATCTTGTAGTAGCTGTAGAATGTGAATGCCATGTCTGTGCCCCATTTATACAGTAAAGTTGCCAGGCGCGATCAACATTTCTATGGCCGATGGTCGTTAGAGTCTATTGTTCCGTCGGCATGTCGTTATCGCACGTGTGACAACAACAACAACACAACAATAGGACGCCTAGCTAGCGCTTTCGGGGGTGGGCTAGTGTTACTTTCGGTCAAAATCTCGAGGCACACCTGACAGATCAGAAGGCACAGTAAACTACCGCGGGACACAGGTTAAGAAACACTGCCTTAAGGCATGCTCTAACTGTGTGCCAAATTAGAATACTGCCCATTATTCAAAAACAATAATTTTATTGTTTTAGGAACACTTTTGTCAACTCCGTCAGATACACGTCAACTCCGTCAGACACAAAATCTGACGGAGTTGACGTCTGACGGAGTTGACAAAATGGCATTTGTTTTCATCTTAACCCTCTTTAGTACAATGTAGCCATTTTGTTTTTGCTTAATTTTGTTAGCTAAACCTAACCCCTAAACTAAAATAATAAACATTATTTTGGAATTCTTAACAAAGATCATAAAAATGTGCAGACGGAGTTGACATGTAAAAGCTGTGACCACATTGTTATCAACATTGTTTGTTTAAAATATCAAACAATTGAATGCTTGTCAGACCAGGTACTCCACTGTTGCAACAAATATAAATGGGACTTGGAAAAGGAGTCTTCAGGCTAAATCTGTCGACAAAATTTCTGATTAATTTAAGACTTTTTAAAAAACCTGACGGAGTTGACGGAGACGTGGGACGAACATTTGATATGAGATATTTAATAGAAAATAGAAATATAAAATAAAATTAACTGTGTATATTATTTGCTATGTTGTTGACAATCTACTTTAATTTAGTATGTATATTTATGTGATTGTGACAGTATTAGACACTTTTTTGGCAGTTTGAAATTGTGGCCACTTGCTGGGGACAGGCTAAATACAGGCCTTTTTGGGTACAGGGCCTGCTTTTAACTAATTCAGATGGAATATGAAAACAATTATAATGAAATTAAGGGCATAATAATACACAACTGTATTACACTTAACTTTGTGCACTTAAGTGCTTTTATTTTTATGAATTAATTTATTTTTTACATAAAATAAGGCTCTTATGTGTGGGACATGTTTTTTCCACTTTTGTCCCTCATCTCAAGAATGAGTGATTTACATGTCAATTTCAGCTCGGACACTTATTTCAGACATGCTCTAGTATGTGAAGAGTCTGCCTGTGTTAAGTCATTTTGAAAAAAAGGGAGAAAAAAAAAGGGTTTTCTCCTCTGGTGAATAGCTAGAAAAGCTAGAAAGCTGCGATGGCAGTCTCAGGCAAAATCTGGTCACAATTAAACACCATCATTAAACATGAAGAGCAACAACAAAACAACATGGGGAACATAAATAACAGAGCCCACCGGTGGTGCTGGGGCGGCGGTGGTGGGAGCAAACAGTGCATAACAACAACCAGGAACCATAAGCCGTCTAGTGAGCCTAAATACGCTGATATGGTTCCCGTTTCCTCATTTGAGTAAATGGTGCGCTGTGACTGGCCAGTCGCTGTGATTGACAGCCTACACCTAAACCTAACCCTAACCTTAACCTCAGTAAAACTATACCTAAACCTAACCCTAACTTTAACCTCAGTAAAACGATACCTAAACCTAACCCTAACCTCAGTAAAACTATACCTAAACCTAACCCTAACCTCAGTAAAACTATACCTAAACCTAACCTCAGTAAAACTATACCTAAACCTAACCTCAGTAAAACTATACCTAAACCTAACCTCAGTAAAACTATACCTAAACCTAACCTCAGTAAAACTATACCTAAACCTAACCTCAGTAAAACTATACCTAAACCTAACCTCAGTAAAGCATACCTAAACCTAACCTCAGTAAAACTAACGCAGTGGCTGGGGGGGGGGGGGGAATGCAAAACGAATACCATATTTGCCTTAAATACCCTGCCACATCAGCGAATGTCATGTGGGTCTGCAAACACTGTATATAACCCACATAGTAATGCAGCATATTAACCCCTCGAATACACTAATGTCCCTTTGAGCATAGCATGAACACGCTCGAGTAGTAAGTATAGCCTTGCTGAGCCATGAGGCCCATAGGGCAGGAGCCTATCTCCTGTTTCTGTAGCATGAGGCAGCTTGATGTACAAGTACACCCCCTGGACATGACGCTAGTATGTCGCAGGGATCCTTAACCCCAAATCCAACCCTTGATGCTGAGTGTCAAGCAGGGAGGCACTGGGTCCCATTTTTAGAGTCTTTGGTATGACCCGGCCGGGGATCGAACCCCGACCTCCCAGTCTCAGGGCGGACACTCTAACCACAAGGCCACTGAGCTAGAGTATATGTGACTGAACTAACTCTGCGTATCATTTATTTCTTTGGTGCAATATATTTTTAACGAACTACCTTCAAACAGACAAGCTGGCCTTGGTGATCTTTGACGCTATAGGCTGGGAAACATTGTTTTGCAGGAATGAGAGCGACCTGACATGACTGTGTCACTATAATATAATGGCGGACAGAGTTGAACTTGCCAGTTCAAGTGAGGATAGATGGAATAATCGGCGTGTTGTGACTTTGGAGATGGGAGTCTTATAATTTCCAACCATCCCTCATCCTCATGCAGCCCCCCTGGAATTGAAACATCTGTTGCATTAACTTCCTAACAGACTGCTGCTTCGCGTTTCCTAATCATTCACCACAAATGAATCGCATCACTGTTAAGAGTCCATTTAAAAACAGATGTATTGATTTGCTCTCAGGACGGCTTCCATCTTTAAACACTCGTCAATGTTATAAGGGAGAGGTGATCACGGTGGGGCAGGCAATCACTGGCTCCATTCCTCCAGTTCATTATAGTGGCCTCGTGTTTCTGTAACAGTGAGATGAGATTGATTTTCTGGGTACATTTCGTTGCTCAAGGATCAGTACTATAGGCCAGACTGAAAGCTTAAATGAATTCTATAGAGCACAGAGCATTAAGTGCAGTAGGGTTTAGAGGAGTACTGTTGTTTCTGTGCATGTTGATCTATAATAATCGCATGTACAGATTTGACACAGTGTTTGAATTCAAATCTCCATTTATGTACAATATTGGTTCATGTTTTAACATGAACCAATATGGTGCATTTATATAGCGCCTTTATCCAAGGCGCTTTACATAAGATTACATTCACCCATTCACACATACATTCATTCATACACCGATGGCGGCAGAAACCGTGCAAGGCAACCAACCAGCACATCGGGAGCAATTAGGGGTTCAGTGTCTTGCTCAAGGACACTTCGACACTAACTCTGGGGGAGCCCACAGGGTTCGAACTGGCTCACTCTATACCCCTCAGCCACCGCCGCCATGTTGTGTATGCACTGTATAACATCAGTGCTTCTTGATCTCCACTGAGTCTGTTGCCAGAAAATGGTGGAATCTCAGAGACTCTCTAGGTCATTGTCATGCAGACAAGCCCTCCAATCATCATCGCTTCCAGTCATTCTCCATACATCTGTCCGGTTTGTTGGTGCTGGTCAACAAAATATAAAACTGTGGTTGTAGCCTACTGGTCAGCTCCGAGTCCCAGGTGTGTGTGTGGGTGTGTGTGTGTGTGTGTGTGTGTGTGTGTGTGTGTGTGTGTGTGTGTGTGTGTGTGTGTGTGTGTGTGTGTGTGTGTGTGTGTGTGTGTGTGTGTGTGTGTGTGTGTGTGTGTGTGTGTGTGTGTGTGTGTGTGTGTGTGTGTGTGTGTGTGTGTGTGTGTGTGTGTGTGTGTGTGTGTGTGGCAAGGATTGGTTTAGACCAGGTGTTCTCAACGTTTTTGGCTGGGGACCTCCGGAAATGCTTTGGCCATGTCTCGTGACCCCCTCTAACAGTAACTAGGAAGACAGGAAACACTAGGAACAATACTACAAAATAAGATACACAAAACTAAGGCAACAACAGAGTAACAGAAAACCAAAACCAACGAGAAACAGTCAGGAATACATGAGCAAATACATATAAATGACATAAATACATATTATAGTCCAAAATCTAAATAAGGACAGTCAAAGTTCACGGTCCGAGGAGCGGACTGTGACACCACAATCTCTTAATTTCCATTTTCCAGCCATTCGGTTGCAAAATTAAAAAAAAAAGTCATCCTGGCCGTTTCACTCATATGTATGAAGAATCAACTGACTGAGAGAAAACGCTAATGTTACTGATGCCGAATTATAGTTTCATTTTCACTAGAAACAGACTGTATCAAATATGACTGACTGACAATATCGCCAAGACAGTTTGTTCATTTTTGGACCACAGTTCTTATGGTTTAGGCCCCAGGGCCCACTTCCAATCTCCCAAGAGAAAGAAATAAGGGCATATTATACCAAGGACGCCATGTTTATAACTTCAGACAGATATTAGGTGCTGTGTTTGTTCTACTTTTATCAATAACAATCATCATAATGATCAGTAGACTACATTAAGGCTCCTGTTATACTTCCAACTGCCTCATTCCCCTTGCTATTTCTAAAGCACCATGCAGCGCACATAATGATATCGTCTGACCTGTTTTCCACTTTCTTTCTTTCTCCATCTCTTTCCACCTGCAAATAAAGGGAGCTCAGTGGCGTGCACAGACATTTAGAGGGGCAGGTGCTCAAGTGGAAAAAAGGGCACATTGTGCAGTGCGTGGAACCGGCCGGTTGCCTTAACCCCCTTATGGTAATTGACGTAATTGACGTAATAAATCAATAAATCCCTCATGGCCACTGACGTTATTGACGTAATCGTTTAATTCCCTGTAAGCGGGAGCTTAACGTAACAAAATGTAGCAACTTTTAGCTTGTTTGGCTAACGGCCGATGTAATCCACCTAAAACCGTCCGAAATACGTGCGGGCACGAGCGAGTGCTGGGTGGGCGTTTTGCCCCCCCCCCCAACAAATTGCAAGAGCCAAAACAGCGTCTGCACTCAGATCAGGGTCTGCTGATTGACACACAGACACTTCCAATGTTTGGCTTCAGCAAAACGCCAATCTATAGTGCTTGGGGGGTCAGACCGGTCTGCAGAAGACTGGTTTACCAGGACAACAAGCCTATAGAATATAACACGGCCCAGACGGTTAGCTCAACCGTGTGGGAACCTAGAGGCTGCTGAGCCAGCCTGACGGCGTGCTGCGGGTTCGACTCCCGATCCCGACAGCCTTTGCCACGTGTCTCCCCCCCGCCCCCCCCCCCACCTATCCCCATTTCCTGTCACAGTACTTTCATCCTATCAATGAAGGCAGAAACAAATATATATGGGTTCGATTCCCGCTCGGGGCACTGTGGGTGCTGGCGGCGTGTTTCCTCCTCCGCGTCATCAGTGCCCATACCCGAAGGCGGGGTTGGCGAAAGGGCCTTTCTGTGTGGAGTTTGCATGTTCTCCCCGTTTCCCCTAGGGTAGGTACCCTCACAAAAAACATGCAGTAATCATGGTCTCTAAACTGCCTCCCCCTGGCCAGCCGGGGCGCCTGATGGAGGGGAAAGGAACTGGTTGGAATAACGTGTTCCTTCCACGCGCTACGTCCAACCAGGGAAACTCCCCCCCTGTCAGGTGTAAAGGAGCAACTTGGACACTCAGGCATGAAGGAAGCATGAGTTAAGTCCGTTGCTCTCCCCAGGTTGGCGGAGGGTGTGTAGAGCCCAGGATCACAGTAGATGTTTGACACAGGGGTGAAAAATGGGTTACAAAATCGTGGGATAAAAAATATATTAAGAGAAACAAATATATATATAAACAAGCATGTGGAATATAGATCTGTCATTTGTGCCATTTGGAAAATCCTGACATGGACATGCCACCAAAACGGTAACGCCGCAGGTTCCCACCTAATCTAATTGGTTCTTTTGTTCTAACTGGCAGGAGATAGTCCTGGTGGTGTTCTTCGGCGTGGAATACGTCGTTCGTCTCTGGTCAGCAGGCTGCCGGAGTAAATATGTCGGCTTCTGGGGAAGGCTACGCTTCGCCAGGAAACCAATCTCCATTATAGGTTTGTAAATGAAGAAAAAAAACACCCAGTTGAGTGTGAAGTCACACAGTATAGTAGGGGTCTTCTCGAATCCACTCGGGCATTACCTGCATTCCAAGTTAATAGAAACCGATACCGATATCACCCTGAGTGATTTTGATAAAATGTGACCTAGATTTGACAGAGCCTGCCATCGCGCAAATTCCAGCTTTTCAAAATGAGTTAATAGCTGCACAGGCAGACTCTTCACATACTAGAGCATGTCTGAAATAACAGTGTCAGAGCTGAAATTGACATGTAAATATGAATGCTTAAACGTGTAGCTAGGTGTAATGTTAGAGACCACAGAAGTGAACCTTTCAAGCCTGTTTTCTCAACTCGCTGCAAGACATTACTCAATCGGCTCTAATGAAACTTCACAGTAGACCAAAATACATATTTTTTAATTTTTTGGGTGGTTTTCGTTTTTAGCCACATTAACACAGTTGGAATGTTAAAGAATGTTTTTATTCCATCAGAAAGTCGTTTTAGTGTCATTAAGTCGTTGTATTTACATTGCAAAAATGTCTCTATAATTACAGATTATTTGCCTTATTTTGGGGGTGTGAACATTCCTGCACGTATTTTTTACATAGTCGTTTCGATTGTCCGTAGCTATCTTTGTTCTCCAGTTACAGTAGCCGTGCAGTGTGTTTCTGTGTATAGTAAATAGTAAACACAACATCATCATTATTGTTAACTTGATATGATGCTGTTGGATATTGTAATAAAAGTATAAATTAACTGATTTACCCGTCGTCGTCCACTGAAGAAAAAGGTCGCTGCCAGTTTTATGTTTGTTTGTGGTCTGACGAGATTGTCTTACTTGTAAATCCATTCTTCTGCCCTTTATTTCAGTGCACACATGTGCATGTTTAGCACTGTGTGTTAATCTTTGTAACTTTATTACCGTTGGATGCTGCTGCCTGATGATCAATACATGAATGAATAACATTGTGATCGCGCATCGCGGTGAAATTTGTCTTTTATTATAAGTTGATCAATCCATGACATTGTTGTTGTTGTGTGTGAAGACATAGTGTAGTACAAATCCTAGTGTGATCTTGTTAAAAGTGGAAGGATCATAACAAACGTCTAAGGTATTTTTTCCCCTGACTTTCTGTTGGTAAGGTTTTAACTCTTTCACATCAGTGCACGGCTGATTCAAGCCATGCATTTAGGTGTAAAAAGGTACTTTTGTACATTTTTTTGATTTAGCAATTAAAAGCATGGGTCTAAAACTACAAGTAACTTCATGGAATAAATGATAGCCTACTTGCAGTGTTATAGCTGCAAGTAGTTTTACTCCACATGTATTTATTTGAAAACTCAATTAGCCTACTAGTTACCTTTTAGATTGTATTATTACAAAACATACACTAAACAACGTCCGTCCTATATTTCTATATTGCAATATTGATACTTTCTCATCTCTATTTATTATTATTCTAAGAGTTCTAGATGACCTTATTCTTCTCTTTGGGGATTTTGTCCAGCTGCCTACAGATACAATTATACTGCTTTGCAGTACATTTAGCAATTAAAAGCACTACAAGTAACTTCATGGAATAAATGATAGCCTACTTGGTTTTACTAAGTGTCATTCTGTGCAGTTTACAGCTAACCTAGTGGGGGGAGTGGTTAGTGGATGGGGGGAGTGTTTATGCAAGTATCTAGGGGTGGAGACAAGTATCTATTGTCACACCCATTCCTGGGCTCAGAGGTGCTAAATTCTTTGAAATCTTTGAAGGGGGAATTCTCTAATTTGGGGTTTCTGGTTCAACAAGTTTCAAATGGTCATATCTTCTTCATCCCTCCCCCCCCCCCCATTTCAATGAGCAATACATCATAATATGAAAGGTTACAGTGTGCAGTTTCATAATATATAAAGAATTGAAAAATGACCATGGCCCCCTTGTATATCAAACCACTGTCCCCGGTCACATAATATGCCAATTTGAAGCTATGATTCCCTGCTTTCATATGACATGGAATATCCAATGGCAGTCCCTCAGTCAAAATTGGTCACAAATATGGATCTGGCCCGTACAGGTCTCGGGGTCCTGTCGGGTATTTGGGGAATCGGGTGACCCGTGAAGAGCCCTACGCTAGTTCAAACAGAACACATATATCCCATTCTGACCTGGGATCAGATTCTAAAAATGTCTTTATTGCATCCTGACAGTGTCATTATTAACCCATTCTGACCTGAGATCAGATTCTAAAAATGTATTTGATTTTTCAAAAATAGCAGACCTACAAGCTGGTGGCGCGCTATGAGCTTGTAGATCTGCTATTTTTCAATAGCTAAAGCATAACATAATGCTAAGACCAAAATGGGTTCCTGCCCAGAATGGGATATACACCATTCTGCTAATTCCCTGCTAGGTCAGAACCATGTCAACAGCGAAAACAATAATACTACTCATTCACTAGCCAAGGACCACACCACGACCAATCAAATCAATAGCGTCTAAGAGTATTGTTATTGAATAGAACCGATGAAACCTAATGAAACAAGGAAGAAATGGGCGAAAGGTCATCCACGCCGAGTCGTCGATGCCGGGGTATCAAAAGCCGAGTCTCTGATGCCAAAGTTGTGGAGTTGGGAAGCTTCGAAAGGGGCCTCCATTAAATGTGTTTCTTTCTGTCTCCATCCAGACCTGATTGTAGTTGTTGCCTCAATGATTGTACTGACAGTCGGCTCCAAGGGCCAGATGTTCGCCACTTCTGCTGTTAGGTAAGACACTGTGTGTGTGTGTGTGTGTGTGTGTGTGTGTGTGTGTGTGTGTGTGTGTGTGTGTGTGTGTGTGTGTGTGTGTGTGTGTGTGTGTGTGTGTGTGTGTGTGTGTGTGTGTGTGTGTGTGTGTGTGTGTGTGTGTGTGTGTGTGTGTGTGTGTGTGTGTGTGTGTGTGTGTGTGTGTGTGTGTGTGTGTGTGTGTGTGTGTGTGTGTGTGTGTGTGTGTGTGTGTGTGTGTGTGTGTGTGTGTGTGTGTGTGCGTGCGTGCGTGCGTGCGTGCGTGCGTGCGTGCGTGCGTGCGTGCGTGCGTGCGTGCGTGCGTGCGTGCGTGCGTGCGTGCGTGCGTGCGTGCGTGCGTGCGTGCGTGCGTGCGTGCGCGCACGCTGGGGCGGTTCCTGGGGATCCCCAGGAAAAGTAATTAAAGGGACACTTTCCTGGGGGTCTTTATGTGTGTAATATGTGGTTTTATAGATCTTTTAGATTTTAGCAGTGAGCCCAGTGTCTCTGATGTCACAAGCTCACTGTTTGACACTTTACTTCCTGGACTTATATGTTGTCTCAGTAAAACAGCCCTCCCCTCCCTATCCACAAGGACGAGCAGTGCACCAAAATTATTATGGGAATTGTAGTCCCAGGAAGGAAGTGAGCCCCCAGTGTCCATGACATCAGATACTGCACAAATCTAACACATAAAGAATGGAATTTTGAATAATTTCGATACACTGTGTGTATTATTTATTTTTTACACAAATCTAGAGGGATTCGTTTCCTGCAGATCTTACGAATGCTGCACGTGGACCGACAAGGAGGAACCTGGCGTCTCCTAGGCTCCGTTGTCTTCATTCATCGGCAGGTACAGCTTCCCTGACTTTTCATGTCAAGGACCCCGAAAAGAGAAGATTTTTTACGGCTCTATCAGAGTCATTCTCAACCCGTTTAATTTCTAGGACCGCCCCAGTTTGACATGCGTTAATCTACGGACCCCCATTTAATCGCATTTATATCTCTGGGACCTCCAATTTTAAATTGTAAAATCAATGTTACATTTGGTTCCATTCGTACACTCATTTGTACACCATTTGTACACACTCGTTTGGTTCAAATATCTTTAGATTTAATTTTCTTTTATATTCAATTTCTGCTAAGCAGCAATTTTTTTATAGCACAACCAATATAGGTTTATAGGCTTATGGATTATTTTGGTTTATATTAGGACAAAAAAACTTGCAGGGCGGCACATATCACATGCGCTTTATCCTCTGATCATTTACAGAGCTTCCACCCCCCAGCAAATTGAGTTAATACACTGTAAAAAAAATATATATCTGGCTAACTTTTAACACCCTACATCTATATAGGAAGATTGTCTGCAAATTGGAGATATACAGTAAGAGGTTTCTGCCCGACAGCCAACACTTCCCGTGTCATGTATTTGTGTGGACATGCATTTTCAGGAACTGATTACGACCTTGTACATCGGCTTCCTGGGTTTGATCTTCTCCTCCTACTTTGTGTACCTGGCAGAGAAGGACGCGGTGGACAGCAGTGGCGCTACCGAGTTTGGCAGCTATGCTGACGCCCTGTGGTGGGGAATTGTAGGTACATGTATGTGGATTTAGAAAGATATAATGCGTCGTTACTCGAATAAAACAACTGTAGTTTCTCTAAGCACAACTTTATTGTCGGGCACCACGCCATACCGACTTCACAACTGCCTACACACGACATCACAACATCCGGTTTCCCCCCCCCTTCCGGTCCCCCCTTCATAAACGTCCCCCCGTTGCCTCACTGTGCCAACACATGTCATTTACACTGGTCATAGAGAACAGGAAACATACAGTATTAAGTTAACATGCGTCATTTTGTAGTCCTACGTTACGTCGGGGTCCTAAGTGGCACCAGCTCCCGTCCGCTTCTCATTGTTAAATAGAATATCCAAACGCGTGAATCTTTTTTTACAATGGCGTTATTTTTCAGAAAGGAAGTCATTGAGGGTTAAAATGGGTCTTCCAACTCGAGTAGAATTATTAATGTTCCGTGCAAGTGTCCATGACAAAGAAAATATATGATGTGGAGACAATAAAGACTATTATTATCATTCTGATTGAAGGTGGTAATACAGTCCATTTGCTCGGTACAATATTTTGGAGGCATATTTAGAATGCGTGCAGGCTTGAGTACGTTGAAGCTAGTTTGCATTTAATGAGGATTTAGTTGACACAATGAAATAAAATGGCGACAGTGTTCCGTGTGGGGCAGACGGCCTGTCACAGCCAGATAACAAAGCAGTATGGCTTTGTTGTTGCGAGGAAAGCGGTAAAATGAGACTTTCATGGTTGTTTTCATCTCAGACTTAGTTCCGACGGAGGGACACAATAGTCTATAATAATAATAATAATATAACCCTATATAATAATAATATAACCCTATAATAAAGGGACACAAAATGTAGGACCAGGAAGTATCTCTGGAGCGTCAATTTAACAAAGGTGCAGACGATCAGAAATCAGCAGAGAGTGATCGACGTTTGAAGTTGACTCGGACCCAGACTTTCTTGTTTTTCTCCCTGTCTGGGTTTCCGAGGCTATAGGCTTGTGGTGATCGGGTCCAATATTGAGTTCAGTGACCGTGGGGCTAGAGAATGGTTTAGAGAGAACCACTAGTATGCTGCTTGTCTTTACAGTACAGTAGGATGTATTACACTCCACAAGGCCTGTGGCTTCATTGCATAACGTGCTAATGTCTTTCCCGAAGGTGACCGTGACCACTATAGGATACGGAGACAAAGTTCCACAGACTTGGCTCGGCAAAACCATCGCGTCCTGCTTCTCGGTCTTTGCCATCTCATTCTTTGCTCTGCCTGCTGTAAGTATACGGTACAAAACAGTGCTCCAGACGAGTGTCTATCTCATTAACAAACGAATAGTAACAAAGAAAAGGTTGTTGTTTTGAGTGACTTATTTAGGCCTATGACTATGAGTTTATAATACATATAAATATATTATGTTGTTTTGGTTTGGCTTCTATTGTACTGGTGGTAATGGTAATTGTGGCTTGGATAGGCTTGGATATGTGTATACAGTAGGCTTTGGCTGTATTTCCCTGTTTTCAATACATGTCTGCTGTGAAACAGCAGACGGAATAGAGTAAACAGTGTATGTGTGGTGCTGGGATCATAGAGGATACACAGTGAAGCTTACTGTGCCATGCCGTTTGATCACAGGGGATCCTGGGCTCAGGGTTTGCCCTGAAGGTGCAACAGAAGCAGAGACAGAAACATTTCAACAGACAGATCCCCGCAGCTGCCATTCTGATCCAGGTGAGTCCAATAATAAACATGAACTAGGAAACGAGGGGGTGGGAAATGTGCTCACATTATTTACTTGAACAGGTTGTGAGCCCCAAGACGTCCACAGACGTCCTGGGAAATCCCGCTATGTAGTGCCCAAGACTTAGCGTCTTAGCAATTATTATTTTTTAAAGTAAAAAAAAAAAGGAATGTAAAAAGTGGGCACCCTGGGTTACTATTTTGAAAGTGTTGTGTGGGCACACAATGTGTTAAAGGACCACTTCACCACTTTTCAACCTATCTTCATATAATAGGTCCTCACTAATAATCATGAAATAATGGCACGATTTCTTTCTACTCAGTCTGTGTCTCATATAGGAGGGCTGTGGGCAGTTTAGAAACGTCTTCCAGTGACATCATCACATGGCAGATTTTTTTTTAAACAAGATCTTTTTACAAAAATATTTAGATTTTCATTGTCGTGAGAACGATGCCTTCCATTTTCGCATTGCAACTTTTCAGCACTAGAAAGCCTGCAGTTTCTATTAGCTTGTATTCCCCATCAATGATGTCTCTGGAAGACGGTTTTTGAACTGCCCACAGCCCTCCTATGAGACACAGACCAAGTAGAAAGAAAATTGCGCCATTTTTTTCATGATTATTAGTGAGGACCTAGTATATGAAGTATAGGTTGAAAAGTGGTGAAGTGGTCCTTTAAACAGGTTGTGAGCCCAAGACGTCCACAGACGTCCTGGGAAATCCCGCTATGTAGTGCCCAAGACATCTGTGGACGTCTTAGCAAAAAAAAGAAGAAAAAAGTCAAAAAAAGGAATGTAAAAAGTGGGCACCACTATTTTGAAAGTGTTGTGTGGGCACACAATGTGTTAAGTAAAATTAACATCACCTCAGGGTGGGTCCATAAAACCATAAAATCCTGCTCGTGCCTAACCTCGCCTCACCCGGCTTTCCACCTCGGAGGAAAAGCCTGCGGTCTCTGTTCCAACCGGTGTGAACCGGTCTGGAACGGATGATATCGTTACGTCATGTCGTAGTATTGTTTTGTAGTCGACAGGCAGGAACAATCAAACTGAACTTCCTTTTCCCTCAAACCCGGAAAAGAATAACAATAAAAGCTCTCGAAAGCTCTCGTATAAGCCTGTAGCTTTTATTGAGAAAAATTGGTTTGAGGGAAAGGGATAAGTTCCGGAGGATTGATGACTATACAAAACAATACTACAACATGACGTATCGATATCGTCATCCTCTCCCGTCCGGTTCATAAACCCGAAATGGAACGGTGCCCGGGATAGCTCAGAACAGGGTCAGCTGCATATAATGGAGATCTAAGGGTTTGAGGTTTGAGGTCAGATGTAGAGTTGCTGGCCGGCTCCATAATAGGCATAGTCAGTGTCGTGATCTTCAGATGGCCATATATGGTGTACATTATGCACATAGGGGCCATTTCGGATAACGCAGTGATTCCCAAACTTTTTCGTGTCAAGGACCCCCAAATCAACATTTCTTAGGCCACGGACCCCCCCATTTGAAAACATATGCCAGTGACCCCAATAAGGGAGGATTTGTTACGGCTCCAGCAGTGATTCCGAAACATATTAATTTCAAGGACCCCCCCCATAGTTTCACACGCAATTATGCCACGGATCCCCGATTTAATGGCATTTCTATCTCAGGGACCCCGATTTATATAGTAAAACCCACTGTTAATTTGACTCTTGAGTGTACAAATGGACCCGTTTATAGGGTCCATTTGGTTTGTACACTCTGAGTTACAGACCCCATAAGGGTTAATTTGGTTACAAAATGATCATTTAGCTGGGGACCCCCTGGAACTCCCTCAAGTACCCCTGGGGGGTCCCCGGACCCCACTTTGGGAACCTACTGGGATAATGGACCTAATTCTGTATACGTGTTCTCTAACTCTTAACCTGTATACCGTATCTTTGTTCCATTAACCCATTTTTGGGCGGAACTCCTTTTGGTGTTAGCATTACGTTATGCTATCTACAAGATCATAGCGTGCCACCGAGTGGCGCGCTAAGAGCTTGTAGGTCTGCTATTTTTGAAAAATCGTTTCTATATCGACATATAGAAACATAGCTTTTTCAGAAAACTGTCATTTTCAAACAGACATTTTTAGAATCTGATCCCAGGTCAGAATGGGTTAATACCTACTGTGGTGCTGCTATGACAACTGAACCTACCCAGGATCAACAAAGGTCTATCCGTCCCAACTATATAGTCATCGGGAATGACATGAATTTTAATCCTGATGATTATAATTCCCACAAGTGGGAATTATTCATTAGTTTGATTAACCCATTTTGCGCGGGAACCCATTTTGGTGTTAGCATCATGTCGTGCTTTAGCTATTTAAAAAATAGCAGATCTACAAACTCGTAGCGCGCCACGGAGTGTCGCGCTACGAGCTTGTAGGTCTGCTATTTTTTTGAAAAATCGAAGAACGACTGACATTTTTTTTTAGAATCTGATCTCAGGTCAGAATGGGTTCATCAGACCAGTAGTGTGTGTCCGGTGGAAAACCTCGTATGAATCTGATCTCAGGTCAGAATGGATTAATGTATTCTCTCGGCCATGTCTCCCCGCAGACCTCGTGGAGGTGTTTCGCCGTGGAGAACCCCGAGTCGGCCACCTTCAAGCTGTTTCTGAAGAAGAGGCAGCATCTGCTTCCCTCCGCCTCGGTGTCCAGCCCAAAGCCCAAGAAATCGGTCAGCTTCTGTGTGTTTGCGTGTGCGTGTGCGTGTGTGCGTGTGCGTGTGCGTGTGCGTGTGCGTGTGCGTGTGCGTGCGCGCGCGCGCGCGTGTGTGTGTGTGTGCGCGTGTTTTTGAGTGGTGCAACCACTCCTACAACCAGCAATGTCCGTGTACCTGTATCAGTGGTCATGAGCACGAGTATGTGACTTATTAATACCAGTGGGGGCGCCAGAAACAGAGAGAGGGGTAGTGCTGTGCCTGCTGCCTGCTAATGAGAGAGAGAGAGAGAGAGGGGGGGGGGGGGGGGAGAGGGGAGTTGCACCACTCGGTTTTTTTTCCATACAAAAACACTGTATATAGAATATTATAACAATAATGGGGTTGTTGTGAAACTGAAGGAGCTTTTCGTCCAAAACTGTCACTTTTTCAGGATTCAAATTCAAAGTAGTATAGATCCGACAAGCTAAAAAACGTGTCTTTTTTTGCACTGTGTTTCGAGCTTGTAGATCCCCCCCCCCCACACACACACACACACAAAATTGTGTAAATATGGAGATAAGAAACAACTGTATCTCAGTATAGCGTTAAGGCCAGGTTCCCCACGTAAACATGGCAGCAACGTTGAGGTACGCTCCTAGCAGCCAGATGGGGGGAGTCGGCGACCTATTAACATATATAATTTCTGGGGTCCTTGACATGAAATATTGAGCACCAGAAAACTGTCATTTGTGCTGTGCGTGTGCGTGTGTGTGTGTGTGTGTGTGTGTGCGTGTGTGTGTGTGTGTGTGTGTGTGTGCGTGTGCGTGTGCGTGTGTGCGTGTGTCGGACACGTGAAGATTAGGAGGAAGCTGAGGAGCACAGACGACAGCCCCACGTCTCCCACCGTCCCCAGCATCACCTACGACTCCGTGTTTGACAGCGGCACCGACGTGTACAGCACCGTGGGGACAGGTACAGTACCGTGAACAACTTCTGTCTTTACACAAACATATTCAAAGAGGCGTATCACGGTGTGACTCGGTGCGGGAGTAATGCAGGGCGGACGGACGGACGGACGGACGGACGGACGGACGACCGGAGTACTGGAAACGGGGCTTTATTTGCTTGCTATAAAAAACAGGAAACACAGGATATGCCTCACAGGGCTAGTATAGACCACAGGTACACACGACGTGACGCGTCAAGGAAACAATTAAGACGGAACACAGGAGCAACACATAGATACCAACGAGCTGTGATGGCAATATTGACCGCAGCTGAGTCCATAGGTGTCATAGGGGGGGGGGGGGCGGGGAAACACACAGTGGGGTATAAGGGGCAAACATAAGGACGGCGGTCCAGGCGTGGTACGTCCTAGGACAGGACGTGACAATGTGTTACTGGTATTACCGTAATAATAATAATACAAAAAAAAAAAAAGCTACAGTACATACAGTGAAGCGTTTACAAGTATATACTGTACAAAACAACATATAATAATACTGTACAGGGTTCCTATATATACCGCCATGAAATTCACTTAATTAATTTTAATTTTAAAATAATACAGGCCTAGAAAAAAGCTAATTTGTTTGGATATCATTTCATAAATGACATGCTTTTTTGCACCGGTCTGCACCTGGCCATCATTTGGTTACACATACAGTTCCATGCAGTCATCTTTTTTTGAGTATGGTAAACAATAAACATTGCAGGCGATGCATTTTTATTTAATTGTAAAGAGGGAGCGTATCAACACACAGGTGTAACCACTACATGTTCTGATTGAGCAAGGGGAAGCAGCGGACAAATCAATGATTTCATTATAAACAGTATGGCCTACGTACCGGTATAGATTGCAATTGAATAAAACCATAATTTATAGGCCTACACACTACACATACACATACACCTACTGTAGTACTGTGTGTATTCTAAACCCCACTAAACCCCACAGTTTACAGGTGATATAAAATGTAACGTCAAGCAGAGCCAGGTGGTGCACGTGAACTGCGCTTGAGCATCATATGCCCATGTCAGCGTCTCACTCCATATAATTGAATAAAATATATATTAAAAAAAACATTAATTATACACCCAATGAAAATGTATACACTTCACGGATTATAGGCCGTTTTGGAATTAGAACAATCGGTTTGAAGATTGCCCCGAGTACAGCACGATTTAAATCTCAACCTTTTTGATGCACCGTGAGGACTTCATCATGGTGGCGGTGTTTTATTAGTACTATACTTGTGAGGACCTGGCTCTGCTTGAAATTCACGGTGAGTGGCGCTGGCGGGATCCGCAAGCTCACAAAGCGCTGCCATGCAGCACTTGGAGCTTGTAGAGATACACGGATGACAATAAACATTTCACAGAATATATGCCACTTTGCATTAAAACAGTTGGTTGTGCATATAGGCTGCATAGGCACCTGTGAAACCATAGCCTATAGATTTATTTTATGGGTGTGGAGGACTGGTGTTTTTTTCGCTGTTGTGAGGCGAGTGGCGTGCGGAGATCTGGAAACTCAACGCGGTGAACGCGCATATAATAATATAAATGAGGGCTGAGGCTGATTACGTTTGCAAATAACGGCCCCATGGGCGCTTATATGGACGAGGGCGGTTATTTGGACGAGGGCGGTTATTACGCAGAACGGTGTCAGAACCCGGGCCGTTATTAAGTAGTATTTGAGCAAGGGCTGTTATTTGGAAATATGCGGTATATCTGTAGAAGTATACTTGGATTCAAGTGTGATTGACCAGCTCCATGTGTCCCTTTTAAAGTGATCGTGACATTATTTTGAACATAATTTTAACAACATTAAAAGTCTTGGCCATGGTCCTTCAAACGTGTCTAAAAAGTTTGAACAGAAATCTCCACTCCAGTATTTCTTGCCAGGAGTTTTTGTGTGTATGTAATATGCATCCTGAGAAGGCATAGAAAAACACATTATTTTAGCCTGTAGATGTCGGTAATTCCCCCTTTCCTGTCAATCACTACCCAGCTCCGCCCCCCCCACCCCTCAAGCCCTCCATACCTCTCCGCCCCCCTCAGAGAAAGGGACTGTTCTTTTTTTTTTCCTTTACAAGTTCACAGCATCTCAGCCATAGCAACGCTGCCAGTGCCAACGCACGCAACTTCTTCTCCTTTTATAACTATTTGTTTATAGTTTATATAAAATGTTATTTATAATAAGACTATCACTGCATGTATGTACTGAGGGGATGGACAACAACATGTATTCTCTGCTGCAAAAGGAGAGGAGACTGGAGCAACACGGACATTTAGAGCCTTTTATTAAGGTGCTGAGTATACAAAACGACTAACGTTTGACTCTGATGAAGACCGCAAGGTCGAAACGTAAAAGGCTCTAAATGTCTGTGTTGCTCCAGTCTCCTCTCCTTTTGCAACTTTGATGTCCCTGCACCTGTGAAGCACCGGATCAGCCGTTTTAGGCTTGAGGCGCGTTGGTAGACTCCCTTTGTAACATGTATTCTCTATTCAACGTCATCGTACGAGCAACAGTTGGTAAACAAATAAGGCACGTTCGGAAATACCGCACCGGAGCGCACTCGCCTATTAGTTTGCATTGCACAGTGCCAGTTTGGCTCAGTGCGCTATTTCCGAACGCGCCTATGAAACTCCTGCAATATCTCACCCCACGACCACGTCGACATAAACTTGTGTAATGTCATCGATATCATACTCAATGACTATAGCCTATCATTATTCGCCATACTTTTAACGTGGATTATATCACACGAGCGTTGGCTGCGTTGCTATTCCACTGTATCGCATTACAAGAACAATAATGAGCACATGCAATCTACAACAGCTGGTGCACGCCACGAATCAAAGATTAATAATAGTCAAACACACAGCTAATGCGGGTAGTGGCAGTGATTGACTATAAATTAAAAGTAGGCTACCATGAAGCACTTCGGGGTGCTGCAGGCGATTGATTTTTTATTGTGAGTCCACTCAAATAGTACTGCACAACAATTTAACACAAATCATTGCAGTATAAATACTTATAGTTGGGATTGGGACACGAATGCTTGGTATTGCTCCTGGGTTCATAAAAAGTTTGGTTGCAAATCCACTCTGAACTTGTCCGAGATTTGAAAAACTTTCTGGGGTGAAATGATGTGCGCACAAGAGTCGCTTCTTTGACAACTTGGTTGGAACGTTACCGTCAAAAATAAAATGCATCCACCTAGAGCGTGAATCTTCATCTAGGCCAGTTGGTGGAAAGTGCAAGGACTTGTGTTGATTGACACAGCCGACAACGGAGCAGATTGCTTTTTCTCTAGAAGCCATTATTATTATTATTATTATACTGAAACAAAGTCGCGGTCAGAATGAGGAAGAAGAGAGGAGAGGGGCGGGGAAGAGAGGAGGGGGGCGGGGATGAGGAGGAGGGGGGGGGGGTAGTAGAATTGGCAGGCAGGGAGCAGAGGAGAGGGGGCGCGGTTTAGCGTTACATTACGTAGGCCTCCGCCGTCCAAGCCACGAGTCATATTTGCATAATTATTCACAAAAGTCCAGACAGCGGAGAATACACTGAATGTTCAATTTTTATTTTTTTTTGGTGAAATTGATGTCAAGAAAAGCCAAAGAACACAAAATATCTACAAAAATGTGTTTTAAATGTCACAATCCCTTTAAGCCCCAAGGTTCTCCCTGAGGTAACGGAGCCACTGGCAGCAGCAGAAGGAGATTATAGGAGATTAGCATTTCATTGAATAATTAATTTTATACTTGAATAATCCTCCTGAACCATGAATTAAATCAACTTCTGATCCCTGTTTATTTCAGATTATCTTTGTTCTTCTCAGATATGACGCTGATCTGCTTGGCATTATGTGAGATTATCTGCAAACAGACACACAGACATAGACACAGACAGACAGTCAGACACACAGGCAGACGCACGCACAGACACACAGGCACGTGCACAGACACACAGGCACACCCACGCACAGACACACAGGCACGTGCACAGACAGACACACAGGCACACGCACGCACAGACACACAGGCACGTGCACAGACAGACACACAGGCACGTGCACACACAGACACACAGGCACGTGCACAGACAGACACACAGGCACGTGCACAGACAGACACACAGGCACGTGCACAGACAGACACACAGGCACGTGCACAGACAGACACACACACAGGCACGTGCACAGACAGACACACAGGAAAAGAAAAGAAGAAAAGTGGTGAAGTGGTCCTTTAACCTTTGACTTTCAGTCCCTATTTTAGCCCCCAGAATAGGGATAGGGATAGGGTGCTGTTACTTCTGTTACTTCTGTCTCATTCTGAATGGCCTTGTTTTGCTGATTATCGTCGCATTTGATGCACAGACAGACACACAGGCACGTGCACAGACAGACACACAGGCACGTGCACAGACAGACACACAGGCACGTGCACAGACAGACACACACACAGGCACGTGCACAGACAGACACACAGGAAAAGAAAAGAAGAAAAGTGGTGAAGTGGTCCTTTAACCTTTGACTTTCAGTCCCTATTTTAGCCCCCAGAATAGGGATAGGGATAGGGTGCTGTTACTTCTGTTACTTCTGTCTCATTCTGAATGGCCTTGTTTTGCTGATTATCGTCGCATTTGATTTAGATTGTTTTTGTTTTCGTCTCTCCTCCAATAAATAAATAAACGCCCCTTTCTGGAGATGGTGAGCAGCGGCTGTTAGTCACTGACCTCTCAATCCAATCACTGTCCCTGACCTCTAATCCAATCACAAGCCAAGTGCTGCATGCCACGACCTCTCATCCCATCACTGTCACTGACCTCTAATCCAATCACAGCCAAGTGCTGCCTGCATGCGACCTCTCATCCAATCAGCTGTCACTGACCTCTCATCCAATCATCCAGTCACCGCAGTCTCATCCTGTCACCGTCTCTTTTAACGTCCAACTGATGGACTAAGTGTCCACACACCGGCTTGTGTCCAAAATCACATACCGTAACTACAATGCTACCGTACTAGAATACCGCACAACGATGCTACATGCGTATATACAATAGTATCTTTTCACTTTCACTTTCACTACCACACGCTATCAAATCATCACACATAATGTTGGGGAAAGTGTCCCCATCTGGTGGCCAGAAGACGTACTGCATGTTGCCGTTTACATTGTGTATTATATCAACTAGCCCTTACCCGTTGTGAGATATTTGCCCCCCTTGTGGCCGCGGGGGGGGCTGCGCCCTGGGTGCGTTTTCGCATTTTTTATTCACTAATAAATTCACTATTAATTTATAATTAATAGTGAATTTATTAGTTAAATTGGAAAAAGGGCTTTGTTAAGACCTCCATATTATTATGGTCAATGCCTGTGTGAAAAGTGGGAGTGATTGGTGCAGGCAGTGAGGAGCTATGGCAGTCACAGTGACACACAGACAGACATTGATTGAATTATAGTATGTATGATATGATGTATGAGGATGTATGATGATGTATGATGATGATGATTAATATTCGACATGTCATCGGTTTCAACTAATATCTACCAAAAAGTGGTGATTATTGGCTCTTCCACTTTATGGTTTGTCCGCATTTGTAGCGCCCCCTATGGATGCGAATGGAATTGCTTTGGGCTCTCCGTTGATTAAACCACCCTCGACATGTGAATGAAATTTGGGGTGCATTGGACATTCCCTTTCGTGATTTGTGTCATTTTGTATGAAACGGGCCCCTCCCACTAACTTTGGACATCGATTACAGCCGAACGATACTGACTATGAAAATTCTGCCTGTGGTGTTTTAATCGGATAGGTCCGGAGATCATGTGTACCGATTTTTGTGAGATTTGCGTAAAAGCTGTAGGTGCAGGAGCAAAAAGTGTGTTTTGAAGAAAAGTCAAAATGGCGTTATAAGGTGAATTGTAAAGTGGGCTCTTATAGCGCCACCATGAGGCCGACTAATGTAATTATTTATTACATTAATTTTAATAATTATTATGAGCCTCCCCTCCAAGTGGTGTTACTGTAGCTCCGACGGTTTCTGAGAGAAAAATACTTGATGTGAGTTTTCACATTTTCCCATAAGTGTTCACTAATGAATTCGTTATGAATTTATACTTTGTTAAATGGGGAAAAGATTAAGACCTCCATATTATTATGGTCAATGCCTGTGTGAAAAGTGGTAGTGATTGGTGCAGGCAGTGAGGAGCTACACGACATGAATGTACATTCAGACATTGAGTTAATTATAGTACGATATGCTGATGATATGATGATGATGATGATGATGATGATGATGTGATTGATGGTGTTCTTCATCTCATGTGCTCTTCAGATGGTCAACAGTCTTGGACGTCGTTGTCTTCCGTTCAGTTTTGCTCGCCACCTCCAGGTAAGAACACTGTTCACGTTTATAGCCCTGTTTGGAACGTCATTATTCATATTCTAGCTCATATTTTGCTCAGAGACGAGGTCCACTGCGCTGGACCCCGGCGGGTGTCGGGTCCGCTGAAAGCAGTGTTGATTCCGTCGACTAAAACTAAGTCAAAAAAAATTCGTCGACTACCACTGACGAAAACTAAATGGAAACTAAATGAAAACTAAGCTATGATGACAGACTAAAACTAAGACTAAATATACTCACAAAATTGTAGAATATGGAGATGAGAGGTCTCAGCCCCAACAGCAACGATATTCAATAAATGTCACGGAACATACCTGGGGAAAAGTGAAGCTGAAATATCACTATTGCTGAAGACATTGCTCACTCTCTGCTGATTTCTGATCGTCTGCACCTTTGTAAAATTGCCATACACACGTGTACACACACACACACGCTCCTCTCTCTCTCTCTCTCTCTCGGTCGCTCTAAGTAATTAGTCTCATGTCGCACAGCTGCGCATAGTTTCTCCCGGCGGATTCTGCCGGGAGCTGCCTATAATGCCATAGAAAGCATAGGTGAGTTCCAGGCTAGCACGGTAGCAGCGTCGTTAACGCTAATGAGGTTCAATGTGTTGTTTGGGGCAGTGAAGAGGAGCCCTCCTGGCCTGCTGGAGGTGCATCCTCCGGGTCCCCTGCATGAGAGGAACAGCTGCAGCTTCGCAGACGACCTGGACCTGGACGGAGAACAGCGTCACGTCGACCTGACGCCGGTCAGCTCCGTGTCACAGTGAGTCGTGATCCCATTCTGACCTGAGATCAGATTCTAAAAAGAAATGTCTTCTACGTCCCGACAGTTTCCCATTCTGACCTGAGATCAGATTCTAAAGAATGTCTTCTATACATCCTGACAGTTTTCTGAAAAAGCTATGTTTCTGTGTCAGTCGTTCTTCGGTTTTTCAAAAAATAGCAGACCTACAAGCTCATAGCGCGCCACTCGGTGGCGCACTACGAGATTGTAGATCAAACTCAAATACACGGTGGGCCAAAATAAAGAAATTGGTAGAATTCAAGGGCCGGACTGTGTTTCAACACAAGGGCACCGCGGTCAGGAGGACGTCCCAGGCAAATAGCAAAAAAGTAAATGCATTTAAAACTGAATATGCATTATTATTAAGCTCAGTTTCCTGTTCTATGATCCTCACAAAGCAGGACTTGTAGTTCTAATACTAATTAAATATCATCCCGCGGGCCAAAGATAATTCATTCACAGGCCTGATTTGGCCCCCCGGGGGCCTTGAGTTTGACATAATGTTGTAGATCTTGAATAGAAATTGTGGTAATTCCGACGTGCACGCCATATTTTGGCGTACGGCGAGTTGATAAATGAGCGCCTAAAAATGTAAAAATCTGTCCTAAAAACGAACAGGCAAGCCAGCGGAGGGAGGCGACTCAGGCGAGGACGACAGGGGGTAATGCCAGGTCACGCCTTCTGGAGTTTGTCTAGTAATCTGGCTGCTGAAGTTCTGTAACCATTTGAAGACGGGAGATAGTTTTCTTTTATCGAGTTGAGATTGAATAGAGTGAGTTGCAGTAATCTACAGGCGTGACGTGATGAAAGCATGGGTTACCTTAGAGAAGATTCTTTTCTGTGGAACCGAGTCTGACAAAATGTAATAATTACATCCCAAGTGCTTGGCAGGGTGGTGAGGAAAGGTTGAGAGCCGCTGATTTAGACACACGTGTGTGTGTGTGTGTGTGTGTGTGTGTGTGTGTGTGTGTGTGTGTGTGTGTGTGTGTGTGTGTGTGTGTGTGTGTGTGTGTGTGTGTGTGTGTGTGTGTGTGTGTGTGTGTGTGTGTGTGTGTGTGTACTTTCCAGACCCAGGCAATATTTTGGAGATAGAATTGTCCCCAAATTTGGTCTATATATGTCAGGGAATGGAGAATGTTATGTGTCCCTTTTAAATTGGATTTTATTGAATGTCGAAGGGTGTGTGTGTGTGTGTGTGTGTGTGTGTGTGTGTGTGTGTGTGTGTGTACAGTGAGTGGTTTATTTTTTTTTGAGTGGTGCAACCATTCCAAGGAACAGCAATGTCCGTGTTCACCTACCTATGTACCATGAGCCATGAGCACCAGTATATGACTATGAGTACCAGTAGGGGCGCTGTTGTGCCAGAAACAGAGAGAGAGATAGTATTAGTGCTGCACTGTTGCCTGCTAATGAGAGAGAGAGAGAGAGAGAGAGAGAGAGAGGGAGAGAGAGAGAGAGAGAGAGAGAGAGAGAGAGGACAGGAAGGGGGAGAGGGGAGTTGCACCACTCAGTTCACACAGGTGTGATTTTCTTTTAAAGGAGAGATTTGAGAATAACTTGTATATGGTCTCTTACTCTGTCGGGTGGGAACCGGCACATACCCTATTTATTGTGCTGAATATAAACCTACGTTTTTTTCCCCCAATGGAAATATCCTAAAAAACTGGGTCGTATTATAATCAGGGACTAGAGACTTGAATTTGACATTCAATGTTGTATACAAGGAAGTACTTCGGAAAAAAAGCTTGTAATTCCATTAAATCATGCAGCGTGCAATTTATGTGAAATCTTTCACAGACTTTCCTACTAGGCTGAGGAATATAATCACACCCTTTTCACAATGGCCTGTTATAGCGCCACCAACAGGTGTGTTTTTGCAAAACACATTTTTTTGGAACAAAATGCCTCAAATCATCCAATTGCCATCAATGGTGTAAGAACAAATGGCACCCTTTTCACATTCGCCTATTATAGCGCCACCAGGAGGCCATGCACAACCTGACCTGGCCTGGTGGAGACCTGTGCCCCGAGGGGCAATTTTTCTAGGTAATCTGCTAATTTCCACCCAATAGTAGACCTCTCAACGAGGAAAAAAAATAAACATGATGCCTGTATGTGTTGATGCCTGGCTTTAAAATGTATGGTGAGTCAAAACCCAACGTTCTGTACGAAATCGAATATATGAAGTTCGTCAAAATTACACCTAAAAATAGAATACAGGCATATTTATACATATCAGTTACAGTATGCCATCGTGACTTGTACAACAATATGTCTACTTATCTGGAGGTTTCATATTTAGACCTGAGGACGATTCTACAAAAATGTCTTCTGAATCCTGATAGTTTTCTGAAAAACGTATGTTTCTATATCGGTGGTTCTCTACCTTTTTCATGTCACGGAACCCCAGAATGATCTGTATTTGGCCGCGGACCCACCATCTGAAAACATGTTGTTCCAGGGGACCCTCCAGAAAGAAAGTTTTGAGTTAAAAACGTTCACTCTGAAATAATATATCTTCAAAGATTTGCGCCCCATTTTCACGATTTTTATTTTGGGGAAAATGTTAAAAAAAAAAAAAAATGTTAAAATTGTAATTAAATATAAAGGTGATTGAAAAAAACATGGCCCCCGGGGCTCACGTATTAGAAGGATCAGGACGTTTGTTTGGTTTTTTAATGGAAGTAACTTTGAAGTTTTAACTTAGTTTGCATAGGAAGTGATATAAAATAAATGAACCTCAAATATCGAAATAATGAATCGAGCAACTTAAAACCTGTCTGGGTTTGCTCACAAAAAGCCTGTGTATAGTTGATAAGATGAACCCAACCATGTTTCAAAGGGACATATATTCCTTGAAGTGTTCAGTTTATCTAATACATCTGAAAAGCCCTCAGAAAAGCCCTTCAGTGTACACCTCAGGATTGGAATTCTAGAGTTCAGTATACGTTTGGGTGCGACGAGAGGAAAGGAGGTGCCGACAGTTGCAATGCCTCATATTTCATCAGTTCTTTAATTAGACCTGAGGACGATTCTACTTGAAAAACCCATGTTTCTACTGTATGTCAATGGTTCTCAAACATTTTCATGTCAAGGACCCCCAAAGATATATGTAATTGGCCGCCGAACCCCATCTGAAAATATGTTGTTCCAGGGACCTCAAAGAAGCAAAGATACGAGTTAAAAACGTTCGCTCTGAAAGAATATATATATATTCAAAGATTTGCACCACATTTTCAAACATAGCAGATCTACAAGCTCGTAGCCCAGCATACCGGGTATTTTACACTGGCTGTCTTCTACCTCCCAGCCAGTGTAAAACACCCGGTAACCTGAGACCTCTCGTGGCTTATTGCTTAATTAGAATATACATATAGCTATTAAAGTAGTGTCTCAAACTTTTTAGTGTCAAGCGTATATGTGGCTGCTGACCCCCCACTGGAAATGTTTTGTCCTAGTATAGGGACCCCCAGAATTGGAAGATTTGTGTAACAACTTGCGTAACTATACCGCTCAAAATAACAGTCTCACTCTGTTCACACAGGATGACCGAGTCCCACAGGAGAGCCATCCGTGTCATCCAGAGAATGAGATACTTTGTGGCTAAGAAAGGTTTCCAGGTGAGCATTAAACCCATTCTGACCCGAGATCAGATTCATACGAGGTTTCCACTGGACACACACTGGTCTGATTAACCCATTCTGACCTGAGATCAGATTCTAAAAAATGTCAGTCGCTCTTCGATTTTTCAAAAATAGCAGAACTACAAGCTCGTAGCGCGCCACTCGGTGGCGCGCTACGAGCTTGTAGATCTGCTATTTTTCAATAGCTAAAGCATAACGTGATGCTAACACCAAAATGGGTTCCTGTTCAGAATGGGTTAAAAAAAAAAGGTCTTCTAATCCTTATCACTGTAGTCCTTCTTCTTCTGTCTGTCATTTCCACTCATTAATTGGCCTGCTCTGGGGATGATAAATCTGTTAGCTATGACTTTGCAAAGTTATACTGCATGATATTAGTCATCAAGACTTTTTTGTATTTAATTCATCATTCCATCTTGTATTTAACAATTTAGACCTGCACGCACGCACGCACGCACACAAACACACAGACAGACACACACACACATGCACACACACACACACACACACACACACACACACACACACACACACACACACACATAGAAGAGGGGGCACCTCAATGTAAAACTTGCTATTTTTAAACCAAATTAAGTTAATTTGGGACACATTATAATTGAACATCCATGGTACATCATTGTCAGACTTAAATGTACCATTAAACTTCTTGTTTATGACCAAAATGATTGGATGCACAGGCTTTGTAGCCATGTCTTTGCAACTATAGAAATCACTAATCATTTCCAAATCGAGGCGCCCTGCACTCTTTCATAGAGAACCGAAGTCTGACGTCACTTTCAGTAGAGGGCGCCAAAGTCCACACGTTCGTGTGTTTTTTTATTTGTATTGAAATCCCCATATAAGAACTGTGTTTGAAAAATAAACCGATCATCCCGGCCTTTCTGTCAGGGGGGTGGCTGTGCGTCGTTAATGATGTCCATTAATATTTGATACAGCCAGTTTCTGGAGAAAATTGAATTAATGTGGCCGCAAAAGCCTTGAAACTACAAGGGTATGAAAGCAATGTCGCTGCTAAGTCACGCCCAGCTGTCGACACATTGCGTTCCTGAGATTCCTTGTTGACGTAAGCTCAGCTGCCAGTGACTCGACTCCACGAAACATTAAATATAAAGAACAGAATTAACATGTCAGTTTCTGTTGTGCGACGGGCAGCTGCAGCCACTCCGCCTACCCGGAAATGTAGTCTCTGGGTTGTGTTACTCTTTGGGTATATTTGTACATTTCCACCTTCAGTCGATGCTTCATAACCATTTGAGTGAAAATGCCGGGATGATCGGTTTATTTTTCAAACACAGTTCTTATATGAGGCGATCTAAAATCCCCGATTAATTAATTAGATTGCGATTTCAGTGCAAATAAAAAGTACACGAACCTGTGAACTGGCGCCCTCTACTGACAGTGACGTCAGGACTTCGGAGCTCTATAGCGCCTACACTTCCTGTTAGCCACCTGTAGACAGTGTTGATTTCGTCGACTAAAACTAAGACGAAATGTTCGCCGACTAACTTTTTTCACTGACGAAAACTAAATGGAAACTAAATGAAAACTAAGCTATGATGACTAAAACTAAGACTGAATACATTGACACTTTCGTCAACAAATAAAAACTAGACTAAAATGTTAGGAAGGGACTAGTGGACAAGACTAGAGATCCAGTATAAGTCATTTTACACTTGGTTACATGCTGAAAATAGCAGATCTACAAGCTGACAACACGTCGCGCTGTGACCCGTTGTCAGCTTGTAGATCTGCTATTTACAGCAAGTGCAAAATCAGCCATTACGACGGCATTAACCTAGCATCATGTTATGCTTTAGCTATTGAAAAACAGCAGATCTACAAGCTCATATAGCCACCGAGTGGCGCGCTACTTAAAAGGTCTTTAAATAAATACTTTTTGAAATGTCTATGGGGACAAATGCATTGGGATTAATTTCCTGGGCCTGGCGCCGTCATGAAAGGGGGCGGGACTGCGACACTCTATAGCACAGCGCTCAAAGAGGTTTTGACGCCTCAGGTGTGGCTGCAGCCATTGCTAAACAAAATGGCATGCGTTGGAATTAGTCTGATGCTTTGCATACACATGCAGCTTCAGGCCTTTGTGAATGTTTTTAAACACCAAAACATTATACATTACGTTTCACGGAGATATAACTGCAGGAAGATTTTGTATAAAAAAAAAAACTATCCTTTTTGCTCATATTCTATGCAGCAAGCCCGCAAGCCTTATGACGTGCGCGATGTCATCGAGCAATACTCCCAAGGTCACCTCAACCTCATGGTGAGAATCAAGGAGCTGCAGAGAAGGTGAGATGGATGGTCACCTGAACCCGGTTGTTTCTGAGCCGACCACCAGGGGGGAGACTCTGAGAATGACTTGTAAAGGCACGCTTATTCCTTATCCCTAAACGTATTTGACCTTTTTTTTACTATTTTGAAAATCATTTTAAAATAGCCGATCTACATCTACACGTTGTGAGCTTGTAGATCAGCTATTTTAACTATTTTAAATGGGGTTTTTTTTTGGGTGGGGTGGCGCAAGATATAGCCCATAATAATGTAACTTTGCACTGTGTTTACATGAATAATTAAGACACAGGGTGATTTAATCCATTAAATCAGAGCGCCCAGCGATTTATAGCAGTGGAGCACATTTAGCGACGGACAGGATGTTATCCCGGTCCGTCGCTAACACACAATAACACATAATCTTTTTTTAGAATTGGACGGAATGATTTAGATCAAGGTTTTTTAACATTTTCCGTTCTCGTCGGCTAAAATGTTGGGGAACATTTTCGATGATGTCCCAACCGGGAAAATAACATTGAGTGATATGCGCAAACAGACGCTCCCAGCCCTGTGGAGCGGCGATGCGATCGTGTTTTGATATCAATAATCTCCATCTTTTTGATCTCCGGCAGGGCGTTACTAATTGAAAAGGCGGAGAACTTCGTTCTGTGCGCTCAGGGTGTTAACCCATTTTGGGGTGGGAACCTCTTTTGGTGTTTTAAACATTATGTTATAATTTTGCTATTGAAAAAGAGCAGACCTACAAGCTCGTAGCGCGCCACCGAGTGGCGCGCTACGAGCATGTAGGTCTGCTATTTTAGAAAAATCGTGAAAATGCGCCTCAAATCTTTGAATATATACTGTATATTGTTACAGAGTGAACATTTTAATTACATTCTCTGCCTCTGGGTTGGGGTCCCTGGAACAACATATTTTCAGATGGGGGGACGACGGAGGCATTATTATTACATATCATTTTTGGGGTCCTTGACATGAAATATTGAGCACCACTGATACAGAAACATGAGGTATTTCAGAAAACTGTCGGGATTTTTTATTTATTTCGATGTCAGGCCTAAATGGGTTAAACTAGCCCATTGTGTATTCATGACCATGATTACTACGGTATATGAATGGCCTGCTAGGCAGGCTATTAATGAGGACTGCAGGGAATTGGGCACTTCCTGATTGGCGCCTGGTTGAGATTTTTTTTTAATCGTAATTTCTAAATAATTTCACGTGCACAATTGCTTCTGTCTCTGTTCTGGACATGCCGCCAAAATGTTCAGGATTTTTCCAATATTTTGAAAAACATATACTTTTGGTTGCTTTGAATGCCAGCATCAGAGTTTTGTATTCTGTGCGGGCAGCGACCGGGAGTGAGCGGGGTAGACGTGTGAGAATTTTGGCTGGTTGAAGACCAGGCGAGCTTCTCCTACATACTGATTTGTACACGGCTGTATTTTTCGTGTCTTAAGTACCAGGTCTTATTACCTATAACTTGAGTAAACTAAAGACCTGGAGGCGTGGTCAATGCCATTTGGCCACTCGGAATAGCCAAATGGCATCGATCACGCCTCCAGGTCTTTAGTTTACTCAAGTTATAGGTAATAAGACCCGGTACTTAAGACACGCAAAATACAGCCCTCAGAGTTAAACTAACGTTGAATTTACAATATACATTGGGGGTCCCAGAGATTAAAAATTGTCATTAAATGAGGGTCCGTAGACGAATGCATTTCAAACTGGGGGCGTCCGAGAAATTAAACGGGTTGAGAACCACTGCTAGAGACGTAAAAAATCTTCTCTCATGGGGGGGGGGGGGGTCCCTGGCATATCTTTTCAAATGGGGGGTCCGCGGGGCTAATTAGTGTCAATTTGGGGGTCCTTGACATGAAAAGGTTTGGGGAACCACAGCTGTAGGAAATGCGTGGTTAATGAATGCCGTGGTCTTTTCTCCTAGAATGGACCAGTCTCTGGGGAAGCTGACTTTCTTCCAGTCTGGCACAGGTACCGTACAATTTTGAACAAAGTTAACGTATGTTTCCACGCGGAAAACAGCATTTCACTGTATTGATAATTGTTACCCTTCTCCCTCTGAAGACAGGGCAAAAGACAAAGGCACGAACACAGTTGGAGCCAGGCTCTCCCGCATGGAGGACAAGGTGGGATCAATCATGCCATTTTAAAGCTCAAATCCATGGTTTCATATACCACCGATTGTTTTGGTGGTATATGGCGACACAATGAAGCTAATACGTGTACGTTTCCTGTGTTGAAAGATGCTCTCCATACAGTACATATACCGCGTTGTCTGTTCATAGTGCTCGCAACGTACAGTGCCGTATACACGACAACTACTGTGAGAGTGTGAGCCTATACATATGAATTCATATCACATTATATAATGCTATTGTAGTCCAAGTCAATGAATTATATTGTCTCTGTCGGGTGGGAAACTGATATGTAGTATGACAATAATAAAAAGATGCCAGTTTTTGGCCCGACAGCGACGTATATAAATATAATATATTCTGTACATTAAAAAAAATATATATATATGTATATATTTTTTATTTTTTATTTAACTTAACCAGTACAAACACATTGAGACTGCGTCTCTTTTACAAGTGGGAACTGGCCAAGAGGCAAATTAATATTACACTTCAATACCACGTCATAAATGTCACATTTTGGAACAGCAAATACATGTATACATGCAAACTGTATATATTCATTCGTATATATTCGGTCACGTTTCCTGGTGATGAGTGGATAACATGCTCACTGCCTGGTAGCTGGAGGATGCCAACTACAGATGAGAAACATATTATTGTCCAGTATTGCTGTAGTTCAAAGGTCATTAATCATTAATGGCAGATTTGACCGCATGTGGATCTTGGACTCCCAAGTGGCCAGACTGTGTGTGTGTGTGTGTGTGTGTGTGTGTGTGTGTGTGTGTGTGTGTGTGTGTGTGTGTGTGTGTGTGTGTGTGTGTGTGTGTGTGTGTGTGTGTGACATCAAATTATGAAGTATGATTCCATATTTTTGCTCAAGGTTTCTGTCTGATCTGGCATCCTTTCATTTCATCATAATAATGAAATGAAAGTTAAATAATGGTATAGAAATCACCCCCGTGTGAATTGAGGGGCGCTCTTTTCATCGTACATCATCATGCAGGGACATATGACGTACATTCTCCTTTGTGTAGGACAAAAATACCGTTCTGCTCGTCCAAATATATGACGTAGATTCTCCATTCATTGTCAATGGGAATTTAATCAAATCAGATCAAATCAAACATTATTTATGAAGCACATTTAAAAATTACCAAAGTGCTGTACAAGTAAAAAAAACATATAGCATCAACAACACAATCTAATAAGATCAATACATCAATATCAAGCTGGTACATAATGGATATAATAACGTAAGACACTAAGTAAGAAGTGATCAAATAAAAGGTTGGAATTTAACTAGGCTGTGACTTGAAAGCCAGGTCGAAAAGCCCTTTTGGTGTTAGCATCATGTTAACACATTGTGTGCCCTTTCAACATTTCCAAAATAGTGACCCAGGGATTTTTTTTTAATCACACAAAAAATATTATTTTCTGTTTGTTTTTTCAAAGACGTCCACAGACGTCCTGGGCACTGCATAGCCGGTAATTCCCACTACGTCTGTAGACGTCTTGGACACAAGTTGTGTTAAGCATAACGGATCTGATGTGAAGAGCCTATAATAGGGCTGCCTCTAAGCCACAGCAAAAGCACGTCTCCCCTGGTTTTAAGTAGGGCTGTTTTTGGGGGTCAATAGTGAGAGGTGTGCTGACCTCAGGGCTCTGACCGGCTTATGGTGTTCAAGAAGTTCTGCCATGTAAAAGGGGGCCAGCCCATTGAGGGATTTAAAAGCAATTATTAAAAATCTAAAATCAATCCTAAATTTGACAGGGAGCCAGTAGAGTGAGGCCAAGATAGGGGAGATATGGTCGCGCTTTTTTGTGCCTGTGAGGAGGCGTGCGTGCGGCAGCATTTTGTAGTAAACCGCAGTCGTCTGACCAAGGACTGGTCGTTGCCAGATTGTACCACAGGTCGTTTCGAGGGAAGCAATCTGATTAGTTGAAACGGCCTTCTAGCTGTGGATCAAACCAGCACCATTCACCACTTAATCAAAACAGAGCGCTAGCAAACTCGGTGGCTATAGGCTAGCTAGTTTATTAGGACATTTGTGGTCGTAGTGACTACATCTGTCATTAAAAAAGAATTCAGCGGTTTTAATGGTAACTGTTAATAATTGCAATATTACACACATAAAGCATTACAATAATCTAATCTAGAGGAAATCAAAAGCGTGAATTATAGTGTTTCAAGTTGCTTCGGGGGAAGATATGGTTTTATACTTTAGCAATCAAACGCAGCCGGAAGAAACTGGTTTTGATGCAGGAGGATATCGGCTTGTAGAATTTAAAAGAGCTGTCGATAATTATGCTAATTATGCCATTAACATGGGGACGGATGTTGGGGGTGAAAGTGCCAACAGTATGGGGGCGGGATAGGGGTGTCATGGCAGAGGATAATTATTATGGTTTTGCTGTCATTTAAGTGAAGAAAATGTGTGGCCGTCCAGATTACGATGTCATGAGGGCATAGTTTAGTAATGGTTGAAGTGATTGGAGTGGGTTGCTATTTTTGACTGTGGGTGGAATGTAGATCTGGACATCATCGGAATAACAGTGCAAAAAGTGTTTGTTTAAAGGACCACTTCACCACTTTCTTCACATCTCTTCATATAATTGGTCCTCACTAATGTCCATGATAAAACACCGCCATGTTTTCCTACTCAGTCTGTGTCTCATAGGTGGGCTTTGGGCATCTCGGAGACCCGTCCACCAGTGACATCATCAATAGGCAGATTTTTGTTTTTTTAAAACAAGATTTGTTTTAAAATGTATTTAGATTTTCTATTATCTTGAGAACGATGGCTTCAACTTTTGCATTGCAACTTTTCAGGAAAAGAAAGCCTGCCGTTTCTATTAGCTTGGATTCACCATCGGTTTCTGAACTGCCCACAGCCTTCCTATGAGACACAGACTTAGTAGGAAAAAATTGTGTTATTTTATCATGAACATTAGTTTGGACCAATTTTGAAAGTGGTGAAGTGGTCCTTTAAGACGGAAGTCTACACTAATAGCGGAATGTAGCGTCCCTCAAAAACAAATGATATGCACACGTTTGAAAGATTAGCAGTAGCACCACATAAACACACCGACACACACACACACACGTCACGTGCGTCATTCACGTCAATTCACGCGATTCGTGTTAAACCGTGTGTCATTTGCACTATTTCCCAGCATTGGTATTATTCGTCACGTCACTGGTGTCATGTGTCAATTTCGACAGTGGCATTCGCGACGCCCCGGCATGAATGAATCATTTGCATCTATTTTAGGTTGTAAAAAACAGTGTTGTTCAAGTTACTTTAAAAAAGTAATTAGTTATAGTTATAGTTACTAGTCTGAAAAAGTAACTAATTACTTGACTAGTTACTAAATTATGAAAGTAACTATAGTTACTTTACTTTACTTTCTAAAAAGATTAAGGTTTTAAAAGAATATATAAGATTTTCCAATTCAGACACATTGTTTTCAAGGAAAAGATATTCCTTAATGTCACTGCTCCAGCTGGTGAGCTCTACTCTTAACACTTATATGCCAATATTACAATATCCAAAATCACAGACAATATCTGTATAATGTCTAACGATATCGATATAATACTGATGTCCTGCCCCATGCACAGGCAGGCACCCTATGTTACCCTATGTTGACCAATCATCATCATTATGACGACGTATACATTACGCAACGTGGGTAACTACACTAACTCACCCATTGAAAACACAGTAACTATAATGGCGTTAATGATAATGAATGGGAAAATGTAAAGAGTTACATTACAAGTTACAGCAAAAAGTATGTAAAGTGACTTAATGTAAGGGCGTTAGTTCCAACACTGGTAAAAAAAACCTGCCACACTCTGGCTCTCAGAGCTGCCGACAGAGGCCACACCTGAGCTGCACTTTGCATGGGTCCTCAACCACACACACATGCGCTAAAAGTGTGAAGTCGATTGACGCTTCTCGAGATATCTGAAAGGACACACAGTCCAGTGGTGTTGTCTTTGGCAGCAAAATTTAGATTCTAGTTTTAGTCTCTTGGAATAGTTTTAATTTTAGTTTTAGTCAACATTTTAGTCACCCGGGAATGTTTTAGTGTTAGTCTGGTTTTAGTCGACTAAATCTACAGTTGATTTAGTCGACTAAAATGTGTTTTGGCGGGCCTTGATGCCGTCGTAATGTTTAGACTGTTTTTTTTTCTCCACTTGCTGAAAATAGCTGATCTACAAGCCCACAATGCGTCGCAGCGCAACGCGTCGTGAGCTTGTAGATCGGCTATTTTCAGCATGCAACTAATTGTAAAATGACGTATCTCTTGTCCACTACACGTTTTAGTCTAGTTTTTTATTTGTTGACGAAATTGTCAGTGTATTTATCAGCCCGACGTACTGAAAAATAACTCTCACTGTCTTCAAATGCAGTGAAATACTTCATTATAAGGGATTAATAACGTTACTGTTCATTCTATGCGAACTTCGTCAGGCTATCGTAGCCCGATAAATTATTATCATTTGTTTTAAATTTAAAAAAAAACATTTTTGGAATATTTAATGTAGGAAAAGAAAATGGGATTTTTACTCAAGTTGTCAAACTACATAGCCTGCATGAAGACATCTGTACACATTGGGGGAACCCCTTTTGGTGTTTTAAGCATTATTATGTTATGCTTTAGCTATTGAAAAATAGCAGCCCTACAAGCTCGTAGCGCTGCACTCGGTGCCGCGCTACGAGCTTGTAGCTCTGCTATTTTTGAAAAATCGTGAAAATGTGGTGGATATCTTTTGAATATATTCTTTCAGAGCGAACGTTTTTAACTCAAATCTCTGCTTCTGGGGGGGTGGGGGGGGGGGCGTCCCTGGAACAACATATTTTTAGATTGGGGTCCTCGGCCAAATACAGATAATTCTGGGGCTCCTTATGGACATGAAATAGTTTGAGAACCGCAACTGACATAGAGAAACATGAGGTTTTTCAGAAACTGTCATGGATTTAGAAGGCATTTTGTAGAATCGTCCTCGGGTCTAAATGGGCGCCACTGGGCACAAAGTATACGTGTGTGACGTTAAGTCCAGCTCAGTGTACCTTGTGGTTAGAGCGTTCGCCCTGAGACTGGGGGAGGCCGGGGTTCAATCCCCGGGGCCGGCCGGGTCTTACCAAAGTCTCTGCAGGGACTCAGCATCAAGGGTTGGATTGGTTGTATAAGTACCTGTGACATATTATATAGCGTCATGTCCAGGGGGTGTATACTTGTATATAATGTCCAGGGTGTTGTGCTTATATACATCAAGCTGCCTTATACGCAACACAGAAACTGGAGATATAATGTCGGGCTCCTTTTCTGTCATCGCTAAACCTCCTTATCCCTAAACTTCTTTATTTTGAAAAAAAACATTTTTGAATAGTTCAACTATAGCCAATCTACATTGACACGTTGCGAGCTTGTAGACTGGCCATTTTAACGATTCAAAAATGTTTTGCAAAATAGTAAAAAGAAGTGGTTACTGTACTGTACTGTACTGTACAGTCAGACACAGAGTCCCAGTCTATGACATCAGGCATCTATGATGTCGGTACCAATTTGTTACTGGCCGGGCAGAAACAAACCTCTTATCTCTTTTCTATTTCAACTTCTTGTGGGGGTTTTTTCTCGTAAATTAACGCTCTATATAGTTGATCATATTACAGCATCGTGCAAAAGTATCAAAAGTATAGCAGATCTGCAAGCTGGAAGCACGGGGTGATATTGAAGCAATGGAAAAGCATTAAAAAAGTGTTTCTGACAAAACTAACTCAACTAACTCCATGAATTGTTGACTAAAGCAGCTAACTCCACCCGCCCCTCTCATGCAAGTAATTGACAATATATATAAAGTGAAAGTCACAATATCAACTAATTGTATTATGTAACACTCATCGCTTTGCTTTGTTTAAAAAATGATAAGGTTTTCATCATTTGCTGAAAAATGTGGGTCTATATTTTTCATTTCCTGAACAATAAACATTTCGGAGTTAGCCGCGTGGTTTCCGCACAACCGCTAGAGATGTGTACTCGGGAGACTTTTTGGCATCTCACCTCCACATTCGGTGCCATTTATCCAAAGAAACAAGACATCCAAATGCATTTCAATAAGTGCGGAAAAAGCATTTTCGAAGCAAGGCCAACGTGCACTATATAGCCTGTGTACATTTTCTACTGTGCTTCATTTGACTGCATTTCTACTTTTTTACTTGTATTTTTTTCCGGCACATAGATAACACGCATGGACCAGTGTCTGAACCGCATCGCCGACACCCTGCTCACCCTGCTTGCCCAGAGAGGGGGGGCAGGGGGGGAGGAGGGGGGGAGGGGGGACGCAGGAGGGGGAGGAGCCAGGGTGATACCGGGCGCAGGACGGAGGAGGAGCTTCACCGTCCTCCCCAGCCATGAGGACAGCCTCCCCAGCTATGGGCAGCTCTCTACGGACGCCTCGCCTGCTCCTGACGCCAGCAGATCCACCTCCAACCCTCCAACCAGCCTACAGCTTCCCCAGCTATGAGCAGCTCTCTCTAGTACGGACGCCTCCCCCTCCTAAACACCAGCAGATCCACCTCCACTGCCCCCCAACCAGCCTACAGCTTCCCCAGCTATGAGCAGCTCTCTAGTACGGACGCCTCCCCCTCCTAAACACCAGCAGATCCACCTCCACTGCCCCCCAACCAGCCTACAGCTTCCCCAGCTATGAGCAGCTCTCTAGTACGGACGCCTCCCCCTCCTAAACACCAGCAGATCCACCTCCACCGCCCCTCCAACCAGCCTACAGCTTCCCCAGCTATGAGCAGCTCTCTCTAGTACGGACGCCTCCCCCTCCTAAACACCAGCAGATCCACCTCCACCGCCCCCCAACCAGCCTACAGCTTCCCCTCAACACCACCACGAGCAGCCCGGTGACGAGAGCTCCTGAAATTATGGGGGACTTTCCATGTGCAACAGAAAGTTGCGGCGCGCATGTTGCAGCGCACTCAATTCAAATCGTTCTTTTTGTTGGCCCTGCACGAGAAGCAAACGAAACCACAGAGCTGTGCCGTTTGATGCATTTCTACAGGCCCTGGTGTTATAACGCTCCCAAGTTATACTTTGAAAAGTTTTCCGAAATAGCGGGGAAAACAGCGGATCTATGAGCTTGCGACGCGTTATGAGCTTAGGGAGGAGTTTAGCTCAGAACGGGTTATTCCGGTTGCCATTTTCCTGCCTATACCAGTAGGCTATAGTCGTAGGCTACATTTTCCAGCCTCACTGTGGGGACGTATACCCACTGTAGATATACAATAATTAAATAAAAACTGTGTGGTTTGGGTGTCAGGTGACAAAATAACATAACCTTGACACCTTAAACTTGTCCATTCCACCGCGAGCCGTCAGAATTATAGCTTCCATTACAGCCTCACAGTGCGTTGACTGTCGGAGATATCAATAACACCCGGCGAAGAATAATAATACCACCGTCGATCCAGAAGCCATAGAGTAGAAGAGTTGTGACAAGTCAAAGACGGGAGAGAGATGGAAGATGGTGTACTGCAGCGAACGTACGAACTACAGACTGGCAGCCAAGTAGCCTAGCATCCTACTAGCCTATACATGTAGGCAGGAATTAAGATGGCGCCCAAATAAGCCAAAAATGCTACCGAACGCGTCACTAACGCTCTCCCCCTATAGATCGGCTATTTTTTATGACGTGCCTCCCCCCATCATCAGGAGTGATTCTGGGTTAAACGTCAGGGCTGGGATTGGCCACAGGACGTACCGGGCATATTCCCGGTGGGCCGCGACCGTAGGGGGCCGCCATGATTTTTTAAGGTGATTTTTTTTTTAAAGGCAGGCATGCAGGCAGGCCAATAGGCGGCAGGCCACCAGGAAAGGTTCCGGGGCGTGCTGCCATTCTGCCAGTGCCATCATAAAAATTTCACTGTGTACCTGTATCAGTGAGTGACAAATAAACCCTCTACAAAGGGTTGTGTAGTTAGTTGTCTGTTGGTTTGTATCATTTATGTTGTTCTGTAAAAGTGGTGGTATTATTAGGGGCTTGTTTGTTTGTGTGTGCCTCGACGGAGCGGGCGGTAGAGTTTCTGCTATCTGCGCGCTGGTTGTGGTGGGGCCGGTCTGGGCCAAATTTTTGTCCCTAAACGTTCATGGTGGAAAATGTTCCCTGTCTGTTGTGGTTTGTAACGCCTCCCCTCCCCGCAATATCCCAGCATGGACTCACCCCACCCTTCTCCCCCACTCCCACCCCCCTCTCTGGGTGATTGAGCTCTGGTCTGACACCGTAACAATTCTTCTACATACTATATAGTGTAAAGGATGCGGAATACGGTAACATATGCAGGTGGAGCGAGATCAATTCGTGGCGGCTACGACTCGCCACGACCTATTTTTTTACGCCATGGCGTATTCTTCATTATCCGCCATGGCAGAACAGAATCCGCTGTGGCGAGTACAGAATCCGCCGTGGCGAGTTGATCAATTCGTGGCGGCGCGCGACTCGCCACGACCTATTTTTTTACGCCATGGCGTATCCTTCATTATCCGCCATGGCAGAACAGAATCCGCCATTGTTTATTTTTTTTTTGCGTGCCGTGGTGCAGGTTATTTGTCCTAGTAGTACAATTCTCGGAATTATTTCATCCTCTTCTAGCGTAACGGTTAGCGCTCTCGCCCCTATAGTCAAGGCACCGTGCGGACCCAGGTTCGATTCTTGCAAAAAGCAAACTTTTTTTTTTTTAAGTTCTTTTTTTACCCGTACATACAGTGTGTGTGCGTGCGTGCGTATACAGTGTGCGTGCGTGTATGCGTGCGTATACAGTGTGTGTGTGTGTGTGCGTGCGTGCTTCATCGTATTTATTATTATTATTATTATTATTAATATGCAGGTAATAATAATAAATACGATGAAGCACGCACGCACGCACACACACACTGTATACGCACGCATACACGCACGCACACACACTGTATGTACGGGTAAAAAAATAACTTTAAAAAAAAAAAGTTTGCTTTTTGCAAGAATCGAACCTGGGTCCGCACGGTGCCTTGACTATAGGGGCGAGAGCGCTAACCGTTACGCTAGAAGAGGATGAAATAATTCCGAGAATTGTACTACTAGGACAAATAACCTGCACCACGGCACGCAAAAAAATAAATAAACAATGGCGGATTCTGTTCTGCCATGGCGGATAATGAAGGATACGCCAATGGCGTAAAAAAATAGGTCGTGGCGAGTCGCCACCGCCACGAATTGATCAACTCGCCACGGCGGATTCTGTACTCGCCACGGCGGATTCTGTTCTGCCATGGCGGATAATGAAGAATACGCCATGGCGTAAAAAAATAGGTCGTGGCGAGTCGCTGCCGCCACGAATTGATCAACTCGCCACGGCGGATTCTGTACTCGCCACGGCGGATTCTGTTCTGCCATGGCGGATAATGAAGAATACGCCATGGCGTAAAAAAATAGGTCGTGGCGAGTCGCCACCGCCACGAATTGATCTCGCTGTCTCTCAACATATGGCTCAGAACTTATCCGGCATTTTTACTATTATTTATCGTATTGTAATTATATTGTATTGCATTTGAAAGACGATGGTTTAGCTGGAAATTATGTCCATGATTTGTATTTTATTTTGGTCTTTTTTTTTTCTCTCTCTCTGCATTGCACTTGAAATTCATGAAGGTAGACGTTATTGTCATTGACAACAACATCATAAACTACTGTGACAATCTCCTATACTGTATGTGATGTGTTTTTAGAAATAATTGATATAATAATTTTTATTGCATTCATTTTGGGGTCAGCGGTTTTTTGGGGTGAGTTCAAATTAGACGTATGTCGTGATGTATTGATTGATCGATTGTTTTGTAAAGTCTCTGAAATAGTAACTGAAATAAATTAAATTGCGGTATGTAATTTCGTAACACATAGATCTGGTCCATAGCTCTAATTATGCCTTTTCAAAGGCATTAGAGCTATGGATCAGAGCTATACGTAACACACATGTTTATCAAGGTTAATAAAACGGACAACGCGTTGCATTTTTAACCTTAATCTGTCATTCTTTTGTGAAGAGAAAACGTAATCTGACATAAAACTAAGTACTTTTACTTAAGCACTGTACTTAAGTACAATTTTGAGGTATTTTACTTGAGTATTTCCAACTTCCCAGTAGGCCTACTTTTACTTTTACTCCACTACAATTATTTTATTACAAAAATTGTACTTTTACTTTATCGAATGAAATGAAAATCTCCAAAGTAACTAGTAACTACATTTTTCATATAATTGTAGTTACTAGTTACTTTGGAGATTTTAATTTTGAATAGAAAACATACATTAACCACTTCAACCCTATACATTTCGGCCATTTGAAAATAGCCGATTTACAAGCTCTCAATGCGTCGCAACGCGACGCATCGAGAGCTTGTATATCGGCTATTTTCAATAGATGTTCTACACATTTTTAACTTGTGAAATGGCACATTCTGCAATATGAATACTTTTACTTTTAATACTGTAAGTACATTTTGATGCCGATACTTTTGTACTTTTACTCAAGTAGGCCTGTACATTATCAATTCCGCACTTTTACTTGTAACGAAGTATAGTTCTAAATTGTAAAAGTACTTTTTCCACCAATGCGCAGTGCACTGGTGGAAAGCAAGTATACATTTATTTACTCAAGTACTGTACTTGAGTAAAAAACTGTCGGGGTTGCTCACAAAAGCCCAAGTAAGACGTTAGAATTACTCCAAACCTTTTTGAAAATGAAAAATCCCTTCAAAATAAGTATAAGTATATGTATGTTTAGTTCTGTCTAATCAAAAATAGCAGATTATATACACATTCACAATGCATAGCATTACAATGCGTTATTGTGAGTTTGTAGATCTGCTAATATTTTCTCTGGACTTAATTCGCTCCAGAATAGGGATGCTCTGTTCTGGGAGTTGAATTATATTTTTCTAACAATGGTTGAACTTTTCTCTTCATGTGAGAGGCGAGCACCCTGAAGCATCCCATAAATCTATTTTAGGGGGGCAGATAGTTTATAAGACTCTCCACACACACAGCTGACTTGGCGGGTGTTTGGGGGGGGGGGGGGGGACGGACGACGACAGCATAGCTAATGCAGTGGTCTTTTAGTCAGGTGACCTCTCGGGGCAGCAGATGGTTGACCTCATCCCCACTGACCCATTGGGGCATTCCTCCACAGAGAGCAGCAGCAACCCCAAAGATGGCCATCTGGACTCTGGGCCTTCTGCCTCTTGTGTCTTCCCCAACAATGGAGCAGCGCCACACCTCCTTAAGTGTGCTAAGTGTGGATGGGCCTTTGTGCCGGTATAAAGGTGGCTGGGGGGGGGGGGGAGAAGAGCATTGTTATGGTGCAGTGTTGCCATGTCCTCTTATTATAAGGGGTAGAGTTGCTGGATGGTATAACCGCAAGGTTGCTAGTTTGAATCCTGTGGGCTCCCCCGGAGTCAAATTAATTGATGCACAGACTATGTAAAGCGCCTTGGATAAAGGCTTGTTTATCTTTAAAGTTTTTTGTAGATATTGGTATAGTTGTGGGCCACATTTTTTATATTTTTATTCAAACCAACAGTTCTCAAATATGTACATGTCACGCACCGCCAACAAATGTGTCCCTAATACCCCACCCCATCTGAGAAAATGAGAAAAGAAAATGTGCCGGGGAGAGCCCATACCAGAGTTGTATTGTTAAAATGTTAAAATCGTCCCGAAATATTCCACATTTTCGTCTTTTATTTTATTTGTAATAGCTGATCTGCAAGCTCACACAATGCGTCGCGAACAGCCGACGCATAATGTTTTTTTTGCATATTTCTCTTGCATGATCTGGCAACACGAGGGATTGAAAGGCTTTGGGTTGTTTCTCCTATTTGTGCTGTTCAGGGATTCAAAAGGCTTTCTTTGTCCACAGAATACTCATATATCTGTGGTGGATAGACTTCACTAGTATAGCCTAATGCTAATGCCCAACGTATTAAACGGATATTTCACTTTCAAATAAAATAAAATAAATATCCCTTTAAAGGAGAATTCCATGTTAGAAGGCTTCCTTACACCTTTATTTCTACCTCCCCAGAGGTCCAGGTGTTATTTTGTGCAAAAGTGCATTATTGGCTATTTCCCCTATAAAGCCCTCAATGGGGGTTTTTGTGCTAACTCCCTTATTTTCATCAAAAGAAGTATAGTAAAGTGTGCCACTTGGGATACTATTTACATTATGAAGAGAGGATTTTTTTTTAAGTGATTTTTGAGCGATGGAAATAAGCGAATTAGCACAACACACCGATGCCCCATTCAATTAAATGTAATTCAATGCAATTAATTGAGGGCTTATGGTAGGCGAAATAGCCAATAATGCGCTTTTGCACAAAATAACACCTGGACCTCTTTGGTGGGGACGTAACGACTACAAATAAAGGTAAGAAAGCCTTCTAGCCTTTAAGTATAATTATGTAATGACAAAAATAAAGTCTCAAGGCACTGCGTCAAGAAACGATTGCAGCAGAGAAGGTTCTGAAATGTCATGGAAATGCAACCTTATATATTCTGAGAATGTCATAACATGAATATGTTTATTATTTGGGAGAAAAGAAAACAATAATGAAAAACGATTTTAAAAAAAACTGCACACCAGAATGCTGCTCCCGTTGTGGGTTAATTTACTGGTATAAGGTTTGGAGCCGCGAGGCTCTTCGTCAGACTTTATACTCTGTTGTTTATTATGTTAGAAATATGATGAAATATACAGACAAAAATAATGAGAAAGGTATATGTGTAACTAGGAGAGCCCTATAGTATATGTGTAGAAGAGCCCTATTGGGCTCATTATACAAAGAAGTCCTCCCCTAGAAAAAGAGAAAATAATAGGTGAACATTCCCCCGAAATTAGCAGATCTACAAGTTGGGAGCTTTGTAGATTGGTGTTTTCGGCCAAGAGATTTGTTGTAGAGGGGGGCAAAAGGAACAGACCGAGTATAAACCCCTGTGGGATACTGCAAGCTAATGAAATACAATGGCTTTAATATGTTTATAAGTATAAACACTGTAACAGTAAACTGCCCTGTGATGAATTTACACACTGTTTGCGTTGTATGGGTCATTGATTTAACAAAGACTTTTTTGGATTACTAACACATTGTTATAAGTTACATGCATTATTGTGCTATTTTGCTATACTAAGGAATAATAAAGGCTACACATCCCCTTTTGCTTTTGACCATATTATTTGCTATATGCATTGTATATATTTATAGTTAAAACAGATGTACTGTATTGCGATGACTTATAGGTTAAGTCGCTTAAGTTGTTGCATCTCAAACTATACTGTCTGAGTAAGTGAGCTGGTATATAATCCAAAAATCAGCAATATTAGGAAGGAAGGAAATTTAGGTAATTTTGAAAAATTATTTCTCTCAAAACAAGAATTTGATAAATGCGTGGAACACCAGCACAGTGTTTTACTGTACTGAATATGTAAAATATGTTGTTCCAGGGGACCTTCCCCCAGAAGCAAAGATTTGAGTTAAAAACTTTGGCTCTGAAAGAAGAAGATATATTCAAAGATTCACGCCCACATTTTCACGATTTTTCAAAAGTGGCGCGCTACGAGCTTGTAGGTTTTATCATAACATAATGTTTAAAACACCAAAAAGGGCTTCCCGCCCAAAAATATAGGATCACAATGATTGTAACCACTTCCAGCTGCTGAATGTATTTATTTATCGGTCTCTCCATGAGTCTCCTCATGGGACCAGCTGTTGGTGATCACTGATCAGTGCAGTACTGCATGTCCCCTTCATTATGCTGCGCTTGCTGTTCACCAGTGTTGTGTTTTTGGTAGGACATTTTGATTTTAGTCTCTTGAATAGCCTCCATTTAGTCACAATTTAGTCACCCCGGAATGTTTTAGTGTTAGTCTACTTTTCTACTTGCTGAATGTGAGCTTGTAGATCTGCTATTTTCAGCATGCAACAAAAGTGTAAAATGACTTATGCTGGATCTCTTGTCCACTATAGTCCCTTCCTAACATTTTAGTCTATAGTTTTTATTTGTCAATAGTGTCAATATATTTAGTCTTAGTTTTAGTCATCGTAGCTTAGTTTTCATTTAGTTTCCATTTAGTTTTCGTCAGTGAAAAAAGGTAGTCGACTGACTAATGTTGTTGTTGTTTGTTGTCTTTAATGTCCCAGTCAATGTGGTTGTTTGCAAACAAACTTCAAAAATGCACATAATGTATAGTTTTGCTTTGGGCAAAAGGGTTAATGATGATATACTATAGTGTCCTGATTAGCCTATGAAAAGGCATAGGGAATGAAAGGAAATGGATGGAGGGGAAAGGACACAGGGGGGTCAGACAGCTCAAATTAGGAACAAAGGCTGCGATTTGCAGGTGAAAAAGACGGCACACTCTGTTGTGTGGCTATTAGCCACCAAGTACCAACCAACCAACCAGCCCGACGCTGTAGCCAGATGGCCTATCAGTTCCTTATTGCATGCACTCTCTGCACCAGTGTTGTTTTTGGCGCAGCAACATTTGGATTTCAATAGTTTTCATTTGGTTTCAGTCACATTTTAGCCACCTGGAATGTTCTAGTGTTTTAGTCTATAGTTTTAGTCGACTCGATGTCATGAGATTTTAGTCGACTGAATCGACAGTTGATTCAGTCGACTAAAATGTGTTTTGGCGGGCCTTGATGCTGTCTTAATGACAGTTTTTTTGTTGTTGTTTGTTTTTTTACAAACAAAATAGCCAATCTACAAGTTCACAACGTTGAACGTTGTGAGCTTGTAGATTTGCTATTTTCAGCATGCAACCAAGTGTAAAATGACTTATCTCTTGTCCACTAGTCCCTGCCTAACATTTTAGTCTAGTTTTTATTTGTTGACGAAATTGTCAGTATATTTAGTCTAATAGCCTAGGTTTATTTACCATAGATTAGTTTTCATTTAGTTTCCGTCAGTGAAAAAAGGTAGTCGACGAAAATGTTTTGTCTTAGTTTTAGTTGACGAAATCAACTCTCTCCCTGCATGGTACCCAAAGTTCCAAACTAGTGAAAATATAATGTGAACAACTGAGGCTCAAGTCTTTAGGAGGCACATTTTTCAATTATATATCTCTGCTGTCCAAAAAGTTCATTTTCCAGGAAATTAAAAATAATATTTATTCAGGAAATTAAGAAAACCGTAGGCTTATATATATGTTTTTTTTAAAACAATACTACTGCCTCATGAAAGTTGGTAGGCCTATTGTCAGAAAATTGCATGAGAGGGGGTGGAGTTAATCCGCTGCTTTAGGAAAGACAGTTTGAGGTATGTCCAAGAATGGAGTTAGCTGGTTTTGTTAGGAGCACTTTTTATTGATTCCATAATGTATTAACCAACACACAGACGTAAAGGGTGTTCAATAGTATTGATTTACTATACTACTTTCGTCGAACACCTTTTTTCACTGACGAAAACTGAATGGAAACTAAAAACTAAGACTAAATATAGGCCTACCGACAATTTTGTCAACAAATACAAACTGGACTAAAATGTTAGGAAGGGACTGGTGGACAAGAGATCCAGTATAAGTCATTTTACAATTAGTTGCATGCTGAAAATAGCCGCTCTACAAGCCCACGTGTCACAGCGCGATGTTACGTTGTGGGCTTGTAGATCGTCTATTTTCAGCAAGTGAAAAAACTGTCGTTACGACAGCATCAAGGCCCGCCAAAATACATTTTAGGCGACTGAATCAACCATAGATTTAGTCGACTACAATCTCATGACATTTAGTCGACTAAAACTATACTAACACTAAAACATTCCAGGTGTTAAAATGTGACTAAAACTAAATGAAAACGATTCAAAAGACTATGACTAAAACTAAAATCTAATTTTGCTGCTAAAAACAACAACCTTCTTGATGTTTGAGCAGTTATTATTATAGCTAAACTAAACAACAATAACCAAAGAAGATTATTCATGACAGGCAAAACGTGTATATAGGAAAAATATTTATTCAGTCATACATAGAAAAATACTGTATATATCTTTGTCTCAATATCACAAAAAATATTAAAAAAAGGGAGGGGGAAAAAGAAAACATTCTTGTTTACACAAACAATGAACATAAAGCCAGTTTAAGAAGAAATTAAATTACATTTTAAATTAAATAAATAAAACAAAGACAATGAGAGCATTTTGCAACAGCAGACATGCCTACAGAAAATAATAATAATAATAATAATAATAATTTAACATCAAGTGCTTGCAGGCGAGCTCATCTATATCCTCTGGAAACGACTCTGGTCACTTATTATTGGCAGGATGTTCTTGATGGTTTCAGACGTTCTTCTCCGTTTTACAAAGAAATCTACGGAGAACAAAAAAGAAATGCCATTAATGTTATTGTTACACTTAATGTTACTGTTACAACAAAATACATTAGAAGTTTAAAATGTCATGTCAATTTATATAGCCATGTCTCTTATATGCCTATAATGAACCCTGCAGTAGCCTATAATGTCCGCGGACCCCCAGGGGTCCTGGAGTTGGTTTCCCCAGAAAAATAAGTAACTGACAGTTTAACCCTTATATGTATTTTATGCATTGGGCTGGCTATTCGAAAATAGCAAATGTATAAGCTCACAATAACATGTCACACATATAATATTTTTGAAACATTTGTATAAAAAAACTAAAAAAAAACTTTGCTAAGACACAAACAATATTTTCATTGTTACAACAACTTATACGTCTGTTTACCTGTAATTTTGGTGCCGTTTATTGACGCCAGCTTGGGCTTGGACGATGCTGCCTGGGAGAACGTCCTCTTCCGCCGGACAGGCATCACTTCAGCAGCGGACATCAGCACCATCATCTTCTGCGTATTGGAGACGCTGGAGCAGTTCTCCTGGTTGATAATCTCCTCCTCCAACAACGGCTCGACGGCGTTCTTCTGCAGGCGACCGCTTATGTCCTCCTCCTCCTCCGGGTTGTTCCTGCTGGACTTCTTGGAACAGACCACCGTGGTCTCCCGATAGAACGGAGCGGCGGATTCGGCCACTTCCCACTGGAAGCCGCCGCCCTGTTGTTGTTCCTCATGTCCGCCGGCGGGCAGATGAGCCTCCACCAGAGGAGCGTCGCTCTGGAAGTCGAAGTTCCAGCGGCGCGCGTCCTGCTCGGAGATGTCCCGGAGCCGCGCGCTCAGGTCCCGGCTCAGCTGCTCGTGGTCCACGGGTCCAAATAGACTCCTGCACACCCGCCCGCTGGAGCGAAGCAGCTGGGCAGCTTCTCTGGTGGTGTCGGTGGTGGTGCAGGTGGGTGGTGGTGTCCCCGAAATGATCGTCATGATGATGATCTTTTAATTCAGTCAAAGTTCAGTTTTCTTGTGCGGGGAGTTTGGGAGGATGTTATTGTATGAGTCTCGATTCCTCTGGGCTTTTTTAAATGTCACTGCTCGGTGTGGACTGTCCTTTTAAAGGGCAGTGGTTGTGTGGTGGTGGGAGCACGCCGGCTGTTGCTACACAGCAGGAAGCCCTTGTTTATTTGTTATAGCCTACCGTCCCCCATAGGCTATAGGCTTAGGGGGGGTAAACAAAAGAAGAAAGGGATAAGTGTGTGTGTGTGTGTGTGTGTGTGTGTGTGTGTGTGTGTGTGTGTGTGTGCGTGCGCGCACCCCAGTTAAGTGGACTTATACCTCTAAAGTCCTATAATAATCGTTTATATTGTTGTTGAATAGCATAACAAAGAAACAACAGAAGCCAACAGAGACAATGTTAACTGAGGATGTATGCAGTCAATATGCCGCTGGGCAGAGGTTTCTAATGCATGTGTGTGTTTTCTTTTTTTTTAATAATAATTAAAATTAACTAGTAACTAAAGTTTTCAACATTGGAGTAAAAGCTTGGTGGCGCGCTACGAGCTTGTAGATCTGCTATTTTTCAATAGCTAAAGCGTAACATAGTGCTAACACCAAAATTGGTTCCCGACCAGAATGGGATAAAACTGCAACACATACCGTATCTTCAAAACTGTGATACTTTTCAGGATCACATTTCAAAAACAGCAAAAGTAGCAGATCTGCTACTTTTTTTCCATGCTTTTGTGTGTGCCGCTGTACGGCTGTAGTATGATCAATAATAGGCCATTCATTTATGGAAAAACACACAAGGTTAGACTATAGAGATATTAATATATAATATACCCGACACCGACAGTGACAATATACTATTTCCCATGCCAGATCAAAAAGGCCTATAGAGCCCTTGCTCGCAAATACAACAACATCATTTCAATTCAATTTTTTTTATTAAAGTGTCAAATCGCAAACATGTCGTCTCAAGACGCTTTACGCAGAGCCGACAGTCCCACCCTGAGCAAAGCAATTTTGTGACAAGTCATGGCAACGGGGAAAAAACTCCCCCTTTTAATATTAACTGGAAGAGATGTCAGGCATGCAGGCAGACCCAGACAGACTCTAGGGTGGGTGGGTGGGCGGCCATCCGCCTGTGGGGTGAGAGATCCCTCTTACAAAATGTATTTTATTGTTGTTGTTGAGGGCTGTATATGCGTCACTCACTCTGCTGTTGAACTCTGGAGGTTATACTGAAAAGATTGAAAACATTACTTGCGTAAAAAAAAGCAATCCACTTCAATGCAATGTACTGTATCAACTTCTAAATTTGCATACTAATTATTAATATCTTGAAAGGTGTGTGTCTGTGAACCCACTTCATGAAACACACAGCATTATGTTGTGGTGGACTGTTTGGCAAATGGTGCATTTTATATAGCACCTTTTATCCGAGGCACTTGTAGAGAGATTGTGCATTACATTCACGCATTCACACACCTAACCTAACCCTAACCGGAAGCACGGTGCAACGCCAGTGTTGTTGTTGACAGCAAATTTTAGTTTTAGTCATAGTCTCTTAAATAGTTCTAATTTAGTTTTAGTCACATTTTAGTCACCTGGAATGTTTTAGCGTTAGTCTAGTTTTAGTCTACTACATAATCATAAGATTTTAGTCCACTAAAATCTACAGTTGATTTGGTCGAACTAAATGTATTTTGGCGGGCCTTGATCGGCTTGACGCCGTCGTGCTCGTAACGGACGCGTTGTGGGCTTGTAGATCCGGCTATTTTCAGCATGCAACTAATTGTAAAATGACTCGTAGGCCTACTGGATCTCTTGTATACACTATAGTCCCTTCCTGACATTTTAGTCTAGTTTGTATTTGTTGACGAAATTGTCACTGTTAACGATCAAAGTATTCAATCAATCTTGAGCAGGTCCATCTCTGACGTTTGTGCCTCGACACTTAATTCCTCTCCAGCTGTTCCCGAGTGGCGACCTCGTTTCCTTTCCCCTCAGGGGGGGGGGGGGGGGTTCCATCTCAGCCATGGGCTCGTCAGGTACGTGTTAACTTTGACAGCAAATTGTGATTCTCTTTAGTTTTATTCTAGTTTTAGTCGACTGAATAACATGTCTTTTTTTGTGTTTACTTTGTGTTTGTATTCCTCTTTACAGGTTAGTACAGAGTAGACAGGCAATTCAGTCAAAACTGTTTTTCTTTTCTTCTTTCTTTTCTCCCCTGTACCCCACCTTCCCCCCGTCCAGACTTGTCTTTTATAGTTGCTGTTTTTGAAATGTAATCCTGAAAAGTAACAGTTTTGCAGATACGGTATGTTGCAGTTTTATCCCATTCTGGGCGGGAACCAATTTTGGTGTTAGCACTATGTTACGCTTTAGCTATTGACATTTTTTATAGTTTTTATATTTAGCCCCATGCTCGAATGCCCCCTGTCAAAAACTGCTAAAATCCCTAAAACGAAAGAAAGCAGCAAATGAAAGAAAATGAACACTCACCTTTTAGTTTCTCTAATAACAACCTAAAATATGAACCTTGGTTGAAAAAAAACTAAAGTTGTCCTTTAATGGAATTTGGGATGAAGGAATTTAAAAAAATGTTACGGTTATCTTTTGATACTTTGTAGCGTCTACCAGAGAGAAGTAGTTCAAACTCCCTGCAGGTGGATGAGAGGGGTCGTTTGCTATCTTGACAGCCTTTTTACGAAGTACCTCCTTACAGCTTAATTGTTTCTGTCTCTTCCCAATGATTTTTGAGGCTAGGTTCACTATTCGCTGCAGCTTGCTTCTTCCTTTTACATTAAGATTGCCATATACCACAATGCCATGTTAAAAGTCAAGATTGCCTCTATCAGGTTTATTAGCTATACTTTTACTATACATTTACTATATGATGTAATCATGCAATGACATCACAACCGCATAATTGTTCTTTAAAAATACTTTTCTGATACACTAAACATTTAGTTACTTGCAACACAGTATAATGCACTGCCGTTCTTTGTTGTGGTTTATTTTGGGGGCGTTCAAATTCAATCTGTATCTAAAAAAATACTTGTGGGTTTATTAGACGAAGCTGTCAATATTACCATTTTTATTAAAAAAAACTATTATTATTTAAAATATACAATAAAAAAAAAAAAATCATCTGGGGACCCCCTGGCCTTGGGTAGCACTGTTCTATGTTTATGTAGAGGCATCGGCGCCCCCCAGAGCGTGGACGGAGGACTGCAGGAGACAGAGATCCAGAGAAGGAGACAAACAGGCAGTGCAGTCGGAGCTGCGCGGTGGCTCAGGCGATTTGGACACGGCCAAATATGACCTGACCGTGGACAATTACTGCTGTTACGGGACAGGGACGGGGGGGACGGGGGGGGGGGGGTGGGAGGGGGGCTGCATGCAGCCACAACTTAAAGCTCCTCTCCTCCCCATGTGCGCTCGCGTCTCCTTCACCTTCCTATAGTGCTAAAGGGCTTATTGCAAAACACACCCGCACACTTTGCTAAAAGGTTCAACACAATTCAACTGTGGAACGTGCGTGGCCTGCCTGCCTGCCTGCCTCCTTCCCTGCCTGCCTGCCTGCCTGCCTGCCTGCCTGCCTGCCTGCCTCTCTCCATCCCTGCCTGCCTGTCTCCCTCCCTCCCTGCCTGCCTCCCTCCCTCCCTCCCTCCCTGCCTCCCTCCCTCCCTCCCTCCCTGCCTCCCTCCCTCCCTCCCTCCCTGCCTGCCTCCCTGCCTGCCTGCTCGCCTCTCAGTGGAGATGAATTACTAGACGGGTCGGCCGCTTCCAGTGTGAAAAGGTCTTAACCCATTCTGGACGAGATAACCCCTTTCGGTGTTTTAAGCGTTATGTTATACTTTTAGCTATTGAAAAAAATAGCAGATCTACAAGCTCATAGCGCGGCATACCTTGTAGGTCTGCTATTTTTGAAAAATCGTGAAAATGTGGCACAAATCTTTGAATATATAATTCTTTCAGAGCGAATGTTTTTTAACTCAAATCTTTGCTTCTGGGAGGTCACTGAAACAACATATTTTCAGATGGGAGTGGGATGGCGGCCAATTTCATATATTTGTGGGGCTCCTTATGACATGAAAATGTTTGAAAATCACTGACATATACAGTAGAAACCTGAGGATTTTCAGAAAACTGTCAGGATTTATAGAAGGCATTTGTATAGAATCGTCCGCAGGTCTAAAGGTCTTAACCCATTTTGCGCGGGGACCTGTTTTGGTGTTAGCATTACGTTATGCTTTAGCTATTGAAAAATAGCAGATCTACAAGCTCATAGCGTGCCACCGAGTGGCGCGCTACGAGCTTGTAGGTCTGCTATTTTTGAAAAATCGAAGAGCGACTGACAGAAGACATTTCTTAGAATCTGATCTCAGGTCAGAATGGAAAACTGTCAGGATGTATAGAAGACATTTTTAGAATCTGATCTCAGGTCAGAATGGAAAACTGTCAGGATGTATAGAAGACATTTTTAGAATCTGATCTCAGGTCAGAATGGGTTAACACTGACCCACAGATGAACTGTATAGTGTGCGGACGGTTCCAGGATGATCAATTCTTCCCACCCCGCTCCATCCATTTTGGTGCTCATGCCTGTCAGGCTGCAGAAACCTCTTATCTCCAAATGTTAATACTTCTTGTGCTTATATATATACACGTTGTAAATGATACTGTACTCACTCGATCACGCTACAGCGCCACACAAAAGTCCAAAAGTGGACCGCGTTTTGAGCTTCTCGATCTGCAGCTCTCTTTGTTTTAACCCATTCTGACCTGAGATCAGTTTCTAAAAATGTCTTCTACATCCGATTCCTGACAGTTTTCATTCTGACCTGAGATCAGATTCTAAAAATGTCTTCTACATCCTGACAGTTTTCCATTCTGACCTGAGATCAGATTCTAAAAATGTCTTCTATACATCCTGACAGTTTTGCATTCTGACCTGATAAGATTCTAAAAATGTCTTCTATGTCAGTCGCTCTTCGATTTTCCAAAAATAGCAGCCCTACAAGCTCGTAGCACGCCACTCGGTGGCGCGCTATGAGCTTGTAGATCTGCTATTTTTTAATAGCTAAATTATAACATAATGCTAATACCAAAAGGGGTTCTCGCGCAAAATGGGTTAATTAGAATCTTGAACATTTAGGGTTTTGGCGGTTATATGAGGTTTCCAGTGTTGGGTATATTACTTTATATTTGGAATATATTTCTTATTACTTATTATCTTCATGTGTCAAGTAATATATTTTATTACATATTACTGTTTGAGCAAGATTAATATATTAATACTACAATTACATACAGTATTACTTTTCTTTTGCTCAAATCGAACAATTAAATATTTAGTATAATTATAAATTATACATTGCGTAGACCAAGTGGCATATATCTACAATAAGGCGAGGCCAAACGGCCGCCTAGCCAAATCCATCTGAAAACGCGACAAAAAGAGGACAAAGGCCACACCTGAGAACTATTAGTGGGGAGCGGAGGGACACTATTGCAAAACAATATATGTTAATGACGTTTAGAAGCTTTAGAACACTTTCCTGGGGGTCTTTATGTGTGTAATATGTGGTTTTTAGATATTTTAGATTGTAGCAGTGAGTCTGATGTCATGGACACTGGGCTCACTTCCTTCCTGGACTACATTTTGTCTCAGTAAAGACAGCTCTCCCCCCCTATCCACAAGGAGGAGCAGTGCACCAAATAATTATGGGAATTGTAGTCCAGGAAGGTAGTGAGACCACTTAACTTCTGCAGTTGTCACATAATGTCACAAAGACAGAGCCACGGGCAACGAGACAGACAGACAGAAAGTAACGCAGTAATACAGAAAGATTTTTTATAATTATATTACGTTATATTATTATATATATTATAATGTTTTTGTTAAGTAATGTATTATATTACAAGTTACCGTATTCCGGTAATATATTACTTGATACATTAAGTTACGTAGTGTTAGTTATTACCCAACACTGGAGGTTTCCACCTGACAGTATAGAGAGAGACGACTATACTGTAAGTTACAGTAAATATAGTATCTTACAGAAAATGTGTTTTCAGGTCACGATAACAATTTCATCCAGTCAAGCAGAGAGAACTCCCACAGGACACATAACAGGATAAACAAGTTTGGAAGTGATGAAAAAAAAATATATATATATCTGAAGAAAAAAACAAAACAAGCTGGAGCTGGAGCACTAACATCTTTGTTTATTGTTTTTTTTCCACAGAAGCATTATTTAAATACTGAGTTTGAAAAATAATAAATAGTGGCATTAAACAGCTTCTCTTAAATAAACCCCGCCAAGTATGACATATAAGAGTAAACGCATTGAATTTTCACCCCAAAGGAAAAGGACAACAGAAAACAAGACAAACAAACCTTAAATACAGGCTCAGTAAAAGTTGAAAAATAAAAAGGCAGACAAAAACAGACAAAACAACAGTACACAACAGCCTATAAACAATCATAGGTACATGACACATCCATGGAACACTAACATTTAAGCTGAAAAATAATTATACTTACTTAAGGCCTTTATATATTCCTTTACGGGAAAGCATGATTAACCTCTCAAATGTTTTTTTTTCTCTCTCCTCATTGGTCAGAAATGATGTAAGACCACAGGCACTTACGTTTTATACTAGTGTCCGAAGTTCCAATTTTGTACGCTCGTTTCTCAGCGCCGTCACTTCAAATTGCACTAATCTGTATCCTGTGCGAGTTCTCTCTCCCGGTGGGATTATAAAATATATATATAGGTATCCCGACCTGAACATGTATTTTCTGTTAACCCGTCATTTTGGTGCGGGAACCCCTTTTGCTGTTTTAACTAAGCATTATGTAATACTTTAGCTATTGAAAAATAGCAGACCTACAAGCTCGTAGCGTGCCACTCAAAATCGTGAAAATGTGGCACAAATCTTTGACTTTTTTTTTATTTCAACGTCAGGCCTAAATGGGATAAGCCATGAGGCCTACTACTGTACCACTGTACCCATGAACCAGTGGAAATGCAAAAATAAAATGCAAATGTCTCATAATCCATCAGCATTGTGATACTGATGAGGAGGGCAGTGCAGCTGTGCAAGCTGCAGTGGTGGACCGTAACTCGAGCATTAGTACTTTCCTACTTTTTCTCCTTTTATTTTGTTGCATTTGTCACACTCACAGGCCTTGTCTCAGATATAGTGTCTAGGTCTTATACAGTATTTCTATGTATTTTGGTGTAGTTTTCCTGGTTCTGTTTCGGTTTGCCCCAGCTGTAACTCATTTGTAATCACCTCATGTGTATAGGCCTAATGTATCAGTCTTCTCCCCAGACAGTCCTTGTTGTTGAGTCTTGTTTCTGTGTTACATGTGTTTATAGTTTGTCTGAGACGTTCTCCAATACAGCAATGAAATGATATCAGAAAGAAAAGTCATTTGTACTTTTGAATACTTTATATTTTTTTATTTTATAGGCTACTTGAAGTACTTTTGTCCACCACAGTGCAACCTGCTGGGAAGATGCAAAGTGACGGTTTCTCAACACGGGCTACGATTGGTCAGGAGGCTAAAAGGGGGGGCCCCCTTTTAGCCCGGGGGGGGGGCGTGTTAATCACCTTGTCACCAAGTTCCACCTGTGGAGTCCACAGTGATGGAGACACAGCTGGACAGGAAATCTAACATTAATCATCACAGCCATGCAAGACACACACGACACTCCTCTGGTAAGTAGAGTGTTACTTAACCCACTTTTGGTGTTTTAAGCATTATGTTATACTTTCGCTATTGAAAAATAGTAGATCTACAAGCTCATAGCGTGGCACCGAGTGCTGCGCTACGAGCTTGTAGGTCTGCTATTTTTGAAAAAAAACGTGAAAATGTGTCGCAAATCTTTGAATTTATATTCTTTCGGAGCAAACAATTTGAACTAAAATATTAGCCTCTGTGGGGGGGGGGGGGGGGTCCATATTTTTTAGATGGGGGTCGGCCGCCAATTACAGAAAATTCTGGGGGTCCTTGACATGAAATAGTTTGAGCACCACTGACATAGAAACATATAGTTTTTCCAGAAAACTGTCAGGATTTAGAGGACATTTCTAGAATCGTCCTCAGGCCTAAATGGGTTTGCTGCACTATGTACATTTCCTCTTGGATTTGAACCCGGGTCTCCTGCACAAGTACTGACATGTTTTACCTTTGACCTAATGGACCCTGCCTGCTTGCTCTGGTTGAAAATGTAATCTTGACCTTTAGATCTAAATGTGTAAACTAAACTATAGTAACCGAAGCCTCAAGAAAGACAAGTATAAACGTGTCACACTTTAAACCAGAAACATATAGCATACTGGTCCTGAGTTTATAAAATGCAGTATGTCAATACATTATCTTGTTGTTTTCTGTTATAACATTTCAGAGTGGGTCATTTCAAAGTGAGGGCTTTCTCTCAAATGTTTTTTTATTTTACATTTATTGCCATAACTTCAATGTTTCCATTACTACAGTATATAGCTTCAAGATGTGATGCTCAATATTGCAAAAAAAATATCATTAGTGTTCAAAAACTAGTAAATATAAGGCATGGCATTGGCTTATATAAAACGGTTTGCATTTTGCAAGGTTGTAGATTCAACAAGCAGCCAAGCTTGTGTAACACACACACACACACACACACACTGCGCGCGCGCACACACACACACACACACACACACACTGCACACACACACGGAACATTATAATCTTCATATATCCTTGAGGATACAATATTGTTTTCCTGTCACGCTTGAAGCCAAACCGCGATAAACAGACTGACTATAACAATCCCTCTCATTCCTTCTCAAGGACTTTATTGGCACGAGAGAACACACATTCACACTGTCAAATCAAATGTGAAATTAAACAATCAAAAGTAAATGATGATAATAATTAAAACAATAATAATGCAACTTAGAAGAACTATTTAGAACGCCATAGACATTGTGCATTTGTTGTAAGAAAGAGTTTTACGTCGGCGAGGATAACTTTGAGAGAGCAATTGCATCGATATTCCACGATTTTGTATTCACGCATTTGAGACAAATGTCTGTCTGTCTGTCTTTCCAGAACGTTCTTTCTCCTCTCTTGCATGCAAATGCTCCTGTTTGCATGCCCATCGTTATTCTCTAACCTCACACACCTGTAGTCAAATCATGCCCTCCCATCTTACATTAAACTATTAACCTACACACGCAATTATGTCTCAAATTGTTTCCCTAATCCCTTTGGCCGCACAACCACCATTATTATGACCACACAACCTAGTTCCATTGGACTGTGAACAGCAGCAGCATAGCCAGCACAAAAGCTTGAGACGTGCTTATTGTTGGAGGGATATTGCATCATCTTTTTCTTTTTCTTTATCATCTTTGACAAGCACCCCAGCTGCAACTACTCAGGCAAATGGATGCAGTAAAAGGACATACAGAGTTTGCTCAAATGCAAATTTCGAGGTGATATCGATGAAGGATATTTGTATTTATTCAGTGTAGTTGGGCGTTCGCTTCTGCCCGAAAGCTCTTATCGTAGGGAAACACGACGGGTACTTTCAAAGTTTAAGCAGCTGATTGAGCTTTGGTTGTCTCTCAATGGTATTCCTCAAGCGTGACATTTCTTGCCTGCAGTTTTATTTTAACTAGACTTGAAGAGGAAAAAAAGAACGCTTTTCGAATGGGAAGAAAAGAGAAAAGCCCAGACGTTTGTTTTGGTTTTGTCTGCTTTTACTCAAATATAACACTGGGTGACTGCAGGGTCAATGAAGTATAAATAAGTATAAATAATGTGCCATAATACAGTATTTATTTGAGCATAATTTCACAAAACCTGTGTGTGTGTGTCTGTCTGTCTATCTGTCTATAACCTAGTGTGTCTCAGATGACCCAGTGATGTGCATCCATTCCAGGTTGGAATTCGGTCACACCAAAAATATATCTAATTAATCGCACAAAGATCAGTTCCAATTTGACAGTGTTCCGGATTCATGTTTTGTCTACTCATTTATATTTCATGCACTTCCCCCTTTTGGTGTTTTAAGCATTATGACATACTTTGGCTATTGGAAAATAGCAGATCTAAGCTCATCGCGCTCATCGCATCGAGTGTCGCGCTATGAACTTGTAGCTCTGCTATTCTTTGAAAAAAGTCATGAAAATGTGGCGCAAACCGCTTTTGAATAAATATTCTTTCAAAGCGAACATTTTTTACTCAAATCTTTGCTTGATCTGGGGAGGTCCCTGGAACAACATATTCTCAGATGGGGGGTCAATTACATATATTTTTAGGGGTCCTTGACATGAAATATAGTTTGAGAACGACTGACGTAGAAACATGGGGTTTTTCAGAAAACCGTTCCACAAATTCCACTTGTTTATCCTGTATCCTATGAGTTCTGCCTTCTTCGTCTCTTCCTCCTCCTCCCTCCTCCTCCCTCCTCCTCCTCCTCTGTGTCTTCCTCGGTGACTCCTGCCATTATGTCCTCTCTCACCACACCCTTAAACCTCCTCTTTGCGGCCTTCCTATATTATCCTCCTGCCTGGCAGCGTCTCAACCTCGCCTCTCTTGTTTGAATCCCCAAAACCTGATCCTTCTACTGTAGTCACTTCTGATCCTGCCAATCCTTGTCACTCACTCCTAAAGAGGATCGTAATGAGAGTATATATTATGTTTTAAGAGCTGGATCAAGATCTCTGTTACTGACAAACTAGCCTGGAACTCACCTATGCTTTTTATGGCATATAGGCAGCTCCCGGCAGGATCCGCCGGGAGAAACTATGCGCAGCTGCACGACATGTGTACACGTGTGCATGTGTGCGTGTGTATGTCAATTTGACAAAGGTGCAGACGATCAGAAATCAGCAGAGAGTGAGCAATGTTTGCGCTACTCTATGCCGAATTGAAGTGGACTCTGACCCAGACTTTTTTCTCCTCCCTGGAAATAAAAACGTCTGGGTTTCCGAGGCTACTGACAAACAAAACACAATAAAATAGAACTACTATTGAACACTTTTTTGAACAGAAAACTATTATCACTTAACAGCACCTTTAACCCATTTTGGACTGATGCCCGATGTCGATTTAAAAAAAAAGGCTTCTAAATCCCAATAGTTTTCTGAAAAACCCATGTTTCTATGTCAGTTGTGCTCAACCCTTTTCATGTCAAGGACCCCCTAGAATTATCTATTTTATCTATTCTATTGGGCAATAACGAGCGACCCCCCCCAGAAGCAAATATTTTAGTTAAAAAATGTTCGCTCTGAAATATATATTCCAAGATTTGCACCACATTTTCACGACCTTTCAAAAATAGCAGACCTACAAGCTCGTAGCGCGTGCTATGAGCTTGTAGGTCTGCTATTTTCCAATAGCTAAAGTATAACATAATGCTTTAAAACACCAAAAGGGGTTCCCCGCCCCAAACTGGGTTAATGTTCTTGGTGTATTCCTAGCCCTAGGCCATCATGGAGGAAGTGCTTTGCATGTGGAGCGAGAATGAAAATGCTGTTCACTTTGCATTCACCAAACATTCTTTTCAAGAACACCAGCTGACACCAGCCACGGGTGGAAACTATAAATTAATTTACTCAAGTGTACAATTTACAATGTAGGCATTTATAGCTCTTAATCCAGAGCGACTTTATACATTAAGCAAGAACAAAAAGCATGGCAATACATCACATACATTAAAAGTAGTTAACGTGAAAAATGCGTAAGCTAAAGAACGTAACAGTGGAATATCTATATAATGAAACTATACATATACAGTATACTATACTATGCTATACATATTGTATACTATATAGTGCTGTGCCTGTGACTACAGTACATACAATGCTATTCTAGTGCTGTCTACATAACATGCTATAAGTCTTTATCAAATGCTATCTAAGTCTACAAAAGTGCTATCTAAGGGGGTAGGGTAAGTGATGATGGAGTCTGAAAAGGTGGGTTTTCAGACTACGGCGGAAGATTGCAGTGATGCAGTTCTGATTGTAATGGGAAGTGCATTCGATACCAAAGTGCTGTACTCAAGTACAATTTTGAGGTTTTTGAGTTTTACTTTACCTTTAGTTACTAGTTACTTGATTCTATTATTAATACAATTACGTGCATTAACCGCTAAAGCCCTTTTTTATACTTTTTGTAAGTATAGGCTATATTTCGATGCCAATACTTTTGTACTTTTACTTTTGAACACAGGACCTTTACTTGAAACAGAGTATTTCCACATTGTGGTATTCTTACTCCCCAGTGTTGATTTCGTCGACTAAAACTAAGACGAAAAATGTTCGTCCACAACCCTTTTCCACTGACGAAAAACTAAATGGAAATTAAAACTAAGCTATGGTGACTAAAACGAAGACTATAAAGTGTACTGACAATTTCGACAACAACTAAAAACCAGACTAAAATGTTAGGAAGGGGCTAGTGGACAAGAGATCCACTATAAGTCATTTTACTATAGTTGCATGCTGAAAATAGCCGATCTACAAGCGCGCTGCGACGCGTTGTGAGCTTGTAGATCAGCTATTTTCAGCAAGTGAAAAAAACAGTCTACTACGACGGCATCAAGGCCCGCCAAAACACATCTTAGTCGACTAAATCAACTGGCGATTTAGTCGACTAAAATCCTATGATATTGAGTCGACTAAAACTAGACAGACACCGAGACATTCCAGGTGGCTAAAATGTGACAAAAACTAAATTAAAACTATTCAAGAGACTAAATACGACTTAAACTAAAATCAAAAGTGTTGCCAAAAAAATAAAAAACTGAGTTGAGCCACTTGGGGGTGCTGATGGGTGCAGCGGGGCCGGTCACTGAATAACTCACGTATGTTTGTATACCTTGACCTTGACCTTGACGTTTACAGGGACTGCTGCGGTCACACGGGAGCTGTGTGAGATGTGGAGCCACGTTGGAGTGGTCAGAAAAACACAGGTTAGTAAAATAAGTAGTTTAAGTTATACTTTCCATCCACCACCGTCCACCGGTATAAACCATGCCGTCTCCGTCCATTCAGCGTGCCGTGTGTTATGTGTGTTATAATACAGCATGCTGCTTGGTTGCCCTTGCTCCGCTGCGTTGGGTGAGTCCACGGAGGGTGTGCAGGCGTCCCCCATGAGACGCCTGGCTGGAAGAGGAGCGGGCGGCGGGGAGAAGAACCACTGGGCAGCGGGCAGAGTGGGCGACGTCGACTTCATTGGTACAAGCAGGACGAGAGGGAAGGTGAGGGCACAGAGCAGAGACTTCATTGGTACAAGCAGGACGAGAGGGAAGGTGAGCGCACAGAGCAGAGACTTCATTGGTACAAGCAGGACCAGAGGGAAGGTGAGGGCACAGAGCAGAGACTTCATTGGTACAAGCAGGACGAGAGGGAAGGTGAGCGCACAGAGCAGAGACTTCATTGGTAGAAACAGGACGAGAGGGAAGGTGAGGGCACAGAGCAGAGACTTCATTGGTACAAGCAGCACGAGAGAGAAGGTGAGCGCACAGAGCAGAGACTTCATTGGTACAAGCAGGACGAGAGGGAAGGTGAGGGCACAGAGCAGAGACTTCATTGGTACAAGCGGCACGAGAGGGAAGGTGAGCGCACAGAGCAGAGACTTCATTGGTACAAGCGGCACGAGAGGGAAGGTGAGGGCACAGAGCAGAGACTTCATTGGTACAAGCAGGACGAGAGGGAAGGTGAGGGCACAGAGCAGAGACTTCATTGGTACAAGCGGGACGAGAGGGAAGGTGAGCGCACAGAGCAGAGACTTCATTGGTACAAGCAGGACGAGAGGGAAGGTGAGCGCACAGAGCAGAGACTTCATTGGTACAAGCGGCACGAGAGGGAAGGTGAGGGCACAGAGCAGAGACTTCATTGGTACAAGCAGGACGAGAGGGAAGGTGAGCGCACAGAGCAGAGACTTCATTGGTACAAGCAGGACGAGAGGGAAGGTGAGGGCACAGAGCAGAGACTTCATTGGTACAAGCAGGACGAGAGGGAAGGTGAGCGCACAGAGCAGAGACTTCATTGGTACAAGCAGGACGAGAGGGAAGGTGAGCGCACAGAGCAGAGACTTCATTGGTACAAGCGGCACGAGAGGGAAGGTGAGGGCACAGAGCAGAGACTTCATTGGTACAAGCAGGACGAGAGGGAAGGTGAGCGCACAGAGCAGAGACTTCATTGGTACAAGCAGGACGAGAGGGAAGGTGAGGGCACAGAGCAGAGACTTCATTGGTACAAGCGGCACGAGAGGGAAGGTGAGGGCACAGAGCAGAGACTTCATTGGTACAAGCAGCACGAGAGGGAAGGTGAGGCCACAGAGCAAACCTTATAAAAGTGTGCGTTCTATATAAAACTCAGGGCTTATATACCAAAGCTATATAGAGCCAGGTGCGAGAGAGCAGGCCAGCATTGAAATCCACAATACGTGACTGATTAAAGGGCGAGACACTATAGTTACAGGTTGTCAATGTTGGCTTCGAACTGATGACAGTTTGGAATGATAGTTTGGAACCAAACGGACCCTTATGGGTCTGTAACTCTGAGAGTGTGCAAATGGAACCAAATGAACCCTGACGGGTCCATTTGGTTCCATTCATACACTCCCAGAGTCAAAGTAACATTGATTTTACAATATACATTGGGGTCTCAGAGATAGAAATGCCATTAAATAGAGGACCGTAGCCTAATTCAGGTCAAACCCTTGAAATGAAAATGGCTGAGAATCACTGCTAGAGCTGTAAAAACCTTCTGTTATGGGGGACTAGTGGACAAGAGATCCACTATAAGTCATTTTACACTTGGTTGCACGCTGAAAATAGCCCATCTACAAGCTCACGGCACGGCACAGCACGGCACGGCACAGCACGGCACAGCGTTGTGAGCTTGTAGATCGGCTATTTTCAGCAAGTGTAAAAAAAGAAAATAGTCATTACGACGGCATCAAGGCCCGCCGAAATACATTTCAGTCGACTAAATCAACTGTAGATTTAGTCTCTGATATTTAGTCGACTAAAACTAGACTTAACACCAAGACATTACAGGTGACTGAAACGTGACAAAAAATAAATGAAAACAGACTGACTAAAACTAAAATAAAAATGTGCTGCCAAAAAACAACAGTGTTGTGGTGTGTGTGTGTGTGTGTGTGTGTGTGTGTGTGTGTGTGTGTGTGTGTGTGTGTGTGTGTGTGTGTGTGCGACTGTGTGTTCCAGTTTGTGAGGGTGAAGAGCAACACAGACCCGGTGCTGATCTACCAGATGCTGACGGAGCAGTGGGGACTAGCTCCTCCTCACCTGGTGGTGGCGCTGGTGGGCGGGGACGAGCTGTTTCAGATGAAACCCTGGCTGAGGGACAGTGTGAGGAAAGGACTGGTGAAGGCTGCACAGAGCACAGGTTTTTAATATTTATAATAAACACACACATGTGTACCATACAGTATAAATACACAGACACCATCAAAGGGGGCTTGAGCCCCTGCCCCTTTTTATCCGTCTGCAAAACAACTGCCCTTTCCAGACCTGCATGAATGCAGCATTTACTACATGGTGAAAGAAATGCCGGAAAAGGCAGCATTCAGGAGAATTGGTTTTTCTTCCCCCCGAAGTCTCCTGAACTTGAACGCAACATTTTTTGCGTTGAACAAATTTGTTTAGAAATCCATGTCGTTTACACACCTGCGTCTCTCTCCACTAGCTAAAGAGTGCTGGGTTGCCCCCCCCCCCCCCCCCCCCCCCTGAAAATAACGCGTCGTGAGCTTGTAGATCAGCTATTTTTGTCCAGAAGTGCCCTCTTACGGGATTCCAGCCCCTGGCTCCCTGACACTCTCTGCACGTCCCTGCGCACACGCACGCACACACGCACACGCACACGCACACGCGCGCACACACACACACACACACACACACACACACACACACACACACACACACACACACACACACACACACACACACACACACACACACACACGCTAAGGCTGTACCCTAGACCTTTTTTTAGGACTCGAACTTCGGCAGGAATTTTCGAGCGAACATCCGGAACCATTTGTTTCAAATTAATTTAAAAAATAACCATTGAGATATCAGTCTCGATCAGAGCGCAGCACGTCTCCCCCGCTCGCAATCTCTCTCGTCTCTCCCCCAACACACACACACACACACACACACCACGAAAACAGCTGATCTGCGCACTGACAGCATATAGCTTGCTCGTTAGCTGTTCCTCGTTAATTTGCTCCACCTGTGTATGAATGCAGCTTCAGAAGCGCATTGAAGTGGGCACAGGGGAAAAAGCAGAAACCTCCGTGACCGTTTTGCTTAACAATGATGCAGAGTTCACTCCTTTTTGGCTATGTGATGCTATAGAAGCATATTAAAATTAAATAAAAATAATATTCTTTTCAATAAAAATAATATATAAAAAAAAAGGAATGGTTTTCAAGCCCATTAATTAAGATTTGCGTGCCAACCCTATAACGAGCGAACATTCGAACCTTGAATGTTTGGGGACAGCCTTAACACACACACACGTGTACACACACATACACACACGTACACACAAACGTGTCTTAATTGTCTTCCTTCCAGGAGCATGGATTCTGACCAATGGCCTCCGCTTCGGCATCACCAAGCACCTGGGCCAGGCGGTGAGAGACCACTCTCTGGCCAGCACGTCCTCCAGGGTGCGCGTGGTGGCCATCGGCATCGCTCCGTGGAACATGGTCCACGACAGAGACGCCCTGCTCTCTGCCAAGGTGTTGTATATACTAGCCCTTACCCGTTGTGAGATATTTGCCCCCCTCTTGTGGCCGTGGGGGGGTACTGCGCCCGGTGCGTTTTTAATTCACTAATAAATGTTGCATCCTTTGGTATTCTTCTCCTGATAAACTACACGGTTTGCACACATCTCACCATGCACAACGGCGACAGGTAGCCTGTCCACACATGGACCGCTACTTTGCATTCATATTCATGTCATATTGACAGTACAATACCCATTTTTGCATTTTTTAATCCACTAATAAATTCATTATAAATCATTAATGTGTCAAATCGAAAAAAGGACTCCGTTAAGACCTCCATATAATTATGGTCCATGCCTGTGTGAAAAGTGGGAGTGATTGGTGCAGCCAATGATGAGATAACACGCTGTCAGTGACATTAATTAATTAATTCATTCATTCAGACATTCAGACATTCGCTGAATTATAGTATGATGATGATGATGATGATGATATATAACTAGCCCTTCTTACCCGTTGTGAGATATTTCCCCCCCCTCGTGGCCGTGGGGGTACTGCGCCCTGGGTGCGTTTTCGCATTTTTAATTCACTAATAAATTCATTATGATTAATCATTAATGTGTCAAATCGAGAAAAAAGGGGCTTCGTGAAGACCTCCATATTATTATGGTAAATTATGTGTGAAAAGTGGGAGTGATTTGGTGCAGGCATGTGTGTGGAGCTATGACTGTTTCTGACACACAGACAGACTGACTGACACACAGACAGACACACACACAGACAGACTGACACACACAGACAGACACACACACACACACACAGACAGACACACACACACACACACACACACACACACACACACACACACAGACAGAGGCTGAATTATAGCGTTATATTAGGATAATGAGGATTGATACTGATGCATCTTTTTAAAAAAATATTTCTGGATAACATTAACGAGGTCCATATACAAAGCATTATTTGAAAACAAAGTTAACCCAATTCAGTCCCGAGTTAAAAACATTCACTTTGACAGAATATATATTCAAAGATTTGCGCGACATTTTTACGATTTTTCAAAAATAGCAGACCTACAAGCTCATAGCGCGCCACTCGGTGGCGCGCTATGAGCTTGTTAGATCTGCTATTTTTCAATAGCTAAATTATAACATATTTAAAACACCAAAAGGGGTTCCCGCCACCTTAAGTAAGGAAACACTGCGTACTTGAATCATACATATTTACATATTTACTTATAGCCACTTGCGTGAATGCCCCAGCAGCGCCCCTGTCAAAAATCACTTAAATGAAAGAATGATTACTTTTTTTTATATCATTGATTTAACAGCTTTGGACATAATAGATAAGAAATGTCTGCTGTCCTTGAGCATTATAATTGATCCCTTATCTTTAAAAATCCCAGGAATTCCTCTGTACATGTATTAGATACATACTGAGATTCCTGGAATTGAATGTGTGCCTGGCATGCGTGCATTTGTGAGACTGTTGCGTTGCATTTGTGTTTTGTATCTGTATAGTATCTTGAATACGGAATACTCCACACAAGGTTACTGTGTCAATATGCGGGTTGTTTATTTCTCACGTAGGCAATAATACAGACTCATACACAATTCAATTCAATTCAAAGGGCTTTATTGGCATGAGAAAACATACGTTTACATTGCCAAAGCAGAAAGAACAATGCAACAATACAGCAATACAATCAATCATACACACCGCGCCAAGAATATATCACTTCCTCCCAAGAGGTGGTTGACTGACTGACTGACTACTGACTGTCCAGTCCTAGTCTGGTACGCTTGTGCCACCTCTTGGCCAGGTCACGTAACAACAGTCTCTGAACATGCCCACAACATAACAGTATCCTTGTGTGATCCTGCTAAGCTTTCGATCCGATTGACTACACAGTAACTTGGTGGGTGTATTCCTTGTACCCAGGGAAGTGCAGCATGGAGTGTGCAGTCGATTAGCTGTCCTCCAGAACACCATTAGTGTGGCGTAACGCTCGATCGACCTCCTAAGCTTGCACTCGACCCCGCGCTTCCCTTCCCTATAGCTGCAGGTTCTCAGCAAGTGTCGGACAAAGTACTACACAAATATCAATACCACAATGTAGGAAAGGAACTGGTTGGAATAACGTGTTCCTTCCACGCGCTATAAGTCCAACCAGGGAAACTCCCCCCCTGTCAGGTGTAAAGGAGCAACATGGACACTCAGGCATGAAGGAAGCATGAGTTCAAGTCCGTTGCTCTCCCCATGTTGGTGGAGGGTGTGTAGAGAGCCCAGGATCACATTAAATAATTGACACGTGAGGGGTGAAAAATGGGTTACAAAATCGTGGGATAACAAAATAAATAAAATAAATACCACAATGTAGAAATACTGGCCTGTATGCAATAGGCATGTAACGACATCGTATATCGCGATATATCGATATTATATCCATGACGATATGTATCGATTTATTAAAATTTTAAATCGATTAAAAAAAAGAAAAGGAAAAAAAAAACATTTTTTAGGGGCGGACTAGTGTGTGATATGAAATGTGAGCTGTAATCATATTCCATCATATTCACGTGCTTTTGGGCAGAAATGAGACAGACTCCATGCAGTCACTTTCAGTAGTAGAGTAGAGGCCTGCAGAGGGGAGCTGTATGTGTCTGACTGTGCCCAGGTTAATTGATGCTCATTAATACATCGAGGAAGGCAATTATGTTTGCAATGTAGTTAAATAAAAATTGTGAAAAAAGCTTGGGGGGAAGATGAATCATAAAAAAAAAGATTTTTTGGTCATTTGTCTGGAAAATCATCGTGTTGAAAATATCGTGAAAAATCGTATCGTGAACCTCATATCGTGATACGTATCGCATCGTGAGTTGAGTGTATCGTTACGTGCTTAGTGTGCCACATTTACTTGAGTAAAAGTGTGAAAGTCGAATACACGCGGCGCGTCACACATATACTTCCTTCACAGGTGTTATGAACAGAGCCAGTGTTGTTTTTGGCAGCAAATTTAGATTTTTTAGTTATAGTCATTAGTCTCTTGAATAGTTTTAATTTAGTTTTAGTCACATTTTAGTCACCTGGAAAGTTTTAGTCTAGTTTCAGTCGACTAAATATCATTAGATTTTAGTCGACTCATTAGTATATCATCGTAGGGAAGGGGCCCAATTTAGTTATTTCCAAAATGGACGCCGCGATGATAGTCCATAATATTCAGGTTCATTGGAAACAGCTGTTTTCTGTGCACTTCTTTCACACATTGCACCCCCCCCCCCCCCCACACAGACGGACGAGCCTGTGCTGTACGAGACCGTGGACCTTCCCCACGGGGCAGCGTACTCCCTGGACTGCCACCACTCCCACCACGTGCTGGTGGAGGAGGACCCTCGCCGGCCCGGAGCCACCAGCGACATGAGGGTCAAGCTGCTCAAGCACATCTCCCTGCAGCGCACGGGATACGGAGGTCAGGCACAAAACTTACATGAAAGTCGTCTAAATCCTGACAGTTTTCTGAAAAACCTATGTTTCTATGTCAGTCAGAGTGGGAAGTCGATCAGCGTTACGCCACACTAATGGTGTTCTGGAGGACAGCTAATCGACTGCACACTCCATGCTGCACTTCCCTGGGTACAATTAAGGAATACACCCACCAGTTACTGTGTAGTCAATCAGATCGAAAGTTTAGCAGGATCACATAAGGATACAAAATACAAATGCAACAGTCTCACAAAGGCACACAGGCACACATTAAATTCCAGGAATCAAAGAGTGTTGTAATGATTTTGTAGGATTTTGTATCTGTCAGGACAGTGATGTGACTGACATACTTTACTGCATTTGAGTCCTTTTCTGTGTTTTCTGCAGGCACAGGCAGCTTTGAGATCCCTGTTCTTTGTCTGTTGGTCCACGGAGAACCCAGGATTCTAATGGTGGGTTCCATTCATTGATTGTTGATGATTTTAGGTCGCTTCATATAAGAACTGTGTTTGAAAAATAAACCGACCACCCCGGCCTTTCTGTCAGGGGAATGGCTGTGCGTCGTTAATGATGCAGCAACCCCGCCTACCCGGAAATGTAGTTTCTGGGTTGTTTGACTCGTTTATAACGCTTATTTTGTTACTCTTTTGGTATATTTGTACATTTCCACCTTCAGTCGATGCTTCATATCCATAGGAGTGAAAAGGCCGGGGTGATCGGTTTATTTTTCAAACACAGTTTTTATATGAGGCGATCTAAAATCCCCCTATGGGGATTATAATGCAAATAAAAAGTACATGAACCTGGGGACTGACGCCCTCTACTGACAGTGACGTCAGGACTTCGGTGCTCTATAGGGGTCACTTTAGGTGCAACATAAAAATTCAAATGAATGTCAGATATCTAAATATTGAAAGAAGCAACTTAATAATGTAGTGTTAAAATGTTCAACTTCCCCTAGAAGTGTTTTGACCCATTTAGATCTGATCTTGCGTTGACACGGGCAGGCAGACGCAACGACGCAGTCTACCATTCATTGTCAATGGAAGATTGCACAAAATTGTAGGATAAGAAATTTGAAAAAAAAAGAAAACTAGCAACAGCTAATTTCACTAGCCAATGTTATAAAAAGGGGTTCCCGGATAGAAAGGTGTAACAACGGATAGGTGATCCAGGTCTAAATGGGTTAAAGTACCGTACTTGAGTAAATGTAGTCTTTATTGACTTTCCACCACTGTGTATACGGTACGTAAATCAAATGTCGTGTCCTTTCCTCAAAGGACATATGACATGTTGTGTCCCGTGTCTCAGAGGACGTATAACATGTTGTGTCCTGTGTCTCAGAGCATGCATATAACATGTTGTGTCCTGTGTCTCAGAGGACATATAACATGTTGTGTCCTGTGTCTCAGAGCATGCATATAACATGTTGTGTCCTGTGTCTCAGAGGACATATAACATGTTGTGTCCCGTGTCTCAGAGGACGTATAACATGTTGTGTCCTGTGTCTCAGAGCATGCATATAACATGTTGTGTCCTGTGTCTCAGAGGACATATAACATGTTGTGTCCTGTGTCTCAGAGGACATATAACATGTTGTGTCCTGTGTCTCAGAGGACATATAACATGTTGTGTCCTGTGTCTCAGAGCATGCATATAACATGTTGTGTCCTGTGTCTCAGAGGACATATAACATGTTGTGTCCTGTGTCTCAGAGCATGCATATAACATGTTGTGTCCTGTGTCTCAGAGGACATATAACATGTTGTGTCCTGTGTCTCAGAGCATGCATATAACATGCTGTGTCCCGTGTGTCTCAGCGGACATATAACATGCTGTGTCCCGTGTGTCTCAGCGGATGTATATAACATGTTGTGTCCCGTGTGTCTCAGCGGATGTACAAGGGCATCGTGAACTCCACTCCCTGGCTGATCCTGGCCCGGTCGGGGGGCATCGCTGACATCCTGGTCACGCTGATGAACCAGGGCTGCTGGGAGGCGGACGGCGTTCAGGAGCTGCTGCTGGAGACCTTCCCCAGCGCTCACCACACCGCGGACCTCACTAGCTGGGTCAAACTGGTGAGAGAGAGAGAGAATGAGAGAATAAATATGTACTTTTTTACCTTCTCCCTAATTTAGTCATTGCCAATTACTTCCTCACCACACACAGTGTGTGTGTGTGTGTGTGTGTGTGTGTGTTGCAGTGTTGATTTTGTCGACTGACACTAAGACAAAACTGTTCGTCGACCTACCTTTTTTCACTGAGGAAAACTAAATGTAAGTCATTTTACACTTGGTTGCATGCTGAAAATATCAGATGTACAAGCTCACAACGCGGCACACTGTGACGCGTTGTGGGCTTGTAGATCTGCTATGTTCAGCAAGTGTAAAGACAGTCATTACGACGGCAAAATATAAAATACATTTTGGTCGACTAAATAAACTGTAGCCTAGATTTAGTCGACTAAAATCTTATGGCATAAACTAAATGACTAAAATGTGACTAAAACGAAGTGAAAACTATTCAAAAGACCATGACTAAAACCAAAAATCTAAATTTGCTACCAAAACCAACACTGGTGTGTTGTCAGGCTTTGTACGTGTACACATATCAGACGAACATGCTCTGTGCTGTCCAGTGTTTCATGGTCGCCTCACAATGCTTTTCCAATGGAAGTCACGTGGTTTGACCAAACAGTTGTGTGTGATGGGGGAGGGGGAGGGGGAGGGGGGGGGAAACCACAAGCGTTTGGTCAAACCACGTGACTTCCATTGGAAAAGCATTGGGGCGGCCTGCATGAAACACAGGCCGAGCACAGCACAGTTGTTCTTCATGTTTAGGGGGCAGCGGTGGCCGAACGGTTTGCGGAGCGGTCTTGATATCGGAAGGTCGCTAGTTCGTATATCCCCGGACCGGCACGTTAAAATTACCACCGCTGTAAACAAGTTCTTGAGCTTAGTCCAGTTACCCTGGGTAAATGTAGTACCTTTCCTTTCCTTTTATGTGTGTACGAACTACGAAGCCTCACTACTGTTGTATTGTACTGTGTGTAGAAGACACACCTGCCAGTGACTGTGAGGTCACTGGCATGCACCGACAGAAGATATAATTGTATTTTTTTTTCAACCTGCGTTTTCAGATCCAGAAGATCTTGGACAACGGACACCTTCTCACAGTTCACGACCCTGAGCAGGAGAGCTCCGAGCTGGACACGGTCATCCTCAAAGCTCTGGTCAAAGGTGCAGTATAGCTCTATATGCCAGTGTTGTTTTTGGCAGCACATTTTGATTTTAGTTTTAGTCATATATAGTCTCTTGAATAGTTTTCATTTAGTTTTAGTCACATTTTAGTCGCAAATTTACAATTTAGGCATTTTAGCAGACGCTCTTAATCCAGAGCGACTTGCAATAAGCAAAAAACTAAAAGCATGGCAATACAGTCACCTGGAATGTTGTAGTGTTAGTCTAGTTTTAGCCGACTAAATATCATACGATTTTAGTCGACGATCTACAGTTGATTTAGTCGACTAAAATGTATTTTGGTGGGCCTGGATGCCGTTGTAATGACTCCACTTGCTTACACTCCATGGAACAACGACGGTCGGTGTAGCTTGTTGGCCTGTCCTTTGTCAACAAAGCTGCATACATTATGCATTCATTTGTCATATAGCTGTCCAACTTATGTGATGAGAGACGAAGCCGTGACATTTTCAGAAGCTCAGAGATTCAAATTCCGGACGTTGTTTTGTGTGTGCGTGTGTGCGTGCGTGCGTGTGTGACTGCGTGTGTGCGTGTGTCAGCCTGTAAAAGCCAAAGCCAGGAAGCCCAGGACTTCCTGGATGAACTGAAGCTGGCGGTGGCGTGGAACCGAGCCGACATCGCAAAGAGTGACATCTTCAACGGAGACGTGGAGTGGAGGGTGAGAGAATAATCTAATGATACACATTATAAAACGTAAAGCCTATAATTTGATCATCGTGCGACGAATAACGAAAATAGCCAATAGATGTCCTGTCAGATCTTTCAGATATTGTATATAACTATAGTTTGGACATTTTCTAGAAATTATCGTATATATATATTCAAATTGGCTAATGGGAGGCTGGTCCGGTCGGCCAGCGCGGGCAGACAGAACCACGGTCACGTCACAATCATCGGGACACAGGTTGACAGACACATACAGTACAGAGACTGGGTCAAATTTGGCACATACCAGTTAATGGTCAAATATAGGCGATGTAGAAAAAGGAGGCTGTCAATGCCTAGTGGGTCAGTTTTGGCACATGCCAAGGTAGCACTGGAAGTACTTTGGCGCCATCAAGTGGGTTGGAGAATAAATTACATTAATTTGAAAAAGCAGGAAGTGGAGATGACAGCACAATAGAGCACCTGACGTAACTCGCTCATCCCGACGATTCCCCTGGTTCGCGGAAGTAATTTCTCTATGGAGAATAACATGGGGTGATCTTAATATCATCTACTATAAGCGTTGTGGCCCAAAAATAAACAAGCTGTCTCGGTGTTATTGTTAGGGAGGTGTCTCTGTATCGTTTGCAACAGTCAGTCACTCATATATGATACAGTCTGCTTCTAGCGAAAATCTAACTAATTCAGCAGCAGTAACATTAGCGTTTTCTCTCAGTCAGTTGATTCTTCATATCCATATGAGTGAAGCGGCCGGGGTGACATGTTTATTTTTCAAACACAGTTGTTATATGAGGCGATCTAAAATCGCCTCAATGGGGATTTCAATGCAACTAAACAAATACATGAACCTGAGGACTGACGCCCTCTACTGAAAGTGACGTCAGACTTCGGTGCTCTATAGCACATGGCTCTAGGCTGCCAGTGTTAGACTTACTGCCCAAATCTGAGATTAGTTGTGCTAAAATAAAAATACACACCAGCTAACTCGATGACTCAACTATAGAAATATTGAAGTAGATTACATTTGACCTTACTTTTGTCTGATATATTTGGCAATGTCTGTTTGGAACAAATTTGACCCATCAGGCACTTGGACATGACATCACATCATAGAGATAGTAGTAACTGTAATAGTGTAATAGTGAAATAGTGTAATAAGTCTAATTTTGTAATAGTGTAATAGTTTAATAAGTGTAATAGTGTAATAGTATAATAAACACAATAAGTGTAATAAGTGTAATAAGTGTACTAGTGTACTAGTGTACTAATGTAATAGTGTAATATGTGTAATAAGTGTAATAGTGTAATTGTGTAATTAGTAGTGTAATAGTGTAATAACCCTATAGTCTAATGTGCCAAATTTGGCACATACCTACATTTATATCTATTGTTTGTGTTAAATGCAAATTGAGTATCTCAACTTAATATAGTATCTGATTGATGGCAGAAACACAAATAAAGTATTATTTTTTCATCATTAGAAATGAATTCCGTCCATGAGGGGTTAATGCATTTATTAATCGAACCCTGAAAATAAATGCTAATGAAAAACAAAAAAATCAAGTGTGCAAGATAATTGATTCATTTAACCCTGATAATAAATGTGACCAGATTTGACCGAGAGCCTGCCATCGCGCAACCTCCAGAGGAGATGAAATAAATGCTTAAACATGTAGCTAGGTGTAATGTTAAGAGTCCACAGAAGACATGTCAGGTGTTCAAATCACACCTCGGACGTATTTTTATTCTTTGGCTTTTCCAAGCATAGTATGAGCTTTTTGATGTTGAAAGTGACACTGTGTACTGTATGTTGTTTGTTTTTTAAATGGAGTTGTGATTTTTATTATTTTATTGTAAAGCACTTTGGTACAACTTGTTGTTATTTAAATGTGCTATAGAAATAAAGATGGTATGGTATGGTATGTAAATATGAAATGCTTAAACATGTAGCTAGGTGTAATGTTAGAGTCCACAGAAGACATGTAAATATGAAATAAATGCTTAAACATGTAGCTAGGTCTAATGTTAGAGTCCACAGAAGAGTCCACCTTTCAAGCCTGTTTTCTCGATAATTCAAAAGAAAATCCAATGGCAGTCCCTCAGTGCAAGATAAAAACCAAAAATCAAGTGTGTGTGCTCTCTCTCTCTCTCTCTCTCTCTCTCCCTCTCTCTCTCTCTCTCTCTCTCTCTCTGTCTCTGTCTCTCTCTCTCTCCCTGTCTCTCTCTCTCTCTCTCTCTCTCTCTCTCTCTCTCTCTCTCTCTCTCTCTCTCTCTCTCTCTCTCTCTCAATTTTTCAATTTCAAAAGGCTTTATTGGCATGATAAATATGTTTTACATTGCCAAAGCATACATACAAAACAAAAGTCAATAAACATCCCAACAATAATGAACAACAAGCAATACAGTAACAATGAAAATAAATTAACAAACATAAACATAAACATAACAGCAACTTAATGACCCTGTTCAGACAGATATACCTGTCTCTTCTGTCCACTGGCTGTCCCTCAGTTGATGACAACTCCATACATATTTTGCTGCCAAAACTGTGCATTTGGACTGTTCTCCCAGAACATATTGGAGTGATGAGTTATTAATGGTGGATTCAAATTCTTTATATTTTTCTTTAAATTTAGAGAAGAATGATTCTCTGATGTCTTTATACTTGTCGCATTGTAACAGAAAGTGTAGTTCCGTCTCCACCTCCCCTTGAGAGCAGAGTGAACACAGTCTTTCTTCTCTAGGCAGCCAGTTCTGTCTGTGTCTGCCTGTTTCTATTGCCAGGCGGTGGTCGCTGAGTCTGTACATAGTCAACATCTTCCTCAGTTTTGGATCAGTAACAGTGGTCAGGTAGTTTGCCACTGTGTATTCTCGGTTGAGGGCCAAATAGCATTCTAATTTACTTTGGGTTTTTGTTGTGTTTTTCCAATATGTGATATAATGTTCTTGTTGCATTTTGATAATTTGGTTAGTGGAGGTTGTTTTAGTCAGGGTTGTGGGGGTAAGACTCAGGACCAGCTGACTGAGGGGACTCCTGCTCATGTTCTCCTCTTGGCATTTTAAGGCCTGGTGATGGTAGGAGGTGGGGTCACTATTTTGAAGGTGCTTATGGAATTTTAATGCTCTTTTCTGGATGTTAATTAGGAGAGGGAATTGGCCAAGTTCCGCTCTGCATGCATTATTTGGAGTTTTTCTTTGAGTTTTTAATATATATTTACAAAATTCTGTGTGAATAGTCTCAATTGGATGTTTGTCCCAATTAGAAAATTCCTGATTTGCCAGGGGACCCCACACTTCACTACCATACAGGGCAATTGGCTCAATAATTGATTTGAAAATCTTCAGCCAAATTCGAATTGGAATGTTAATTTTGATAGATTTTCTAATCATATAGAAAGCCCTTCTTGCTTTTTCCCTCAGGTCATTCACAGCCATGTTAAAATTCCCTGTGGAACTAATTTTTAACCCCAGGTATGTGTATGTGTGTGTGTGTTCTATGTTGGTGCAGCCAAGTAAAAATGGGTATCTGCTTCCCTGACATCTGGACCGTTTCTGGAAAACCATGACTTTTGTCTTTTTCATATTGACTTTCAGGGCCCAGGTTTGACAGAAGTGTTGCAAATGATCTAGGAGCTGCTGTAGTCCTTCTTTACAGTTGGACAGCAGCACCAGATCATCTGCAAACAGCAAGCATTTAATCTATTTGTTCCCGAGGGTAAGGCCAGGTGCTGATGAGTCCTCCAGTGATTTTGCCAATTCATTTATATAAATGTTGAACAGGGTTGGACTTAGATTGTTGCCCTGCATTACTCCTCTACTTTGGGGGAAGAAATCTGTTCTTTTGTTGCCAATTTTTACTGCACATTTATTATTTTGATACATTGTTTTAATAATATCATATGTTTTCCCCCCCACACCACTTTTTAAAATTTGGAATAGCAGGCCCTCATGCCAAATCGAGTCAAATGCCTTTTCAAAATCTACAAAGCAGGAGAAAATTTTGGATTTGTTTTGATTAACGTGTTTTTCTACAAGGGTGTGAAGCGTGTAAATGTGGTCGGTGGTTCGGTTTTTTGGTATAAATCCAATTTGGCTTTTTCTCAGGATGTCATGCTCACTGAGGAAGTTCTGTAATCGGTTGTTAATGATTGAACAGAAGATCTTCCCCAGGTTGCTGCTGACACAAATGCCTCTATAATTGTTCGGGTCAAATTTATCACCATTTTTAAAGATGGGCGTTATTAGTCCTTGGTTCCAGATGTCAGGGAAATAACCTATACCTAGAACAATGTTAAACAGTTTCAACAAGGCAGTGTGAACTTTACAGTCAGCATGTTTAATCATTTCGTTTAGTATTCCATCTACACCACAAGATTTTTTGGTTTGCAGACCCTGGATTTTGTCTATTAGTTATTTTTCTGTGGGTTTTGCTGATCTTTAATGACGGATTCGAGTAGATCAAGTTTATTTTTTGTGTTTCTTTTCTCTCTCTCTCTCTCTCTCCCTGTCTCTCTCTCTGCCAGGCGTGTGACCTGGAGGAGGTGATGATGGACGCCCTGGTCAACGACAAGCCCGACTTTGTGCGCCTGTTCGTGGACAACGGCGTGAACCTCGGCGAGTTCCTCACCTACGGGCGCCTGCAGGAGCTCTACTGGTCCGTGTCGGAGAAGAGCCTGCTCCACAGCCTGCTCCTCAAGAAGGACCAGGAGAAGCAGCAGCTCCTGCCGCGGGGCACCGCCCCGCGCTCCATGCCGCCGGGCGGCGGCGGGCCCCTCATGGGTCGTCTGCACCACCACCACCACCCCGGGGGCCACCATGGGGGGGAGCAGGGCCCCGCGGCCCCCCCGCGCTTCACCCTGCACGAGGTCGCCAAGGTGCTGAAGGACTTCCTCCACGACTCCTGCAAGGGGTTCTACCAGAAGACCCCCACGGTGAGACTATAGTGTTGTTTTCGTCGAGAAAAAAATGTTCGTCGACTATACTTTTTTTTTTTTAGACTGACGAAAACTAAATGGAAACTAAATAAAAACTAAGACTAAATGGATTGACAATTTCGTCAACGGATACAAAACTAGACTAGGAAGGGACTATAGTGGACAAGAGATCCAGTATAAGTCATTTTACACTTGGTTTGCATGCTGAAAATAGCCGATATACAAGCTCACAACGCGTCGCGCTGCGACACGTTGTGAACTTGTAGATCGGCTATTTTCAGCAAGTGTAAAATCAGTCATTATACAACAGCATCAAGGCCCGCCAAAACACATTTTAGTTGACTATAAATCAACTGTAGATTTAGTCGACTAAAATCTTATGACTAAAACTAAATGAAAACTATTCAAGAGACTATACGACTTAAACTACAATCAAAATGTTCCGCCAAAAACAACACTGTGGTGAGATATGTGTGCTGGAAAGTAACTTAAGTACTGTACTTAAATACAATTTAGAGTTATTTGTACTTTACTTGCGTGTTTCCAAGTCCCAGTACTTTTCCTTCTATACTCCACTACACCTCAGAGCCAAATATTGTACTTTTTACTTCACTACATTTATTTTACTTTAGTTAATTTGTAGATTTGGATTATTATTACAAAACATACAGTGACCACTTCAGCGCTATATATATATATATATATATATATATATATATATATATATATATATATATATATATATATATATACTGTACATGATTTCGGCCATATTTGCAAATAGCAGAACCACAAGCTCGCACTTGTGATCTTGTAGATCTGCCATTTTCAAAATATTTGTAGACATTTTAAAACTTGAAATGAGACATTCTGAATCATGAGTACTGTTAGTACTCTTAAGTACCCTTTGATGCCATTGCTTTTGTACATTTACTCAAGTAGGCTACATTTTTATTTCTATATATTACAGTTTTTACTTAAAAAAACGTTTAGAGTACTTCTTCCACCACTGCAAACGGAGCAGCAAAACATAAATGAAAGTATAAAAAGTCTATAATCATAGCTTGTGTGTGTGTGTGTGTGTGTGTGTGTGTGTGTGTGTGTGTGTGTGTGTGTGTGTGTGTGTGTGTGTGTGTGTGTGTGTGTGTGTGTGTGTGTGTGTGTGTGTGTGTGTGTGCGTGCCTTTATTTTAACTGCCAACTGATGGATGATACACTCAGAATCAGTAAAAAATGTGAAGGAGGATCAGGCCTAAAAACGCTCCAGGGGGCTGAGAAGTAGCTTTCTCTGGGGATGTGTGTACATCAATGTGGAATATGCACATCTATTGCAAATACAATATTAATAGACATGCCATACAGATGAGAAAAAAAGAAACAACTAGCATATCACTGCAATAAAAGTCATAGGCAGCACAAAAACTGAACCTCGAATGAACCCAGATTAAGTAAGCATATAAGGAAAGCATTTTGATCGAGAGAAGAGATCGTCAGATCTTTGTTGAATTGGCAGCACAGCAGTTAAGAAGAGTTACAGGTACTCCGTACCATTTTAGAGTAATGCACGTATACTGTCATATTGCACGGCAACACAAAGGCACGACAAACAACAAGCACTGTCCAATGTAGTGGCGCATATCACGATGAAATAGCCATATAATGTATGTATATTGTTATAATACACTGACACGAAAACGCGTATTCAGGGTGGAGTCACCACGTACCCCCAGGGTAAGTTGTGATTTGCTCTCGTTCACTGCAATGCAATTTGCGGCATTTCCAAAACAATATTGCGCAGAGTATAGCGATTATCAAACGTATTTGCAATGCCCATACGTTGAAAGATCTGTTGCCTGGCGTGGACAAGGCACGTTACCTCCGCAAGTTGGATATTATCGGCATAGATGTTTGTCCGTATGTGATTAAGGATTGTAAAAAGTTGCATTGGCAAACATAGAACATTCTGCCCAGGGTAAAAAAAAACGGATGTGACGTTTTTGGGCGTTCCTGTCTTGTTTCGTGTCAGTGTATACTGTCTGTGTGTGACAAACCTTCACTGACTGAGTTTCTGCACGTGAGCTCTGAATGTCTTGATATTGGTTGGTCTAGTGCCCCCAATCCAAGAAGGGCCTCTGTAGTGATCAAGTGTAAAGGTTTGCTATGAAATTGTAAAGGCTATTGAATTGGGCCGTGGGGGTACCATTGTATAGATTTGGCTGTCATTGTGTTAACAATCTATAGAAAGGACCAACCTACTATTATAATACGACAACACAAAGGTAAGACAAACAACAACCATGCTGTCAATGTAGAACAACAGCATGCAACAGTGTACACCTAGAAAAAATAACCTGTCCATTACAATCAGTGCAATGCCAAATCAAATATAGTGTCCATTACAATCCAAGTTAAGAATAGCAGCAATATTAAGACAGTGTACATTGGTCCTACTGTATAGCACAGTTGAGGTGCTTGAAAGGTGTGCAAGAAGCTTCCTATATACTCATAAAGTTATAAACATCTATTTTACAAGTATCTGTGTGTGTCTGTATATATGCCAGTGTCCAATTGGCCCTAGCACCACAACATTCAGATGACCGCAACAACACTTATTTTTTTGATATATAATCCCAAATTAAACAAATATATGTCGGGTGGAAAGAAAACCTCATTCGTACAAAAACTGTACATTTTCTGGAATCTACAGTAATTCTATTTTTGCATTTGAATCCTGAAAAGTATAATAGTTTTGCACATTATGAGTTTCTACCCGTGTGTGTGCGTCTGTAAAAGCCTGAAGGGGCCTGCTGTTAGGGGAATATTAGGATTATTATTGGCAGTACATTGATTCCATAATGCTGTTGCCTTGCCGCAGTGTCCTTGGTTAACACGACATTCAGTGTGACAACAAAAAGATTACACGATAATCTCAACGGTGCAAGAAAGGGCTTCACTCACACCCTCACGTCTAGCATACAACATTGTTGCATGGTAGATGTATCCCCCGACCGGCACGTTAAAATGACCACCGCTGAAGTGCCCTTGGACAAGGCATTGAACCCCTACCATGAAATGTTCTATGAGCAGGGCCTGGCTGTAAACAAGTTCTTGAGCTTAGTCCACTTCCCTGCAGGGTAAACATAGTACCTTTCCTTTCTTTATGTAAACAAAGGGTAAGTGTCATGGCCGCCACCAATTTCATTTCCAATGGGAGTCGCATGGTCTGACACAACATTTATGTCGTACGTCTTTCGGGGCTGTGTTTCGACTGCCCCCCCTCCCCCTCATACGACAAAAAAAGTCGTGTCAAACCACGTGACTCCCATTGGAAACGAATTGCGAGCTCGCATCGGTATAAACAAGCCTCACGCATCGGCTATACGACAATCTGCTGCAAAGGTGTGAGCGAAGCCTTGAACAAATAATAAGTGTATTCATGCACAATATCTACCTTATTATTCATCGTCTCGTTTGTTTTGTGTCGTCCGTCCTCCTTCCAGGAGAAGCCTGCCAAGGGGCGTCATCTGTTCCACAGCCTGCAGAAGAACCTGGAGTTGGAGATGCAGGAGCGCTGCGAGCATCCCTGGAGGGACCTGTTCCTGTGGGCGGTGCTGCAGAACCGCCAGCAGATGGCTAACTACTTCTGGGCCATGGTCGGTATATACTTTCCTCTCTCACTTCTAACCCATTCTGACCTGAGATCAGATTCATACGAGGTTTCCACTGGACACACACTGCTCTGATCAACCCATTCTGACCTGAGATCAGATTCTAAAAAAAAATCAGTCGTTCTTCGATTTTTCAAAAATAGCAGAACTACAAGCTCTTAGCGCGCCACTCGGTGGCGCGCTATGAGCTTGTAGATCTGCTATTTTTCAATAGCTAAAGCATAACATGATGCTAACACCAAAATGGGTTCCCGTTCAGAATGGGCTAATCTCTCGCTGACTCACTTCATCTTATTTTGCAGCTGTTTATAGGGTACCCCGCGGTTCGCTTTTAGTTCATCACGACTATCTCCAGCTTAGATAATTGCTTGAGTAATAATTGTCAGAATGTTCCATGTTAACCCATTTTGACCTGAGATCAGATTAAAAAAAAAAAAAGTCTTGTACATCCTGACAGTTTTCTGAAAAAGCTATGTTTCTATGTCTGTGGTTCTTCGGCACTGCTATTTTTTCAATAGCTAAAGCATAACATGATGCTAACACCAAAAGGGGTTCCCGTCAAACATGGATTAAAGGACGAGACAAAAACGGTACCATATTGTCCATTAGTGAGGACCAATTATTATGATCGCCTCGGAAACCCAGACTTTTTTTTATTTCCAGGGAGAAAGAAAAAAAAAAGTCTGGGACCGAGTCCACTTCAATTCGGCATAGAGTATAGCGCGAACGTCGATCACTCTCTGCCGATTTCTGATCGTCTGCACCTTTGTTAAATTGACGCACACCCGTACACCCGTACACACACACACACACACACACACACACACACACACACACACACACACACACACACACACACACACACACACACTCCTCTCTCTCTCTCTCTCTCTCTGTCGCTCTAATCAATTAGTCTCATGTCGCGCAGCTGCGTCTAGATTCTCCCATAGCATAGGTGGACCCCAGGCTAATTATATGAAGACGGGTTGTAAATAGTTTTAGTTGTCTTTTAGGCCTCAATTACACCGATACAACAATGTTGCATGCAAGATGTAAGCACGTTGTAAGGGTCATGGCCGCCGCCCCAATGCATTTCCAATGGACGTCACATGGTTTGATACAATTTTGTTTGATGCGGGGGAGGGGGGCACAACGCAGCCGTCAAACAAAAATGTTGTATCAAACCATGTGACTTCCATTGGAAATGCATTGGTGGCGGCCATGACACTTACATCTCGCTTACACCTTGCATGCAACATTGTTGTATTATAGGTGTAATTGAGGCCTAATAAGGCCTCACTCACACCTTTCGATCTATAGCATACAACATTGATGCATGCTAGACGCAAACAAAGGGTAAGTTTCAATGCATTTCCAATGGAAGTCACATGGTTTGACACAACATTTTTGTTGTACGGCTTTCGGCTGTGTTTCGACTGCCCCCCCCCCCCTCATACAACAAAAATGTTGTGTCAAACCATGTGACTCCCATTGGAAATGCATTGCGAGCTTGCATCAGTAAACAAGTCTCATGCATCAGCAATACATCAATCTGTTGTGAAGGTGTGAGTCAGGCCATAGGCTAAAATTCACACTTGACAGTATAACTTAAATAAACTTAATAAAAACAATATGTTCCTCAAGCGACACTGTAGTGCGGTGGACAATAAGTTGAGCTTCACATGAACGGGGACATTTACTGAACAGCGCTGTGGCAGCTGGTGGCATTATGGAAATGTCATTATGGAATTCAGCCCAGTGTGTGTGTGTGTGTGTGTGTGTGTGTGTGTGTGTGTGTTTGATATTCATCAACATCTACTTTTCAATCTTATTTATAAGTCTACCAGCCAAGATGCCTATATATTGTAAAATGTCAAACTAACTGATGAAATGTCTTTTCTTGTTGCAATGATAATTGGAACCTTGGGGAGGATGGGGCGATGGGGGACTTGTAATGAAAATGAAAAATGCTTAATAAAAACTTTATCAACATCATGCGCTACGGCAAGATGTTATCTGCAAGAACTGACTAGTTTCTTCTAGTGGTTCTCAAACTTTTCTCTCTCAGGTCACCCCTGTCCCCAGGGTCACAAGATGACTCGCCCCGTTTCTGTTTTCCTCCCAGAATATTCCCCAGTGAGGGGTGGGAAGGGTGGGAGAGGCAGCAGACGGCTGGACTTTGAATGTCTCTAACTATAAACTTTCATGACAGCAGAACAGCCTAAGTACAAATATAATTTATGAAAAGCTACTACAGTGAAGTCTGTTCACACAGAAGTTGTTGTAAGATATGTGGGGATTATCTGACGAGGTACAATTTGAGTGGGCAAAACCTTACATATACTAAATATTACTAAATTGTTTATAGGGTCAATATAAGTCAAATAATATAGCCTTTCCACATGAGTATCTTTTTATATTTTTCCAAAAAGAATACAAACAGCCAATAGCATACCGTAAATCCTCTTTTAGGAACCTGGGCTATTATTTGTCTCAACCGATCCCGATACCGGGCTTTTATTGGAAGGAGGCAGCTATAAGAAGGAGGAATTTTATTTCTAATTTTCAAACTGATGATAATGAACAAATCACATTTTGGGTCAGTTAGAACACAGTAAAATGTATTGGGCTCATAGCCTATTGAAACCAAGTCCTCGTGAAATATTGAACAGTGCAGTTGCAGGTGCTCAATGGTCATTTTAACTGTTTTTCCATTTGGCATATTGCCTATGGTAAATACCATAATAACATCAACACATCAATTTAACTTGAATAACCAATGTCATTTGAAGCTATATGATTCCCTGCTTTCATATGACATGAAACAAATAAAAATACAATGGCAGTCCCTCAGTCAAATCTGGTCACATTCACAAATATACCGGTATATAACTTCAACTGAGATAGACTACCACAGTACTGTGGTAAAGGCCTACAGTTAGGCTACTGACAAGTTCAGATGCAAATAATAACATAAAAATAAAATGTATGATAGGCTATTTCATATACCGGTAATATCAAATCAGAACAGTGCAACACTGCAGTGCTTCATTCAACGGGAGGGAGAGAGAGAGAGAGAGAGACGTGTTAGAGAGAGCGTCTCTCTCTAACGCGCGCACAGTTGATTTAGTCGAACAAAATGTATTTTGGCTGGCCTTGATGCCGTCATAATGACATATAGCCGATCTACAAGCTGTGAGCCTGTAGATCGGCTATTTTCATCATGCTAACTAATTGTAAACTGACTTATAGTGGATCTCTTGTCCACTAGTCCCTTCCCTAACATTTTAGTCTAGTTTTTATTTGTTGATGAAATTGACAGTATATTTTGTCTTATAGTTTTAGTCATCATAGCTTAGTTTTCATTTAGTTTCTATTTAGTTTTCGTCTGTGAAAAAAGGAAACTTTTACGCTCTTAGTTTTAGTCGACGAAATCAACACTGGTTTGAGGGGACCTGCGACTGCAGCTCCGGTGGGCTGTAAGATCTGTTATGTTTTGAAGTGCAGGGCCCCCTGAGGCCGTGCGGCTGCAGCTCCGGTGGGCTGTAAGATCTGTTATGTTTTGAAGTGCAGGGCCCCGAGGCCATGTGGCTGCAGCTCCGGTGGGCTGTAAGATCTGTTATGTTTTGAACTGCAGGGCCCCCGAGGCTGTGGCTGCAGCTCCGGTGGGCTGTAAGATCTGTTATGTTTTGAACTGCAGGGCCCCCGAGGCCATGTGGCTGCAGCTCCGGTGGGCTGTAAGATTTGTTATGTTTTGAACTGCAGGGCCCCCGAGGCTGTGGCCGCCGCTCCGGTGGGCTGTAAGATCTGTTATGTTTTGAACTGCAGGGCCCTGAGGCTGTGGCTGCCGCTCCGGTGGGCTGTAAGATCTGTTATGTTTTGAACTGCAGGGCCCCCGAGGCCATGTGGCTGCAGCTCCGGTGGGCTGTAAGATCTGTTATGTTTTGAACTGCAGGGCCCCCGAGGCTGTGGCTGCCGCTCCGGTGGGCTGTAAGATCTGTTATGTTTTGAACTGCAGGGCCCTGAGGCTGTGGCTGCCGCTCCGGTGGGCTGTAAGATCTGTTATGTTTTGAACTGCAGGGCCCTGAGGCTGTGGCCGCCGCTCCGGTGGGCTGTAAGATCTGTTATGTTTTGAACTGCAGGGCCCAGAGGCTGTGGCTGCCGCTCTGGTGGGCTGTAAGATCCTTAAAGAGATGGCGCGCCTGGAGTCTGAGGCCGAGTCAGCGCGCTCCATGAAGGAGGCCAAGTATGAGCAGTTTGCTCTTGGTGAGTCAACAGAACAATAATATTAAGACATGTTGTTGTGTGTAAAGATATCAGAGTAAAACAACATGAGGGGGAGAGAGGGGGACGGACGGACGCCCCGGCCTTAACCCATTTTGACCTGAGTTCAGATTCTAAAAAAAATGTCTTCCTATACATTCTGACAGTTTTCTGAAAAAGCTGTGTTTCTATGTCAGTCGTTGTTCGATTTTTCAAAAATAGCAGACCTACAAGCTCGCTACACTCCGTGGCGCGCTACGAGCTTGTAGATCTGCTGTTTTTCAATAGCTAAAGCATAACATAATGCTAACACCAAAAGGGGTTCCCGCCGTCAAAATGGGTTTCGATGGGCGCTGATCGGACGCTTGCTTTACAGCTGTGTGTGTGTGTCTGTCTGTCTGTCTGTCTGTGTCTGTGTCTGTGTCTGTGTGTGCGTGTGTGTGTGTGCGCGCACGTGTGTGCGGTTGTAATGCACGTAACTCGAGACCCATTTGCCCCACCGACTTGACTTCACATTCGACACACGCGTTCCACCCGCTCTCTCAAGTGTTGGCCAACGGGCAGCGTACAGGTCTATTATAGTTAACTAAAATGTAACTAAAATTATCTATAAAACACTAAATCAAAATGTGCTGTCAAATGAAATCTCCACCGTTTTATCTCCACATTTGTGAACTTCAGACCTGTTCGGAGAATGCTACTCCAACAGCGAGGACAGGGCGTACGCTCTGCTGGTGAGACGGACCTGCTGCTGGAGCAAATCCACCGTGCTCAACCTGGCGACCGAGGCCGACGCCAAGAGCTTCTTCGCCCACGACGGCGTCCAGGTAACACTTAAACCCATTCTGACCTGAGATCAGATTCATACGAGGTTTCCACTGTGGACACACCACACTGGTCTGATGAACCCATTCTGACCTGAGATCAGATTTTATAAAAATGTCAGTCGTTCTTCGATTTTTCAAAAAATAGCAGACCTACAAGCTCATAGCGCGCCACTCGGTGGCGCGCTATGAGCTTGTAGAGCTTGTAGAGCTTGTAGAGCTTGTAGAGCTTGTCGACTAAATCTACTGTTGATTTAGTCGAACAAAATGTATTTTGAAAGGCCTTGATGCCGTCGTAATGACGTTTTTTTTTTACACTTGTAGAAAATCTACAAGCTCACAAGCTCAGCGTTGTGAGCTTGTAGATCTGCTATTTTCAGCATGCAACCTAGTGTAAAATGACGGATCTCTTGTCCACTGTATATAGTCCCTTCCTAACAATTATCAGTTTTTATTTGTTGACGAAATTGTCAATGTATTTAGTCTTAGTTTCAGTCGTCATAGCTTGGTTTTCATTTTGTTTCCATTTAGTTTTCATCAGTGGAAAAAGGTAGTCGACGAACATTTTTCATTGCACGCACGCACGCACGCACGCACGCAATTCAGTTCAAAGGGCTTTATTGGCATGAGAAAACAAACGTTTACATTGCCAAAGCAAGAAGTGGAACAATACAATAAAAACGAATCAATTTCTATGTACTGAGGTCGATGGCGTACGCACGCACGCACGCACGCACACACGCGCACACACACGCACACACATTCCAAGGCTTATGCCGCCCCCTTGTGGTATATACATCCATATAGTATGTGGATGCTGCCCCATACATACTAGGCTATTTGAAGCATTGTGCTTTAGTTCATTCAGGGTCAAATGAGACTAAACCACAGAATAGAACATTCTACACAGTGTAACAAACATCGAACATTTCATAGGCCTGCTCAGGGACACCTACGGCACCATGTGGTCCTTGAGAGGGTTCCAGGTGGTCCCCAGGTGGCGTTGATATAACCAAATTATAGATCTTTAGCTCTTAGTGTTTCATTGTATAGGCTATGTGTTAAATCGTTTTACGTGTTAAATCATCATTTAAAACATCTGCATTATTTACTGTCATTTCACAAGAAGACTATACACAACTAGAGAATGTGGATAAATGTTTTGCCTGTTATCTCTCCTCCATGGTACGGTATACCACATCAATACTTGTAACATGGATTCACCGGCAACAAAATAGTCTAGTTTTGGGTCTCAGAGGCTAATCTCATCAATTATACCACAGGTCGTTTGGTTGAAACAGCCTTCTAGCCGTGGGTTAATCAAAACAAAGAATTCAGCTGCTCTGTTCTCCCAGAGCGCTAGCAAACTCGGTGGCTATAGGCTAGCTAGTTTCTTGGGACATTTGTGGTCGTATAGTGATTACATCTGTCATTAAAAAATATATATTTTGTCAGCGATTGTCTTAGTTTTAAGGGTAACTGTTGTATAATTGCAATATTACACTTAAATGTCTGTGGCTTAATCCATTTAGGCCTGACGTTGAAATTTAAAAAATGTAAATCATGACAGTTTTCTGAAAAACCTGTGTTTCCGTGTCTGTGGTGCTAAACCTTTTTCATGTACCCCCCATCTGGAAATAGGTTATTCCAGGGACTCCCCATGCAGAAGCAAATATTTGAGTTAAAAAAACGTTCGCTCTGAAAGAATATATATATTCAAAGAGTTGCGCCACATTTTCAAGATTAAAAAAGAAATAGCAGACCTACAAGCGAGTGCCGCGCTACGAGCTTGTAGATCTGCTTTTCTTCAATAGCTAAATTATGACATAATGCTTAAAACGCCAAAAGGGGTTCCCCGACCCAAAATGGGATTTAAATGCAGAATAAATAATGGACCTTGACATTATAAAGGGCTGAAAAACATACTTGCAACAGGTGACCTATAACGGACATGCTGTATACTGTATAGGCTCTCTTGACTAAGATCTGGTGGAGCGCCATGACCACTGACACAGCCATCTCCAAACTAGTGGTGTCCTTCTGTACTGTATAGGCTCTCCTGACTAAGATCTGGTGGGGCGCCATGACCACTGACACAGCCATCTCCAAAATAGTGGTGTCCTTCTTCTGTACTGTATAGGCTCTCCTGACTAAGATCTGGTGGGGCGCCATGACCACTGACACAGCCATCTCCAAAATAGTGGTGTCCTTCTGTACTGTAGGCTCTCCTGACTAAGATCTGGTGGGGCGCCATGACCACTGACACAGCCATTTCCAAACTAGTGGTGTCCTTCTGTACTGTAGGCTCTCCTGACTAAGATCTGGTGGGGCGCCATGACCACTGACACAGCCATCTCCAAACTAGTGGTGTCCTTCTGTACTGTAGGCTCTCCTGACTAAGATCTGGTGGGGCGACATGACCACTGACACAGCCATCTCCAAACTAGTGGTGTCCTTCTGTACTGTAGGCTCTCCTGACTAAGATCTGGTGGGGCGCCATGACCACTGACACAGCCATCTCCAAACTAGTGGTGTCCTTCTGTACTGTAGGCTCTCCTGACTAAGATCTGGTGGGGCGCCATGACCACTGACACAGCCATCTCCAAACTAGTGGTGTCCTTCTGTACTGTAGGCTCTCCTGACTAAGATCTGGTGGGGCGCCATGACCACTGACACAGCCATCTCTAAACTAGTGCTGTCCTCCTTCTGTACTGTATGTAGGCTCTCCTGACTAAGATCTGGTGGGGCGCCATGACCACTGACACAGCCATCTCCAAACTAGTGGTGTCCTTCTTCTGTCCGGCGCTCATCTGGACCAACCTCATCAAGTTCAGGTGAGCTTTACACACTACAGCAGCTGGGTTCCCCAATTAGCGGCCCGCGGGCCACCTGCGGCCCGTGGAGCGCCCCCTTGTGGCCCCAGATATAAATGGGGGTCTGTAGCCTCTGCATGTCAAACTGGGGGTCCTTTTCAAATGGGGGCAAGACCTCGCGCGTGCCGACTCCCCAGCCTGGTACCCTAGTCCAAATATGGCCCTTGAGGAAAAGTAATTGGGGAACCCTGCACTACAGTATACAAGAATAAGACGCGCGGACGCGGGAAGCGAACGCAGCTCGTAAATTGCAATAACAACAATTAGAATAAATGTAAATAAACAAACTGTAAAAAAAATTACAGTTTTGCTTGGCTTCCAAGCTGCTCATTGCATTCGCAATCAATCTACTGTATATTGGTTCTCTCTCAACATGGGGGTCCAGGCAGGGACCCCCAGGTGTCTTTATATAGGGGCGTTCCAGGGGGTCCCCAGCTATGGATAATAATATCAAGGGATAATAATATTAATCGATTGACCCAAAAGTAACGACAAAACAAAGTATTTCCTTGCTTGCCGTAACGAAAGTATATTCCATAAGTATTGCGATTGCGCTGGCCTGTCCTTCCCAGTGCGAACACGTTGGCCTCGAGGGAAACAAGGATGTGTTGATCAAGTATAGAATACATTTTCGGTTATTGCATCATCTATTTCTCGCTTCAAATGCTTTCAGAAACATTTTCTTTTTTTTTAATATATAATTATGTTTTTTTATCCCACGATTTTGTAACCCATTTTTCACCCCTGTGTCAATCATCTAATGTGATCCTGGGCTCTACACACCCTACACCAACCTAGTCCCCATATATGGGGGACATGGGGAGAGCAACGGACTTGAACTCATGCTTCCTTCATGCCTGAGTGTCCAAGTCGCTCCTTTACACCTGACAGGGGGGAGTTTCCCTGGTTGGACGTAGCGCGTGGAAGGAACACGTTATTCCAACCAGTTCCTTTCCCCTCCATCAGGCGCCCCGGCTGGCCAAGGGGAAGCAGTTTAGTGACCAGGATTAATGCATGTTTTTTGTGAGGGTACCTACAAGAAGAAACATTCTTGAGAGCAACGTTTAGTTGTAAATGTTTACATGGCTGTCATGTCGGATACGGCACAAACTTCACGCAAATCCATGCTCTGATATAGGCTTTGATTAACGAGCTGATCGGTTCATTATGCGGAAATAACACACTGGGTTTGGGTCCACTTTCAGAGTTATAATAACAGTGAGGATCTTACGGTGTTATATTGGGATCCCACCAGAGATCATACTATAAGATGAGTGCATAAAAATGTTTTATGGCTGGAAAAACGTATTTTTTTTAGAGAATCGTTTACAATGATACAAACGATTCAGGTTGGGTGGTTTAATATACAGTGTAGGTTTAGGATTAGATATTTAAGGATTATAGATAGAGTTATATGCCTATGAGCTATACACTTAGTTGTATTACGTACGCTGGTGTCCTGGCCTGAAATATGGACGATCTACAAGCTCTCAACGCGTTAAAAAATGCCCACATTCATAAAAGTGCCATCCTAAAATGTTGATATATCCTCACAAGTACAGTAATACAAACGTGTGTGTGTGCACGTGTGTGTGTGTGTGTGCGCGCGCGCGTGTGTGTGCACGTGTGTGTGTGTGTGTGTGTGTGTGTGTGTTTGTGTGTGTGTGTGTGTGTGTGTGTGTGTGTGTGTGTGTGCGTGCGTGTGCGTGTGTGTGTGCGTGCCAGTGAGGAGGAGCTGGATAACCGTGCAGGAGGGGAGCAGTTTGCAGAGCTGGACAGCATGGACACAGAGAAGGCGTTGCTCCTCAGTGACAGCGACGACGACCCACTGTGAGTTCAACACGGCTATCGCTATTTTTATTTTGTTTATTGTTTTTTTTTCACAGAAGCAATTATTTAAATGCTGGAGTTGAGAAATAATAAGTGGTGGCATTATTAACAGCTTCTCTTAATAAACCCCGCCACCCCAAGTATAGCGTATACAAGAATAAATACGTTGGATTTTCAACCCCAAAGAAAAGGGACAACGGAAAACAAGACAAACTTGACCTTAAATACAGGATCGATAAAAGTTGAAAAATAAAAGGCAGACAGAAACCAGACAAAACAACAGTATACACGACATCCTACAAACAATTATAAGTACATGATACATCCATGATCCACGTTACATCACAGCAATCCAATCACAGTATACTTTTAAATCAAAAAGTCCAGCAGACCGGCTCACACATCCTCACACAGTCTAATCTTCTCCAGTTTTACACAGAACAAGGTGTCCCTAATCCAATGAGTGTGAGAAGTAGAATTAAGTGGGTGATTTCCAGTTGATCAAGATTAGTGTCCTAGCTAACAGAGTGACCAAAGCCAAAACATCCCTCTCTGGTTTAGAGAGCGACGGTACCAAGGGGAAAACACCAAACAGAGCCCCCAAAGGTGTGGGAAAGGAAAGGTACTATGTTTACCCAGGGTAACTGGACTAAGCTCAAGAACTTGTTTACAGCCAGGCCCTGCTCATAGAACATTTCATGGTAGAGGTTCAATGCCTTGTCCAAGGGCACTTCAGCGGTGGTAATTTTAACGTGCCGGTCCGGGGATACGAACTAGCGAGCTTCCGATATCAAGACCGCTCCACAAACCGTTCGGCCACCGCTGCCCCTTGGGCTCCACTCTTTGCCCGACTATCGCTGATAAGGAATTAAAGATATCTGTCCAATATTTGTGTAGAGAAGGGCAGAGCCAGAACGTATGGATGAGGTCTGCGGGAGCTTGCCAACATCTATCACACTCAGGAGACACATCGTTATAAATTCTAGACAACCTGGCCTTGGTGTAGTAGACACAGTGTAGTGATTTACGTTTAATAAGAGCATATATGCCTCGCACAAATAGAGGACCCATGTACTCGATGTCAGCGTTGCTATTTATGACATGTTATCATAGAACATACATGCATGGGCAACTGGTGTCCCAGGGGCCACATGCGGCCCCCACCTTCACTTAATGTGGCCCCCATTATTGATTTGCAAAGATGACCCGCGTTAATTACTTCAGTCTACATTAGTAGCTAAATGAGTAGTAGGCCAATGTATTTGTATTTAGTTCATAGAAATGTGTGTGTGTGTGTGTGTGTGTGTGTGTGTGTGTGTGTGTGTGTGTGTGTGTGTGTGTGTGTGTGTGTAACTTTTCAGGATTCCAACAAAAAATTTGGATTTCAATTCAAATAATAGCAAAAATAGCTGATCTACAAGCTCACAACGCATCGCAGTGCGACGCGTTTTGAGCTTGTATATTGCTACGACAGTAATGCAATGTGGCCCTCTGGAGTGAGTGTGGAAATATAGTGGCCCTCGCCATCGTCAAAGTTGCACCACCTCTGTTGTAGAAACAGAAAACTCCCCAAATTGTCAAACAATTGCATGTTATTTTCTAAAAAGATATCTGGCAATAATTCTATTGTGACAATATATTTTGTTGTGTTTTTTTTGTAAATGATGCTTGACTTACTGCATCATCACACAAAATAACAAGCTGGAAACCGAGCTTGTAGATCTGCTACTTTAGCCACGTTTGAATTTGAATCCTGGAAAAGTAGCAGTTTTTGGACATAATGAGGTTTCCAGCCGACAGGGGCCGTAATTATTGTAATGAGATTGCACTGTGTATTAGAATGAGAACGTGCTGATGTAATTTTTTTTAACGTACATCTTTTTAACTGCGTTTGACATTCTCATTACAATACGTTTCACAGCTGGCCACTTTGTGGCGGCAGGTGCAGGCTTTCACTAATAAACTGTGATTGAAGGCACCGTAAATTGAAGTCGACTATTGTAGTCATTATAAGCCACATAAGCCGTATAATCGCATTTAGACAGTTTAGACTATAAACTGGGCTTAAATTTCAATTTCAGCCCTCGATGTCATATACACTTAATTCAACGGTGTCACTTTCACTACTTCACTTTCAGAGTTCCTGCAGTGACTTTGCGGCACATTTTAGTCTAGTGTTTCCTCATGGGGGACGAACCCCGAACGCAACACTCTACCGCGATTCAAGTCACGCTCTAGTGGTGGATCAATATAAACAATGAAGGTCTAGTCCTACTATAAATGCGCCACGTCTCTGTGTGCGTGTGTGTACGGTTGTAATGCACGTAACTCGTGAACCGTCTGCCCCACCGACTTCAAATTCGACACACGCGTTCCACACCCCCGTTAGGGAGTGCAGTGCCCGGCCTCGAGTCGGTCGGAACCCACGGTTCTCCAGAACCACCACAAAAGGCTCTGGTCACGGGCTCTGCCCAGTGCATGGGCCTAATCAGCCTAAATCCCCTCACCTGTGCAATTTCCAGCCTCTGCCTCAGCCTCAGCGTGTGTGTATGGTGGACTTCAAATTCGACACACGCGTTCCACACCCCGCAGGTGCCCGGTATCGAGTCGGTCGGACGCACGGTTCTCCGGAACCACCACAAAAGGCTCTGCTCATGGGCTCTGCCAGTGGGTCTAATGAGGGACACAGACGGATATAGTTGCTATGGGTGCTATGACAAGTTGACAACGGATATTATTAGGTTCCCAAGTTGCATCGTTCCCAAGTAGGCCGGTGGCCGATGCGACGGGCACGTACAGGTCTAGTGAATTAAAATGACAGCTTTACAAAGCAATGAGGTGAAGGACAAACACATTCTAGATTATCTCAGTCAATCTCAATCTAGCTCAGTAAGGACAGACAGAACAAACTCCCCATTAGGATCACCCTAGGTACTTGCTTAACCAATTCTGTGCGTGAACCCCTTTTGGTGTTTTAAGAATTATGTTATACTTTAGCTATTGCAAAATAGCCGATCTACATACGAGCTTGTAGATCTGCAATTTTTTGAAAAATTGTGACAAATTGTGCTCAAATCTTATATTATGCTTCCACAGCCAATGTTTTTAACTCAAATCTTTGCTTCTGGGGGGGGGGGGTCCCTGGAACAACATATTTTCAGATGGGGGTCAGCGCCCAATTACATATCATTTTTCGGGTCCTTGACATGAAAAATCTTGAGAACCACTGATATAGAAACATGAGGTTTTTCCGAAGATTGTCATGATTTAGAAGATTTATTTTTCAAATAAAGTGCGTGAATGTACTTTCCCTGACATTTTCTGCTCAGAGTATTCTGCCCCCTTGCTTGACTGCAGTGCTGATTTCGTTGACAAAACTATTACGGAAAATGTTCGACTACCTTTTTTCACTGACGGAAACTAAACAAAAAAAAAAAAAAAAAAAAACGAATCTTATGACGACTAAAACTAAGACTAAATATACTGACAATTCCGTCAACAAATAAAAACTAGACTAAAATGTCAGGGAAGGATCAGTGAAGAAGAGTTATTGCACTTTAAAAAATAATAATATATATATATATATATATATATATATATATATATATATATTTTAAATTAAATCTTCGTGCCTTTTTTTCTTCTCCTTCTCCCAGAGACTCCAGGACGCCAGGAGGAGGAGGGCCGGCTGAGAGCTGCGCCACCGTGTGGTGGCGTTTCTTACTGCGGCGCTGGCGGCGCTTCTGGAGCGCTCCCGTCACGGTGTTCCTGGGGAACGTCATCATGTACTTCGCCTTCCTGCTGCTCTTCGCCTACGTGCTGCTGCTGGACTTCCGGCCCCCTCCCCCGCTGGGCCCCGGGCCCCCCGAGATCATGCTCTACTTCTGGGTGTTCACGCTGGTGCTGGAGGAGCTCCGACAGGTACAGGGGTTAGTTAGGTTATGCGATCAGTGGTGGAAAGTAACTACAGTGGTATCCCCTTCGTCTGTACCGGGCTGACTTCTATAGGTTTTGAGAGGTACCTCTCATGTGAAAGGTACCTCTGGAAGTCACACCTCTGACGGGTGGGGTTTCGTCTTAAGGGGTGTGTTTTTTTCCACCCACTGTGTAATACAATAAATGGACAGTAGGTGGCAGTAGTACAGAGGCCAGAGCAACTATACATACTATAATAATAATAATAATAATAATAATAATAGCTCAGATTTATATAGCGCTTTTCTAAATACCCAAAGCGCTTTACAAGGGAACACTAGGAACAGACTTTATTAAGAGAGAGAGAGAGAGAGAGAGAAAAAAAGTAAAACATAACAGATACAGGGTTAAAAAGATAAAAGGATAAACGAGACCTCATATTGTGAGCTTGTAGATCTGCTATTTTCAAAAGATATTTATACATTTGAAAATTTGAAATAACTTTTAAGTACATTTTGATTTTTTTTATTCAGAGAATTTCTATATTGCAGTATATACTTTTACATAAGTAAAGAATTTGAGTGCTTTTTCCACAACATACTACAGCATCACACAAAAGTATCAAAAGTAGCACATCCAACAAGCTTGAACGTTGTTACAAAAATGTCGTTTGATACAGTTTGATACAGTTTGGTAGTTTTTACCGTATGATTTTCTAATGGAACCTTTTGTTCAAAACGTTGTATACAATGACACTAATGAGGCTAATGAGGCAACTATATGGGGAGAATTCTTCACCATTGTGATGTCTATTATATTGTTTTCTTTTGACAGAGCTTCTTTACGGACGAGGAGATGAATATCTTCAAGAAGTTCAAGCTGTACTTGGAGGACAACTGGAACAAGTGTGACATGGTGGCCATGTCCCTCTTTGTCGTGAGCGTATCGTGCAGGCGAGTAGCCGTCTTTTTAGCTAAACAGAATGGCTGTTGCCAGAAATACAGTTCAGTCAGATATAACTCACGGATAGATTTAACCAATATTATATTGTAGAGTGAGAATACAAGTGTGCTTATGATATGCCGTTGGGCTCTGCTAAAAAAAAATTCTCCCTGCTGGGCACAATCAAACACCATCATTAAACATTGAGAGCAGGGAGATAGATATGCAATAACAACCCCCCCATGGGGAACAGAAATAGCAGAGCCCACCGGTGGTGCTGGGGTGGCGGTGGGAGCAAACATCACATAACAACAGAACCATAAGCAGAAGGAAGGCATGAAGAGCATGAGATGAGATGAGATGAGATGATGATATATACTTTATTGTCCCACGGGGGGAAATTTGTCTTGGGCAAAAGTGCATTAGTACATCAACGCTTTTTAAAACAGACAGACAATACACACACGACAATACACAGTAGCAGCAAAGTACAAGTCACAAGAGTATCACAAGAGTATCACAAGAGAAGTGCAAATTGCAATGAGAGAAGGTATAATATTAAAAAAAAAAAGTGCTAGAGTATTCACAGTTTATAGTATCTAAGTATCTATAAGTGCAATAAATAAATGATGAAAGTCCCTTCCCCACTAAGAACTATGAACTATGTGGCGGTTGTTTAGTAGAACAATTGAAGTGGGAAGAAAAGAAAGTTTGAAGCGGTTGCTCTTGCAACGACACGCTCTGTAGCGTCTACCAGAGGGTAACAGCTCATACTCTGAAGATAATATATGTGAAGGATCAGACAACACTCTGTTTGACAGACTGAGCACCGTTTTCTCAAAGATTGTCTGAAGAGATGGAGAATCTTTCCTACCAATTACCTTCATGGCTGTTTTTTCCATTTTAGCTATTCTAGATTTGAGCTGGACAGAGAGTGTCCCAAACCAAGCTGTCATGCCATATCTAATAATGCTACCTAGCACTGCATCATAGAAGGTTGACATGACTCCCTTGCTCACACCAAAGAGCCTGAGCCTGCGGAGAAAGTGCAAGCGTTGTGCCAATTTGGCACACAGATAGTCCACATGGACGTTCCATTTGAGCTGGTTGTCCATTTGGATCCCCAGGTACTTGTATGATACAACCTGCTCAATTTGCGTGCCCCCCATGACCACTGGGTCATGGATGTGGACACCTTTTGGATCGAGATCATCTCTTTGGTTTTTGTGGTGTTTAACATAAGGTGGCTATTATCACACCAGTCTTTAAAGTTATTGATTTCACTGATGTAACCCACCGGGTGTTCAACACCCCTCAACAGGCTGACTATTACAGTGTCATCAGAAAATTTCAAGATGAAGTTGTTAGGCTGGCTGCTTCTGCAATCATTTGTGTAGGCAGTGAAAAGAAATGGTGAACTCACCCCCCCTTGTGGCACACCTGTGCTACACAATTTGTGTAAATGTCATTTAGCTTTTTGACAAGTAACAGAGGGCTTACAGTATCAAAAGCAGAACTGAAGTCTGCAAAAAGGACACGAGCATATGCCTTTGGCTCCTCCAAGTGCTTGCTAATTAAATGAGTTATACTGACTACAGCATCCTCCGTGCTGCGCCCAGCCCTGTAAGCGAATTGTAAAGGATCCATAAAGGAAGCCACCTGAGACTTAAGTGAGTTCACGATAATTCTCTCAAAACACTTCATAACTCCACAAGTTAAAGCAATAGGTCTATAATCTTTGTTCACAGAGGGACAAGATACTTTGGGAACAGGAATTATTAGTGACTTTTTCCAGATATCAGGAACCATGTGTTTGTCTACAGACTGTTGGAAAATAGGGCACCAGGCAGCTGTAAGCTCTTCAGAGCACTTTTTTTAGCAGGCAAACCATCAGGCCCCGTTGATTTTTTGTTGCATACCCTGCTAAAGACACTCTGTACCTGTTTAGGATCAATGAGAAGTCGATCAGAAGTATTACACATGATAGAGTTAATGTTGAAGTCCACAGACTCCTGCTCTGAGGAGTCAGTGTCATGACGGAGGAAAAAGTCATTCAATTCATTGGCTTTTGCTTGTTCATCCAGTGTAGCAATGGGATTTCGGTTAGTGTTCATGTTCGTTATTTTTTTCATATGATCCCATAGACCCTTAGTGTTCATGGTGCCGACACTTTCCTCAAGTGCAGCTCGGTGGTTCCTTTTGGCCAGGGACAACATCCGATTGAGCTCCCTTTGGGCCACAGCCATGCCCCCCCTGTCCCCTTTTTTAAAAGCCACTTTCTTGCTGTTAATACAGGCTTTTACCTCCTTGGTGATGTAGGGCTTGTTGTTAGGGAAGTGGCGAATGGACTTTTTTGGGACGACATTGTCCACAGAAGTTAATGTAATCCGTTACGGTCTCTGTAGCCTCGTTCAATTCAAGGTCATGAAATATGCTCCAGTCTGTACATAGGAAGCAGCCCTTAAGAGCCTCCACACTGTCCTCTGACCACTGTATCACTGTTTTTTGGACAGGTTTACTGGACTTTAAGACAGATTTGTAAGTGGGCATGAGCTGGACAGTCGAGTGATCCGAGTTGGCAAGAGGAGGGAGAACCTTGGCTCTGTACGCATTTTTTATGTTGCCATAACATTTGTCTAGCACATTTTTGTTCCTTGTACCACATTTGACATACTGGTGGAACCCAGGTAAAACTGGCTCCAGTCTACAGTGGTTAAGGTCCCCCAGAACGAAGATAGGGGCTCCAGGCGTACGTTGCATTTGTGAGTGTACACAGTCTGCTAGTCTGTTTGCGGCTCTAGCTGCATTTGCACTAGGCGGTACATAAGCTACACAAATGATAATATTGCCAAATTCCCTCGGAAGGTAGAACGGTCTCATGGAGAGGCAAAGCAGTTCAACGTCCGGGTCACAGTATTTTTCTCTGATCGTGTATTGGCTACACCAACTGTTACTCACATACACACTGAGTCCTCCTCCTTTGGACTTCCCCGACGTAGCCTCCCGATCCGCCCGTGTTGATGAGAAACCCTCCAGCTCCAGCATGGAGTTCGGTATATCCTCCCGTAGCCACGTTTCGGTAAACACCAAGATATTAGCCTCCCGGTACTCGTGGCTAAATCTAGTGTGTACGCGGAGCTCATCCATTTTGTTTCGAAGTGACCGCACGTTGCTCAAGATGATTGAAGGCAGCGGAGGTTTGTTCCCTCTTCTGCGGACGCGTTGCCTGACGCCACCTTTCCTACCCCTCTTCCTCCGTCTGGCTCCCCCGGCGGGGCTGCTGATGACGGCCTCAGGGAGGTTCGTTGGCGGTGTATTCCCTTTCAACCGAAGGGCGAGCAGGGCCTCTCTCGTGTAGGCACGGAGCACTGCCGTGTTTGTGGGAAGTGTTTCTAACCCACTAGTGTACAGGAGTTCCCCAAAGACCAAGAACAACACAAGCAGCGTCCACAGTGCTGCCATGGCTCCAGAATAGTAGTTCCCAGGCAGGCAGTCTGTTGCTTACTAGGGTTAGCCTAGCCTCAAGGCTAACTCAAGAGCTAACTCTCCTCTCCTCACAACAATTTTACTGAGAGAGAGACAGTGTCAGCTTTCGTTGCTTCCCGGAGAGAAAAGCACTGTTTCTCTTTCTGCTTGTACAAAAGTGCAAGGACATACAACGATAAAAACAGTAAAAACAATTAAAAAGCGCTCAATGCAGCAGCAGCACTAGAGCCCGGGTTGCCACTGAGCAGCGCCACCGGAGCATGCAGTCTAGTGAGCTTAAAGGAGCATTCAGTGAATTTGGGTGATTTGGAAAACTACCCGGTCCGCCCCGGTAACCATATGTGCAGCACATGCACACTGCAGTGGGGAGAACACGCAAGAGGCCAACAGCACACACACCAAGGCCCGCCCTCACTCGATCGTGATTGGCGGAAAGCCCCTCTCTATCCTGATTGGATGAAGACTGGGCCACCTAGCCAAAAACGAAACCTACGGGTTTTTTTTGGACCCCCAGGGGGTTAACTGGGGACAGGGAGGAACTCCTTATATGGTCAGCACACTCTATAGTAGGGAGGATTATTGCGAACGCAATGAGCACTAACTATGAGACCTAGCAGAACATGACTGTCTGTCTGTGTGTCTGTCTGTCTGTCAAGCTGTAACACCACCCGCCCGCCACCAGAGGGTGCAGCTGTATGTACCACACAAAACACACACACACACACACACACACACACACACACACACACACACACACACACACACACAAACCTAACTTAAAAAAAAACATTACATTTTTTTTTTAAACCTTTAAAAAAACACAGTCATATAGTCACATACACACACTAAAATAATAACTTAAAAGAAACGTAACTTAAAAAAGAAATCTTAAAAAAACCCGCTCTGCGTTCGCTTCCCGCGTTTGCGCGTCTTACTTGTAACAACAACAATTATCACAAAAAAGTAGTGATATTTGAATGAAGTGAAATCACTGAATATACCTTTTAAGTAGCCCGCCCAATTGGTCAGCTGACTGCCACATCAGCGAATGACATGTGGGTCTTGCACACACTGAATACACCCACATAGTAATGCAGCATATATTAACCCCTTGAGTATATGCCCTTGAGCACGGCATGAAACCCCTCGAATATATCTGACTGAACTACGTATCATTTAGCTTTGAGGCCGTATGCTGCAGCCTGGTGGATGAATGTGTGAAGAAGTATAGAGATGCACAAGATTATATCCAGAATAGAAAAATAGTCTACTCTTCTTCAGAAATCAAACCACTCTCTAGGGCTAGGCCACTAAACAATAGGCCACTCACAGACCACTTTCAGGGTATGCCCTTGCCCTGTCATACCAAACTTCAGGTTTTTGATATAATCACGGGTGACGGTGGATTTGATGTATAGTCACGGATTGGGAACGGAGCATTTTTCTTTTTGTTCTGTTCCAGTGGAAAAGCATTGGCAGAATCTAAGAATCTAAATGGCAGATCTACACGAACGTTTGACCTATACTCACCAATACAAAGACGGGTTGTGTCAATAGAAAGCCTACTTTCCTTAGTGGACGCACTCTGAGCCCCCCACCACACATATAAACGGTACTTTTTGGCCAAAAATGGATTTTGTTTCCACCGGGAAAAAAATACTTTTAGTTACTCCGCTGCGCCCTACAATTACAATTTACAATTGTACCGATATTGCCCAGAGAACTGCCTCATAAAGAATATTTTTCCTCCGGTGGGGGGCTTAAAGTGCATCCACTAAGGAAAGTAGGCTTTCTTTTTTTTTTTGTCTAAATTTTTATCCCACGATTTTGTAACCCAATTTTCTTTTCACCCAGTGCCAATTATCTAATGTAATCCTGGGCGCTACACTTCCTCTGCCAACCTGGGGGGGCAGCGGACTGACTCATGCCTCCTTTTATGCATGAGGAGTCCAAGCTGCTTCTTTTCACCTGACGGAGGGGAATTTCCCCGGCCGGACGTAGCGCGTGGAAGGGACACGTTATTCCGACCAGTTCCTTTCCCCTCCATCAGGCGCCCCGGCTGGCCAGGGGGAGGTAGTTTTAGAGACCAGGATTACGGCATGTTTTTGTGAGGGTATCTACCCTAGGGGACACGGGGAGAACATGCAAACTCCACACAGAAAGGCCCTATCGCCAACCCCCGCCTCGGGTATGGGCACTGATGATGCGGAGGAGGGAACACGCCACCGGTGCCCACAGCGTCCCCAGCGGGAATCGAACCCAGGACCTTCTAGCTGTGAGGCGACAGCACTACCAACTGTGCCACCGTGCCCCCTCGAAAGTAGGCTTTCTAATGACACAACCCGTCTTTGTTTGGCCAAACGTTCGTGAGATTTCCACAAAAGAGGAGAGGCTGGTCTGATTTTGATTTCAGATTTAAAACTGAAAGTCACATAGCCTTATACTGCAGGGCAGAATCGAAGCAGTAGAAGGCTATGGACCAGAGCTAATGTTTACTGTGGTGTTGTCGTCTTTCCCCTCGGCAGGATGGCTCAGAGCACGTACGAGGCAGGGAGGACCGTTCTGGCCATAGACTCCATGGTGTTCACCCTCAGGCTCATCCACATCTTTGCCATCCACAAGCAGCTGGGTCCAAAGATCATCATCGTGGAGAGAATGGTGACGTATAAACAATTTACAATGTACTACTCGTCGTCGCCATAATAATCCATTCTATCTGTTTTCTTTCAATCGCCTGTATCTCCTATTGTCACGGTCCGCTCCTCAGACCGTGAACTTTACTTACTTACTTACCGTGAACTTTGACTGTCCTTATTTAGAGTTTGGATTTCTGTCATTTATATGTATTTGCTCATGTATTCCTGACTGTTTCTCGTTGGTTTTGGTTTTCTGTTACTCTGTTGTTGCCTTAGTTTTGTGTATTTTATTTTGTAGTATTGTTCCTAGTGTTTCCTGTCCTCCTAGTTACTGTTAGTTACCTTGTCTATCCTACCTTGTTATTTGTCAGTGTTTCCACCTGTGTCCTTTTAGTCCCCTAGCCTATCCTGTGTTTGATTGTATTTTGAGTTCACCTGTGTCCTGTTACCCCTGTCTATTTAAGCCCTTTGTTTGCAGCGTGTCCTTGTTGGTCCATAGACCTCTGTCAAGTGAGTGTACATGTTGCGGTGCCTTTGTTTTGCCCTATCTTGGTTTAGTGAAATAAACACTTTGAAGATAGTCTGCTTTGCATCCTGTTGCCTGCTTTTGGGTCCACCCGTAATGCATTCCTGACACTATTCCTTGTCCCAGATGGCATTTCTGGTCAAAATAAAGTTTATTTGACGGCACAGAGCCGGTGATGTGGAGGCTCTCCAGCATCGCGGTTTGGATTCATATTAGTAAACAAGGCCTGTCCAGGCTCCGTTGAGCTTATTAGGATAATACTACTTCTGGTAGACTGGAAATGTGGCTTTTCTAAATACGAGCCAAAATGGGAAAAATGCTGGCGTGAATTAGATCCTAATTTTTTCAATACATGCTAGCGCTGTAAGTGTTAAGTGATGCAATTTAATAAGAACTTATAACCACATTTAGACCTGAGGACGATTCTACAAATGCCTTCCAAATCCTGACAGTTTTCTAAAAATGTTTCTGTGTCAGTGGTTCTCAAACATTTCATGTCAAGGAGCCCCGGAAATATGTGTATTTGGCCGCCGACCCCCATCTTAAAATATGTAAAATATGTAGACCCCCTCCCAGAAGCAAAGATTTGAGATAAAAACGTTCGCTCTGAAATAATATATATTGTGAGAGTCAACAGTCTGGTAACGCGAGACTAGAGTCTCGCTATTCATTTCAGTGGAAGTTGCTCAGTTGCGTTTTGAAGCACCCGGAAGACTTCCGGGAAGTATAATTTTAACTCAATGGTTCGAGCGAGCGGAAGTTTAGCCTAGCCTAGCCCCGGCCCTCAATTTTGAGGTCCGGGCTTACGCACGTGACGTCATGAACGTCCGTCCACTTCCATTAAAGTGCTGCAATTCCACATTTCGCCAGTAGGTAGTGGCATCTTCAACGTTGGATAGCCTTACTGGGGGCAGAGTGATGTAGTAAGAGAGTGGTGACACGCTTTGATCTCGCTGCAAAGCGGGTGCCTATGGGCGATAGTTCCAAACATTGCTCCTATGGCTGGAACTATTCCATTGAGATAGAATGAGCACTTCCGCATTCCATTGTTACAATGAGCACTACCATCCTTTGGCCAGTGTGTCATACTATTATCTTAGACGTGCATCACCATCTTTTTAATTTTAATTTGGTAAACCTTACATGGTAGTGTTGTTTTCGCCGACTAAAACCAAGACGAAAAATGTCCGTCGAAAACTAAATAGAAACTAAATCAACCGTAGATTTAGTCGACAAATCGTATGATATTTAGTCGACTACAACTGTAGACTGACACTAACACATTCCAGGTGACTAAAATGTGACTAAAAACTAAAATGAAAACCATTTGCCAAAGACAACAGCTGCCACGTGGATTGTAAACGGTGAATGCGTTGTGTCGTCTCATTGGCCAGATGAAGGACGTGTTCTTCTTCCTGTTCTTCCTGGGGGTGTGGCTTGTTGCGTACGGCGTGGCCACGCAGGCTCTGCTCCACCCCAACGACCCGCGCATCGACTGGGTGTTCCGCAGGGCTCTGTACCGGCCCTACCTGCACATCTTTGGACAGATCCCCCTGGAAGAGATCGACGGTGAGTATAGTATAGTGTCGGAAGAAGCACTTCCACGCGTCGTGATCTTTTTTTCCCCACCCTAAAACATGATCATCAGGTCTAAGGTCGCATTCTCACCAGAGAGCTTTGCTGCGATTAAAACGAATCCCGCTGCGCATTTTCAGAAAGTGCACTTCGTTTGGCAGGTGTGAAGGCTCATTCGAATCCCAATGCGTATCAAAGAACCGCATTTTACTCCGAGCAAAAACGGGGGTTTCGCTTCGCTTCCAATCGCACTTGATTACGATTCGGTGCAGGTGTGAATGCAATCCGCAGTAAATAAAGGAAATGAAGCAAACAATGTGGCGGGCGCGGAGCTGAACACAGTTGGAGACGGAGAAGGCATATTTTACGCAGTGCAAAGATGTTCCGTTACCGTGGATACTAGACGTGGTCGAATGAGGAGACTGAAGCCCTGATCGAAATGAGGACGAGTACATTAATCAATTGCTTAAGAAAACACATAAAAACACTGCAGTGTATTATAGCCTACAGAATATTCTGTCTGTCTGTGCGTGCCGTAAACATGGAGTGCTGTCACTGTGTGGGGACTAGTGGGGAGCAGGGACTTTCATCTCGATAAACTTGTAAACATTTTGCGCTGCTGTCTGTTATATCGGTGTGCTCAGCGCTGTTAAATATGCAAGAATCCCAAAATCTACGCCCATACGCATGAGTCTACCGAAGTATGAATGTGACCTTATTGTTGTTTTTCCAAAAAGTGTACAGTATTTGTTAATGTTGTTTTTATGTGGGCACGCCCACCAGTTCATTAAGTGTGCCTGGTTTGCCTGGTGGGTGGTGATGGGTGGTGAATTGGTGATCCACCTGAACTGAAGCCGCACCCACAGCTGTAGTTGTATGATAAAGGGGGAGGGGTTAGGGGTGGGGCTGATAGTGTGATGTCACTATATTACTGTTTATTTCATTGGCCCGTTTGACTGTAAAGGGTTCAGCCTCCAGGAAGTAACCCTAAATACAAAGTTAATACACCATTGCACATACAAACAACTCAAGGGTGTCTAATGAAGTACTGTCACCTCATAGACACATGAAAAACTGGAAGAATACAAACATTGTGGAACTCCCTCTTTAATTGCTGGCAGGATGTGGATTAATTACGCACGGCCAATCACAACCACCCGCTTTGAATGTTATCATCAACCCAATAATCAGCAGTATGTTCTTAGTCAGTATGGACATTTCCTACATACTGCTTACCGCGAGTAGGTGACTAGGCAACACGGAAGTGAAATGACTGGCGCCGAAGCGAAAACACGGTGAAAATGTTCTCTACAACAACTTCACTTTATGTTTAGTCATGTGTTGCCGGTTAAAACTGAGCTTAGAGTTAGGGTTAGGGTTATTAGTAATAGAGTTAGTAGTCGAACGACGCGCGTCGCACGTTGTCGGACAATGGCTGACAACCACAACAACGTCAAAATGTAGGAAATGTCCATACTGGCTCCACTGCATGGCCTTGATAAGAACGAGCTGGGAGATTAATCGGAAAACACATCGGTATATCTGACCGATTTGAGTTGTTTTTAGATGAATCGGCATCGGTTTGATTAATCAATCAGACCGATTAATTAATCGGTCCGATTAATCGGCCTGTCTTTACAGATAAACAAGCCCAAAGTTAACAGCTTGTACAGATCTACAAGCTCACAATATTACATAATAAAAAGTATAAATCTGACTTGCAATATTTCTTTCAATACAGAATGAGATCATATCGACATCGGTCTAATATCGGTTATCGGCCATAACAGCAATGAATTATATCGGTATATCGATATCAGCCGAAATGTCTCAGCGGGACATCCATAATATAAACATAGTGGTGATTATGGGTTGATAACGGTAAACGGATATGAAAAGCCTCCACGACGTCAAATGACCAAACTATGACAAAAAAACCCTCAAATTAAAGGTATATTCAGTGATTTCACTTAATTCAAATATCACTTATTTTTTTGTTTTGTTGTGATAATCCTCTCTACTATCTATAGAGTGTGCTGACCATATAAGGAGTTCCTCCCAAAAAACCGTAGGTTTCCTTTTTGACTCTCTATCCTGATTGGACGAAAGGCTTTGGGTCCCAGCCAAAAACGAAACCTAAGGTTTTTTGAGTGAAATCACTGAATATACCTTTATAAGTTTGATTAAAAAAAGACCACGACTAACTAAAAAGACAAACTCAACAACACCGTTTTTCCAACGGTGTGGCGTGTCTGTCGACACACAGCGGCTCGCTTCCCGGACATGAACTGCACGGAGGACTCGTCGGAGATCATGGCGGGCCTCCTCCCGCCGTGTCCCAACATCTACGCCAACTGGCTGGTCATCCTGCTGCTGGTCATCTTCCTGCTGGTCACCAACGTGCTGCTGCTCAACCTGCTCATCGCCATGTTCAGGTATACGGTCGTCTTCCTGCTGGTCAACCAACCTGCTCATCGCCATGTTCAGGTATACGGTCGTCTTCCTGCTGGTCAACCAACCTGCTCATCGCCATGTTCAGGTATGGTCATCTTCCTAAGTTCCTGCTGGTCACCAACGTGCTGCTGCTCAACCTGCTCATCGCCATGTTCAGGTATACGGTCGTCTTCCTGCTGGTCAACCAACCTGCTCATCACCATGTTCAGGTATGGTCATCTTCCTAAGTTCCTGCTGGTCACCAACGTGCTGCTGCTCAACCTGCTCATCGCCATGTTCAGGTATACGGTCGTCTTCCTGCTGGTCAACCAACCTGCTCATCGCCATGTTCAGGTATGGGTCATCTTCCTGCTGGTCACCAACCTGCTCATCACCATGTTCAGGTATGGGTCATCTTCCTAAGTTCCTGCTGGTCACCAACGTGCTGCTGCTCAACCTGCTCATCACCATGTCCAGGTATGGTCATCTTCCTAAGTTCTTGCTGGTCACCAACGTGCTGCTGCTCAACCTGCTCATCACCATGTTCAGGTATACGGTCGTCTTCCTGCTGGTCAACCAACCTGCTCATCGCCATGTTCAGGTACAGGGCTGTGACTCTCGCCTTCATGCAGTGTCGATTTTGTCGGCCAAAACGGAGACGAAAAATGTTCGTCGACTACCCTTTTTTCAAGTAAATGAAAACGGAGCTATGGAGACTAAAACTGAGACTGCGGATCTGCTATTTTTCATGCAAACAAGTGTAAAATGACTTATACTGGATCACTTGTCCACTAGTCCACTGGATCACTTGTCCACTAGTCCACTCCCTTCCTAACATTTTAGTCTAGTTTTTATTTGTTGACGAAATTGTCAATATATTTAGTCTTAGTTTTAGTCATCACAGCTTAGTTTTCATTTAGTTACCATTTAGTTTTTGTCAGTGGAAAAAAGGTAGTCGACGGACATTTTTAGTCGACGAAATCAACACCTTCCATTGGGCATCTAACTGGTGTCCTCTGCTCCTCCTGCTCGTTGGCAGCTACACCTTCCAGGTGGTGCAGGAGAACGCGGACATCTTCTGGAAGTTCCAGAGGTACAACCTGATCGTGGAGTACCACAGCCGTCCCGCCCTGGCTCCGCCCTTCATCATCATCAGCCACCTGTCCCAGATCCTCTTCAGCCTGCTCCGACGCCCCGAGCCCAAGCAGGAACACCTGGGTACCAATTAAAACACAGTTATGCTAGCTATTAGCCCAAGCAGGAACACCTGGGTACCAATTAAAACAGTTATGCTAGCTATGAGCCCAAGCAGGAACACCTGGCTACCAATTAAAACACAGTTATGCTAGCTATTAGCCCAAGCAGGAACACCTGGGTACCGATACACAGACCAAGTCCTTTCAGGACTGCTTGGTCCTTTAAATAAAAAAATATCATAGAAATAAATATACAATAAAGAGAGTTCCACCATGTTCAGTTTGGAACATACAGACACAGGTTTGTGTTTCCACCGCATTGTGTTGGACGGAACAATTGTCACTGTTTGATGCCTAGCTGAATGGTTAGAGAGCCTGTCTGGAGAGAAGGAGTCTCCTGAGGTTTGAATCTCAGTAAGAGATGCTGAGAGTGGCTCACCATCAGGTGGGATGAGATGTTGATCCATCATTTCTTGATCTTTCTGCTGTTCCTTCGTCTGGAATGTGGTCTCGGTTGTTGTCGTTGGTTGCCACATGCAAGTTCCCACCTGATGTCGTGTGGGAGTTCTGATTGGTCCAGAGCGTACTTAATAACTTCTAGCTTACATAACGTCTTAAGACAAGGACTGAAGTCTAAGATGAACAGCTCATCAGAGATAGTGTGATCTCCTTTGTATCCTCCAAAGAGGATGATACGATCTCCCACAATGCAACAGCACATAGCATGAATTGGACATGGTCCTTTCCCCTTGGGCTCAACCTTCTTCCAGGAGAAGGTCTCTGGACTGAATTTCCACACATCATTGAAGGTCTGGTTATTGTTCCAGCCACCAAATATGTACAGCTCTCCATTGTAGATAAATGCTGACTGACAACAGCGTCCTTCTGGTAGAAGTTGTGCAGAAGGTGTGTCCAGCCAGGCGTTTGTCTCTGTGTCAAACACTCTGATGCTGTTGTAGACCCCCTGGTACCCCCTCCAGCCCCCGAATACAAACATCTTGGTACCAATGATGGTAGCAGAGTGATATCCTGAAGCAGGAGGTGGAGTTCCTCTGGTGTTAATTACAGACCAGACCATTGTGCTGGTGTCCAACATGTACATCTCATTAGTCCACATAGTCAGCTTGGTGTATCCTCCATGGATAAACATGACCTTCTCCAACACACAGGCTGAGTGGCAGCACCTCTCCTCTGGAACAGTCCCAGAAACCCTGGGTTGGAACCATCTGTGGGAGTCAACATCAAATGCATAAAGCACATTGAAGTAAGGCTGCCCTCCCCAGATGTAGACTGTATCTTCCACCAACACAGCTGTGTGGCTGGAGCGCTTGGATGGAACCTCAAGGTGACCGTCTCCTCTTCCTGGTTCCACTGGAGGTAACTGCTTCCAGCATAAAGACACTGTGTTGAAGACATGGACATCCATCTGTCCCTTGTTGCAGGTCCTTCCATAACCTCCAAAGGAATACAGTTTGTTCCTCACTGCTACAGAAGCATGACAGGCTCGCTTTGGTCCTCCTGCTTTGGAAACGGTCCAATACAACATCACCCTGTCTGTCTGTATGTCTGTCTGTCTGTCTGTCTCTCTCTCGTACAGTCATTTTCAACACGGTGCATCATCTTATATCATCTGGTGTGAAATAACACGAGACACAAACTGTTGCCATGCACGCCTTAACGATGCCAATTAGTGCAGCTGTTCTTCATCTGCACCCTTTGAACTCTATTGCTATATTTATTACTTCATTGCGGCTACCTTGGGGTCTATGGATCTATGGATATATGGGTCTTCCACACGCTACAGCTACAGGGTTCCCCAACACTGAGCTGTGTTGTATTTTGAGGCTGTGTGTGTGTGTGTGTGTGTGTGTGTGTGTGTGTGTGTGTGTGTGTGCGTAGAATGTGCTCAAGCTGACTGGCTGAGCACGGAATGTGATGTATGGTGATAACAGTGCCGCTCAAGTCACGTGGGTGTGATATTTTCTCCATATCGCTGTGTGAGAGACAGTCCACTGAGCAACTCAAAGTGAGGCTGAATGACAAGCATTTTGCATTCTGGCTCTTTGAGGGGAGCTAGCGCCCCCTATGGCCAACTTGGTGTGTTTGTGTGTTCTCAGGGGCAGCCTTAGGAATCTGGAGGCCCGTTTCAAGACCAAATATGAGGCCCCCATATACCTATGACATCATTATTTTGTTGAGGCCCCCCTGAGGGTGGAGGCCCCCCCTGAGGGTGTAGGCCCGTTTCAATGGAAACTGGTGAAACATACTTAAGGCCTCCTATGCCTAAACAGTTATTCTATAGCCATTAGCCCAAGCAGGTTCACGGTTGTTGTTGTTGTTATTGTTATGGCTATTATAGGGCATAGCAGTGGCGGCCATTTTGTGGTGCCACAGATAGAAAGCCCATTAATGTGTCCCATAGAGATTTAAAAATATATATTTATATAAGTGATTTTAAGCCTAATTAAAAATGCCTTGACACCATAATGTGTCAACGGCTAAAATGATTTTAGCCTTTACATAAGCCTGCGTCAGGGCTCTCTAGGGCGAGTAACAAAACAAACAATCCATAAAAGAATGTCTTGTAGAGAGAACCGCATATGAGGCTTCCCTATTCACTGTAGCGACTATAGGAACAGACAAGGTTTTACATTATTACATCACACGTTATCGTCTGTGTCAGAGAGCACTTCCCCTGCTGCGACTATAAACACTGATTAAAGTCACCTCATATTAACGGTCTGTTGATTCATTGTGTGTGTGTGTGTGTGTGTGTGTGTGTGTGTGTGTGCAGAGAGGGACCTCCCAGCAGGGCTGGACCAGCGGTTGATGACCTGGGAGACCGTCCAGAAGGAGAACTATCTGGCCAAACTGGAGCGCCAGCGCTGGGAGAGCAGCGAGGAGCGCCTCAAGAGCACCTCGTCCAAGTAAACACCAGCGTCACTATGTCAGCGGAAATGTATAGAGCACATATACTTTACCATTAAAAGAGGCATGTAGAGGCAGTGTTGTTTTTGGCAGCACATTTCTATTTTTTTATAGTCACATTTTAGTCACCTGGAATGTGTTGGTGTTAGTTTATGTCACGACCAAATGTCATGAGATTTTAGTCGACTAAATCTATAGGTGATTTAGTCGACTGAAATGTATTTTGTCGGGTCTTGATGCCGTCATAATGGCTGATTTTACACTTGCTGTAAATAGCCGATCTACAAGCTCACAACGCGTCGCAGCACGACGCGCTGTGAGCTTGTGGATCGGCTATTTTCAGCATGTAACCAAGTGTAAAATGAAAAATTGCTGGGACAGTGCATTGATTGATTGATTGATTGAAATATTTATTAACAGTTTGTAGAATTACAGTACATTTCAAGCACAAACTCAATACAGAGACTGTTAACTGTGAGTGGACGACCCAATTAAGCATTACACTTGTTTACAACAGGGTCCACATTGTTCAATTCATCAAAACATATAGAGACATACAAATAGACTGATAGGCTGATTTGGTCATGGCAATTACACCGTTTCTTAGCTTGTTACATTGGGTTTTTAGGATGCACAGTTTGGTTTGGAGATCACAGTCGAAGCGCTTGGCTAGCTTGGACTTGCATTTAAGAAGTTCAGAGCATTTGTTGTCTCTGGTTTTCATTGCAGTCAGTATGTCCGAATTCATCCATGGCTCCGAGCGGGTTTTGACCCTGACGGTTCGCAGAGGAGCCATGATGTTTAGTACTGATGTAAATTTGGTTTTAAAGCCAAGCCATGCTTCTTCGACTAGTCAGCTACTGAGCACATCGGACCAATCCAGACTCTCCAGTTCTAGGTTAAAGGCCTCGCTAGAGTAGAGCATACGCATCAAAATTGCCGGGACGGTGCATAGTGCATACGCATTGAAAATGCTGGGACGGTGCATATGGCGCAAAGTAATTAAAGGTAATGCTCCTATGTATACATGTATGTAATCTGGCACCACTGCCGTATCAGGCACAATTAGTCATTACGTCATTTGCTGGGACGGTGCATACGCGTCGAAAAAGCTTGGACGGTGCATACGGCGCAAAGTAACTACAACTACAGTATACCGCTAATCAACTTACAAATTACATGTATAACTAGCTCTCAATGATTACGTAATAAAGATGTGGATTAAAGGACCCAATGCCAGAGTGTAATTGGTTTTCGATGGTGACGTAATGACGATATGTTTTAGTGTCGGGAGGATTAAAGGTAATGCTCCTATGTATACATGTATGTAATCTGGCACCACTGCCGTATCAGGCACAATTAGTCATTACGTCATTTGCTGGGGCGGAAAAGCAGAGTGCAGTTCTAGTTAGACTTAGTTTTAGTCATCACAGCTTAGTTTTCATTTAGTTTCCATTTAGTTTGTCAGTGAAAAAAGGTAGTCGGCGAACATGTTTCGTCTTAGTCGACGAAATCAACACTGATCTAGAGCACGTTTAACTGCAGTGTGTTGATGACTACAGGGTCCAGAGTGTTGTTTTCACTGCAATGTGTTGTTTTCTTTTGTGTGATAAGAAGCAGACTAATTCTTATCACCTGACAGGGGGGGGGGGGCGTTTCCACAGTAGGACGTAGTGTAGTGTGTGGAAGGAACACGTTATACCAACCAGTTCCTTTCCCCTCCATCAGCTGGTTGGTGGCAGTATAGAGACCAGTATTATACTGCATGTTTTTTTACCGTAACCGATTCAGGACGGGAACCCCTTTTGGTGTTTTAACCTTTCTGGGGTTCTTGTTGCTATGTAAAGTACGTATATAGCATAACAGTTTTCAGTCTTCAGAAAAAACACTATGTTTCTGTGTCAGTCATTCTCAAACATTTCCATGTCAAGGCGTCAGTCTTCATAGAAACAAACCACCACGGGAAAAAACAACAAAGGCAGGAGCTGCAAAGTTGAACAGCATGGGAAATAGCTACGTAACGCTAAAACTGTAACTAGCTCTAACTCAGTTTAACAATACTGGAAGGCTTGAGCTGTACTTTACCATACATGTAGACTAGACATGTGAAGCTCTGGCGTGGAATGAAGGGCATACTGGGCTTTTGTAGAGGCGGTGCTTGATTGCAGGATGGAAGACAGGTGCAGAGGATTGGTGCAGGAGAGCAGGTGTGCCGAGTAGAGCCATGCCCCCTTTCTGAAACCAGCTCCTCGCCACTCGCCCTACACACTTGCCCTCGATATGCGCGTTCACGCGAGGCTGCGCCATATTAAGTGTCGTCCGAAACCAAGCAGCCTTGAGTGGAAGTGGCTTATAAAGCCCTCAAGAGCGAGTCTGTGCCGATCTAGACTCGATTGCCTTGTGCAGCCCTGCTCTCTGTCCGCATGGAAACCGCAACCTACAAATGGAAGTACCACCACAAATAAATGATAAATAAAAAAATCTTCATCTGATGCAGAATAGACAACGCTCCAACTGATGTTCACAAGGGCTCTTTATTTACCCCACCGTGAAAAACTATAAATGAAACCACACAAACAAAACAACTTTTAACACAATGATTTATAAACACCATGGATGTATATGACATGTCATTTTTGACAGTCACGCTGTATTTCCTTTTTCCATATGAATGAAATCCACATGTCACACAAACATACACGATGCAATGCAATATAACTGTAGGCCTACAAACAAAATAAAAGGTAACACAATTGCATGATGGTAACCATGGCAACAAATGGTGTCTGTTTCCTGTTTATGCACAAGGAGGGCAAGTGTATTTCCAAACAGTTTTTTATACCCAGCACCCTAATCAAGGGAACTTGATTCAGCTGGAGGGGCACTTCCTGACGAGGGAACCTCCCGAGAGCACTTCAAGTCAAGGGACTATGGTTTCAGAAAGGGCCCTATAGAGTAGTCAGTGAGGGTGGAGTGGCTAAGCAGTGCCTTGCACGTGAAGGTGCAAGAACAGCAGACCTACAAGCTCGTAGCGCTGCACTCTGTGCCGGGCTATGGGCTTGTAGATCTGCTATTTTTCAATAGCTAAAGTATAACATATAATGCTTAAAACACCAAAAGAGAGCTGATTTAACTGCAGTGTGTTGATGACTACACAGGGTCCAGAGCCTGTTGAGGATCGTCAGTGGTGTCAAGGACCAAGAGAAACGTCTCCTGTCCATGGAGGCTCAGGTACGTAAGTGACAGATACGATGATCTCCATATATGGGCATTTTGCAGTAGGACTGGCAGACAGTGCGATCCTAAAGGATTTTGTCCAATCATCATGCATGCAAATCAGTACACCTTATCTCCATAGTCATGTGATCAAGATGGATCTGTCCTATTCTTGTTCCATCCTGATTGGCGAATTCCGGCCCACATATTTCCTACCTCCGAGGAGCAAGTTCTCTCTCTCTCCCTCTTTTTCTTCCTCTCCCTCTGATTGTCCCTCCTTTTACACTCTCTTCCCCCCCCCCCCCCCCCCCCCCATCTATGTTTAAAGGAATATTCAGTGATTTAACTTAATTCAAATATCACTTATTTTTTTTGTTCTGCTGTGATAATCCTCCCTACTATAGAGTGTGCTGACCATATAAGGAGTTCCTCCCTGTCCCCAGTTAACCCCTGGGCGTTTTTAGTTTCCGGCTAGGTGGCCCAGCCTTCATCCAATCAGGATTGCGAGGGGTCTTCCACCAATCACGATCGAGCGGGGGGGGGGCTTGGTGTGCGTGCTGTTGTGGCGGCCTGTCGCGTGTCTCCCCACGGTAGTGCGTTGTTTTTTTTTCTTCTCTCCAAATCACCGAATGCTCCTTTAATATTAAACTCCTGATACCTCCCGAAAAGTCGTAAAATAAGGTGGTCCCACGTTATACTGATAAGCCTGGTTGTGATCGTCACATAATCATGTAGATAAATGCCTGTGTTTGTATAGTGTCTTCCAACCACTCGAGGGCCGGCCTTATACAAAGCATTTCAGATGCTTTATAGTTATCGCTTAGTATAACACAATGAAACGTAGTTTGGCAGCAATCCCCCTCCACTTATCGTCATAAAAGCAAAGTAATAAGAAGAGGGAAATGTGTAGGCTATCCAAATATACGGTATATATATATCAAAATATAGGTCTAATAAAAGTCATCATAATAGTCAGTCAGACGGAGAGAGAGAGGCTGTAGAGTAAATAAAATAGCCTGGAAATACTTGGCAGCAATTTTATATTATTACACCTGGGGAAAGTCAGTGAAATACTGTATAATCAAAATGACAATTACATAATACCTTCGACATGTCATTAATGGGCTCCGGGGTTTCCTCCTCCTTAGATCAAGTACTGCGGAGAGGTGCTGTCCTGGGTTGCAGAGTGCTTCGCTCTGAGCACGCTCAAGTGTGACAGAGAGGCTCCCAGACCGCCACGTGAGTTCCACGTTCCGCGGAAACCTTCTTTATCGTCAACTTGCTCACTTGTTTGTGTTCTCTGGCCACTTATTTTGCTTTGGAACGAGGGTTACTTTCCAGGTTTATCAGAGGAGGTATAGCTATACACGGAGTGGGCCCAGTATAGAGCAACGAAGTCTGACGTCAATATCGGTAGAGGGTTCATGTACTTTTTATTTGCATTGTAATCCCCATAGGACTAGGAGGGGAGAACTGTGTTTGTTAAAAAAGAACGGGGTGCATACTTAGTTTAGACTAGTCATTACTGCACCCAAATAAACACCGCTTCACTCATATGGATGTGCAGAATCAACTGACTGCAGAGAAAACGCTATTGTTACTGCTACTGAATTAGTTACATTTTCGCCAGAAACAGACGCACTAGTATCATATATGAGTGACTGACTGTTTTCCTGGCAACCTTGCAAACCCGGAAAAGGTTCCCGGGTTTTAGTTCCAACCCGGAACTAAAATGGAATGAATGTGATGATAATCAGACTGAATCAGTTTGATTCGACGTGACTGTGATGATTTAAATCTGCCAATCAAAACGGCAGTGTCGTTGACAGGCAGCAGCAAGGCCAGCAAGGACCCACCTCCAGCTCAACCAGACCAGGAAGTACAATCAGACGACAAGGACGCAACGTCTGGTCACCAAGGATACGGAGCAAACAAACGATTCCCTTACATCGATGAATAAACATACCGGTGTTGTTTTGGGCCAGCAAATTTTGATTTTTGTCGTAGTAGTCTCTTGAATAGTTTTTCGTTTAGTTTTGGTCACATTTTAGTTTTTTGTTGTTGTGTTAAGTCGACTAAATGTCATAGGATTTTAGTCGACTAAATCTACAGTTGATTTAGTCGACTGAAATGTATTCTGGCGGGCCTTGATGCCGTCGTAAGGGGCTGACTCTACACTTGCGGAAGATAGCCGATCTACAAGCTCACAACGCGTCGCGCACAACGCGTCGCACACTGGGACTCGCTTAGTTTTCATTTAGTTTTCGCCAGTGAAAAAAGGTACGTACTTGACGAAAACATTTTTCGTCTTAGTTTTAGTCGACACAAACAACACTATTATATTTTAGCCACATGAGTGAGCATCATTTGTTATATCGTCACTGTCGGGGTGGAAATCTTGCATGTCCAAAACAGGACTTTTTTTTGTAATACTTTTAATTTGTTCAACATTTATAAAAACCCACTGACAAACTTAATTCACTTTCAATGGTCATAAAGGGAGACTCGTAACTACGATAATTGATAAAACATAACATCATTAAAGTTTTCAGTATAGCTTTTACCAGATGATATGTCAGTCATTGTTGTTTGTTGGAGTGTTCTTCTTACTGTAACAATATTGTACATTATACTGTACATGATCGTTCTGTCCGGTATTACCCATTTAGACCACCTCAGACAATACTTTTCTCTCCAAGTACCACCGTAATATATGTTAAAATACAGGAGCACATACCTGCCCTTTTTGTTCCATTCCTATAACAAAACTGTCTAATCACTAATCAGCACAACTGCTGATATTTCTAATGTGATTAATCCGTTCCCAAACATTCTATTAACGGCTACTGTGCTACGGTGTGCTGTCATGTTTCTATGTCAGTGCCCCAGAAGCAAAGATTTTAGTTAAAAACGTTCGATCTGAAAGATTATTCAAAGATTCGAGACACATTTTCACGATTTTTCACTAAATAGCAGACCTACAAGCTCGTAGCGCGGCACTCGGTGCCGCGCTATGAGCTTGTAGGTCTGCGGAAATTGCGGAAATTGCGGAAATGGTAATTGCGGAAATTGCGGAAATGGTGGAAATGGAAATTGTGGAAATTGCGGAAATTGCGAAAATGGAAATTGAGGAAATTGCGGAAATGGAAATTGCGGAAATTGCGGAAATGGTAATTGCGGAAATTGCGGAAATTGCTCTTCACTTATAGCTATCTATTTTCAGGTAGATTGTTTTATTTTACTCAGTCAGCCATATCACTACTCATTTTTTTCATGAAAAAGGTCATAGCTATCTATCTATTTTCAGGCAAATTGTGTTATTGTATTTTATTTTACTCAGCCATAACAATTTATTTTCTGTTAACCAACTTGCTGGCTGGCAGGCAGGCAGACAGCTACTCATAGACAGGCAGACAGACAGCTACTCATGGAGAATTGGACAGGCAGGCAGTCAGACAGCTACTTATAGACAGGAAGACAGACAGGCAGGCAGGCAAAGAGCTACTCATGTTATGTTATTATGTTATTATAACAGCTACTCATGTTATGTGCAATAATTTGTGCAGTTATGGAAACAGCTCTTTGTGTTTATGCAAGAAAATGTAACACATTTATTTATTTACATATTGTGTGCATGCACATTGTACTTTGATACATTTTGCGAAAATAAAGCAATTGAAAGAGAGAAGTTATCAAGTATCATTAATGTCGTAATTTTATCTACTGGCCCCTGGCCCCTTGCCATTTTTGTAATGCGGCCCACAGGTAAATCTATTTGAGTATCCCTGCTATCAATCAATTAATACAGTTGCAACCACTATATTAATGGCAAGTATTTCATACAGCTTAAGTTAAAAAAATCTGAACTATCCCTTTAACTTATAAACAAACCCAGGCTCAAGTCAGCCGTTGAATGTCATTCACGCTGCTACTGCAAAACACAACACGCTTCATCATTCCATGCTAGAAGGCTTTCTTACCTTTCTTTGTAGTCGTTACGTGACTCCCCACCAAAGAGGTCCAGGTGTTTTGTGGAAAAACTCATTCTCCTACCATAAGCCCTCAATGAATTGCATTGAATTGAATGGGAATTGAATGGCACTATAGGGCAGTGATACTCAACCTCAGGCCCGCGGGCCACATCAGGCCCGCGGGACCATTATGACTGGCCCACCAATGAAAATCTAAAAAAAAGAAGAAAAAAAAATCTGGAAAATGAAATAAAAATAAATAAATCTGAATGAAGTTATCTTTAATTACATTATTATAAGTAATACTATTAGAGTTGTACTATTACTCGAACGAAAATAAAAGCTTGGGGGGGGGGGGGGAGATGCAATGCAAATGAAAGACATATACTGTGTATCCCTATTCCCTGACATAATTTTATAGCTAAACGGACAGAATTCTATTTTATTTGAATGATGAAACCCAGCTGCCATTATTAGTTGGAAATGGAAATGGAAATTGCGGAAATTGCGGAAATGGAAATTGCGGAAATTGCGGAAAATGCGGAAATTGTAATTGCGGAAATGGTGGAAATGGAAATTGCAGAAATTGCGGAAATTGCGGAAATTGCGGAAATGGTAATTGCGGAAATTGCGGAAATGGTGGAAATGGAAATTGTGGAAATTGTGGAAATTGCGGAAATTGAAATTGAGGAAATTGCGGAAATGGAAATTGCGGAAATGGAAATTGCGGAAATGGTAATTGCGGAAATTGCTCTTCACTTATAGCTATCTATTTTCAGGTAGATTGTTTTATTTTACTCAGTCAGCCATATCACTACTAATTTTTTTCATGAAAAAGGTCATAGCTGGGTAATCTATTTTCAGGCAAATTGTGTTATTGTATTTTATTTTACTCAGCCATAACAATTTATTTTCTGTTAACCAACTTGCTGGCTGGCAGGCAGGCAGACAGCTACTCATAGACAGGCAGACAGACAGCTACTCATGGAGAATTGGACAGGCAGGCAGTCAGACAGCTACTTATAGACAGGCAGACAGACAGGCAGGCAGGCAAAGAGCTACTCATGTTATGTTATTATGTTATTATAACAGCTACTCATGTTATGTGCAATAATTTGTGCAGTTATGGAAACAGCTCTTTGTGTTTATGCAAGAAAATGTAACACATTTATTTATTTACATATTGTGTGAATGCACATTGTACTTTGATACATTTTGCGAAAATAAAGCAATTGAAAGAGAGAAGTTATCAAGTATCATTAATGTCGTAATTTTATCTACTGGCCCCTGGCCCCTTGCCATTTTTGTAATGTGGCCCACAGGTAAATCTATTTGAGTATCCCTGCTATCAATCAATTAATACAGTTGCAACCACTATATATGGCAAGTATTTCATACAGCTTAAGTTAAAAAAATCTGAACTATCCCTTTAACTTATAAACAAACCCAGGGCTCAAGTCAGCCGTTGAATGTCATTCACGCTGCTACTGCAAAACACAACACGCTTCATCATTCCATGCTAGAAGGCTTTCTTACCTTTCTTTGTAGTCGTTACGTGACTCCCCACCAAAGAGGTCCAGGTGTTTTGTGCAAAAACTCATTCTCCTACCATAAGCCCTCAATGAATTGCATTGAATTGAATGGGAATTGAATGGCACTATAGGGCAGTGATACTCAACATCAGGCCCGCGGGACCATTATGACTGGCCCACCAATGAAAATCTAAAAAAAAGAAGAAAGAAAAATCTGGAAAATGAAATAAAAATAAATAAATCTGAATGAAGTTATCTTTAATTACATTATTATAAGTAATACTATTAGAGTTGTACTATTACTCGAACGAAAATAAAAGCTTGGGGGGGGGGGAGATGCAATGCAAATGAAAGACATATACTGTGTATCCCTATTCCCTGACATAATTTTATAGCTAATATTTTATTTGAATGATGAAACCCAGCTGCCATTAATAGTTGGAAATGGAAATGGAAATTGCGGAAATTGCGGAAATTGCGGAAATGGAAATTGCGGAAAATGCGGAAAATGCGGAAATTGCGGAAATGGTGGAAATGGAAATTGCAGAAATTGCGGAAATTGCGGAAATTGCGGAAATGGTAATTGCGGAAATGGTGGAAATGGAAATTGTGGAAATTGTGGAAATTGCGGAAATTGAAATTGAGGAAATTGCGGAAATGGAAATTGAGGAAATTGCGGAAATGGTAATTGCGGAAATTGCTCTTCACTTATAGCTATCTATTTTCAGGTAGATTGTTTTATTTTACTCAGTCAGCCATATCAGTACTCATTTTTTTCATGAAAAAGGTCATAGCTGGGTAATCTATTTTCAGGCAAATTGTGTTATTGTATTTTATTTTACTCAGCCATAACAATTTATTTTCTGTTAACCAACTTGCTGGCTGGCAGGCAGGCAGACAGCTACTCATAGACAGGCAGACAGACAGCTACTCATGGAGAATTGGACAGGCAGGCAGTCAGACAGCTACTTATAGACAGGCAGACAGACAGGCAGGCAGGCAGGCAAAGAGCTACTCATGTTATGTTATTATGTTATTATAACAGCTACTCATGTTATGTGCAATAATTTGTGCAGTTATGGAAACAGCTCTTTCCCAGCTAACATGTCCATCTGGGCCCCACTTGGGTTTTGACATGGGCTATGGGCATGGATTCCGAGTGGGCCGTGCACCCAGTTTTCACAAAGGGCCCACCCGTGTTAGCCCATATGGGCTTTTGCGGGTTTCTAAGTGGGTCTTAGGTGGTATCCAAATGGGCCATTTTATTTCAGAACCATGTGTGCGCCACCTGTGTTTGCCTATATGGGTTTGAACTGGGATCTGATTGGGCCTTAAGTGGGTACCAGCTGGGCGAATTATATGTGACCCATGTAGGCCACACTTGTGCCTCATTGTCTTCCGTCCTGTTTCTGTTTTCCCCTGCTGTCGATTGTTCATTCCTACAGATAGGATGCAGTGTTTCCAGTTTTCTGTAGTAGTTTCTTCAAGTGTTCAAACTTTATGACTGGATAGCACTTGATCTGTAGAGTCCTACATTACTATCTCCTACGATCAAGGGTTAGGGTTAGGGTACTGTAGCATGCCGTTTTTTCATCATTTTTGAGGATTTGAAAAAAATGACGAAAATCACTCCGACACCATGGACTATAACCCATGGTCAGGAAGTGATTTTGTCTTTTTTTCAAATCCTCGTTTTTCATCGTTTTTGACCATGGATTATAGCCGGGTTAGGGTTAGGGTACACTAGCATGCCGTTTTTATCATTTTTGAGGATTTGAAAAAAAGACGAAAATCACTCCGAGACCATGGACTATAGCCCATGGCCTGTAAAAACGGGGATTTGTAAAAAAGACAAAATCACTTCATCATTTTTGACCATGGATTATAGCCGGGTTAGGGTTAGGGTTGGGGTTAGGTTCCACGGGCTAATAAAGTGTAAATTCGGGGATCCTTGACAAGAAAGGGTTTGGGAACCACTGTTGTAGAGGGTATATAGAATAGATGGATGTTGATAGTATTAGTTAGTGACTTTGACAGTGTACAAATGGAACCGGACCAGCAGGTCAAATGAGGTACAGAAAACCGTATGACTCCCAGGCTGATCTCACTGGGGGAAAACTGTATGAGTTTATTTGTTTAAGAACTAACAATCAATTGAAAAATATATTCTGGATGTGACACTTACAAGCCGAAATAGCGCAGTTGGTAGAGCATTAGACTAAAGATCTGAAGGTCCCTGGTTCAATCCCGGCTTTCAGGAGTTGAAATGAGGTACAGAAAACCCTATGACTCTTAGGCTGATCTCCCTGGGTGAAAAACATTATGAGTTTTTTTTGTTTAAGAAGTAACAAGTAACAGTCAATGTAAAAATAAATGCTGGATTTGACACTTGCAAGCCGAAATGGCTCAGTTGGGAGAGCGTTTGACTGATAGACCTGAAGGTCCCTGGTTCAATCCCGGCTTTCGCCAGTTGAAATGAGGTACAGCAAACCCTATGACTCTTAGGCTGATCTCCCTGGGTGAAAAACTTTATGAGTTTTTTTGTTTAAGAAGTAACAAGTAACAGTCAATGTAAAAAATAAATGCTGGATTTGACACTTGCAAGCCGAAATAGCTCAGTTGGGAGAGCGTTAGACTGAAGATCTAAAGGTCCAGAAGGACAACTTTAAAGCAGCTCAGAAATTCAACATATTGTTTGTAGAAGTGTAGAAGTAGAAGTGTAGAAGTGTGCCGGTTCAAACCGGCAAAGACTCTTTGCTTATACATTAGAGACAGGTAGGCCTACAAAGGTACAACCTTGCAAAGATGCAAAATGAAAAAATAATAACTAAAGGCCCTGCTCTTTGTAATACACATACAAACTTGGAAAAACATCCTTGATGTAAGAGTGAGCTAAATATTGTATAAATGTCCGTACTAGTAGGCCTACTTGTGTGCAACAAGCAAGTAGGCACTCGATAGGGTGCAGTTCTAGTTTATTTTGCCATAACACCCACATTTTACTGTGTGGAAACACTGGGGGGGAAATACCCCCCCCCCCCGGCCCCACTGTACTGCATCCCAGTAGACCCAGGGTAACAGAGTACATCGATGAGTATTGGCTTCAGTGCTTGGTTACAGCTTGGTCCCCCAGGCTGGCCTTGAACCTGCTTTGGCCATGTACCTTGGTACACAGTCGCATTGGTAGCCACGCTAGAACTCGATCACCTAGAGCACCTCCACCAATTACACTTGTTTCTTTAGGGCTTTTATGTCGAAAGTGTGCATTGTTTTTTAACCTAAAGAACCTCTATATTCTGAAAGGTGGGTTAAGTCAGACATTCTCAACTGCATCAAGTTCGAACCTGCTGAAGATTTAAAGGTCGGTCCCTGTTTCAATCCTGGATTTAGGCAGTTCAAATGAGGTACAGAAAACCCTTCGACTCTTTGGCTGATCTCACGGAGTGAAAAACTTTATGAGTTTACAGAAGAACAAAAGAAACAAAAAATAAGTGTGAATTGTCTGGAGCCAGTGGCTCAGTGTGTTAGAATGCTGCCACATGATCGGGAGATGGTGGGTTCAAAGCCCACTCAGGTACAAAAAAATAAAGGGGCCAATCCCACCCCATTCTTTACTGACACTTTGCATTCCACACTAACATCAACTAGCACAGAAAAGCTGTGTTGTAGTAACCAGCAGTTAGCTCAGTGTGATGAGTAGCTGTACTTGTGATCCACAGGTCCAGGGTTCAAATCCCACATTAGTCAAGTGGCTCTGTGACACTTTGCTATATTTCTAAAACTATGACATGAAATATATGAAATATAGTGCTTTCTGAGTAGTTTCTGAGTTATTTAGTTAGCCTCGATTCTCATCATTTTGGACCATGCTGGAAGTTTTTACTTTGAAATGTTTTGTAGTTTATAGCCGATCGTTTTCTGAATTTTTTGACAAATTGCGGAAATTGCGGAATTTTGAATTTTGAATTTTTTTGAAAAATTGCGAAATTGCGGAAAAAATAATGGGTTATAGCCCATGTTTTTTGAAATTTTGAAAAAAAAAGGTTAGCCTCGTTTCTCATCATTTTGGACCATGGGCTATAGCCCATATCGTACGGCATACTATAGCACGCCGTTTTTCATTATTTCGGAGGATTTGAAAAAAATGAAAAAATAAAAAAACGATGGGTTATAGCCCATGTTTTTTGAAATTTTGAAAAAAAGAAGTTAGCCTCGTTTCTCATCATTTTGGACCATGGGCTATAGCCCATATCGTACGGCATACTATAGCACGCCATTTTTCATCATTTTGGAGGATTTGAAAAAAATGAAAAAATAAAATAACGATGGGTTATAGCCCATGTTTTTTGAAATTTTGAAAAAAAAAACGTATCCTCGTTTCTCATCATTTTTGACCATGGGCTATAGCCCATATCGTTCTAGTCAGGGTTCTAGTCTCATGAAGAACATTTTCACTGTCCATCTAAATTCTAAAAGGCTGGTTAAATGAGACATGGGCTATAACCCATCGTTTTTTTTTCATATTTTCATTATTTTCAAATCCTCAAAAACGATGAAAAGCGGCGTGCTATAGTATGCCGTACGATATGGGCTATAGCCCATGGTCCAAAATGATGAGAAATGAGGATAACTCAAATTATCGTAGTGGTTAAGATGTTGGCTTTCCACGTGGGAGACCAGGGTTCGATTCCCGGCTGTTACACTATCATACAAAAGAAGACCTCAACAGCGCTAAGAAAGATCTGATTAATATGATGCTGTGTTATTTAAACTTTACTAACTGAAGGCTAACGAACAAAAGATCACTTCAAAATTACCAGGAGACTTTGCCTGAGAGTGTCTGACTGATGGTGCAGTGGTCTAATCATCAGGATTTCAGTACAGACATTCCATGTTCAAGGCCTGTTCCTCCTACAGCTCAATGATGCAGTAATTTGAACTTTTCAAGAATAGAATAAAAAATAAAAACTCAAAAGCACCCGGAGACATCTGCTGAATGCCCAAAGGTGCCGTGGCGTAATGGTGTGGAGCGCTTAGCCCGATGCCTCTGCTACAGTCAGTTGGCCGGTTCAAGTCCCATGTCATGACATCAAGGTGCTGGAGGACCATCGGGAGTTCCTCCTACAGCTCAATGCTGCAGTAATTTGAACTTTTCAAGGCTAGAATAAAAAATAAAAACTCAAAAGCACCCGGAGACATCTGCTGAATGCCCAAAGGTGCCGTGGTGTAATGGTGTGGAGCGCTTGGCCGGTTGCCTCTGCTACAGTCAGTTGGCCGGTTCAAGTCCCATGTCATGACATCAAGGTGCTGAAGGACCATCGGGAGTTCCTCCTACAGCTCAATGCTGCAGTAATTTGAACTTTTCAAGGCTAGAATAAAAAATAAAAACTCAAAAGCACCCGGAGACATCTTCTGAATGCCCAAAGGTGCTGTGGCGTAATGGTGTGGAGCGCTTGGCCAGTTGCCTCTGCTACAGTCAGTTGGCCGGTTCAAGTCCCATGTCATGACATCAAGGTGCTGGAGGACCATCGGGAGACGGTGCTCTCTCCCCCTGTTTCCTGAGATGTATCGGTTGGGGCTTATATCTGAAAGAACCCTGTCCAGCTAATCTTTTACCATGAAAATGTCCAATTTAACATACTCTTACCACCTCTCAGTGTGCCATTTTCCAACTGGCCTGGAAGCCAGACATAAAAGAGGGACTTTCCAACCAAGTTTTGGGCCACCTCAATTTCCCAAATTTGCAATTTCCGCAATTTCCAATTTCCGCAATTTGCAATTTCCTCAATTTCCGCAATTTCCAATTTCCCAAATTTGCAATTTCCGCAATTTCCGCAATTTGCAATTTCCCAAATTTGCAATTTCCGCAATTTCCGCAATTTGCAATTTCCGCAATTTGCAATTTCCGCAATTTGCAATTTCCGCAATTTCCGCAATTTCCCACATTTTCAATTTCCGCAATTTTCAATTTCCGCAATTTGCAGTTTTTCATTGTGAAATTCATATAGTCACAGACTATTCTGTCAGATGATGGGCCAAAATGCATTGCTATTTATTTTTAAAAGTTTGACCTAATTCTTATCTGTAAAACTTTAGGTGGACAGGGTTCTTTCAAACATAACCCCCAAATGCTACTTTTCAGGAAACAGGGGGAGAGAGCACCGTCTCCCGATGGTCCTCCAGCACCTTGATGTCATGACATGGGACTTGAACCGGCCAACTGACTGTAGCAGAGGCAAAGGGCCAAGCGCTCCACACCATTACACCACGGCACCTTTGGGCATTCAGCAGATGTCTCCGGGTGCTTTTGAGTTTTTATTTTTTATTCTAGCCTTGAAAAGTTCAAATTACTGCAGCATTGAGCTGTAGGAGGAACTCCCGATGGTCCTCCAGCACCTTGATGTCATGACATGGGACTTGAACCGGCCAACTGAATGTAGCATAGGCAACGGGCCAAGCGCTCCACACCATTACGCCACGGCACCTTTGGGCATTCAGCAGATGTCTCCGGGTGCTTTTGAGTTTTTATTTTTTATTCTAGCCTTGAAAAGTTCAAATTACTGCAGCATTGAGCTGTAGGAGGAACAGGCCTTGAACATGGAATGTCTGTACTGAAACCCTGATGATTAGACCACTGCACCATCAGTCAGAAACTCTCAGGCAAAGTCTCCTGGTAATTTTGAAGTGATCTTTTGTTCGTTAGCCTTCAGTTAGTAAAGTTTAAATAACACAGCATCATATTAATCAGATCTTTCTTAGCGCTGTTGAGGTCTTCTTTTGTATGATAGTGTAACAGCCGGGAATCGAACCCTGGTCTCCCACGTGGAAAGCCAACATCTTAACCACTACGACAATTTGAGTTATCCTCATTTCTCATCATTTTGGACCATGGGCTATAGCCCATATCGTACGGCATACTATAGCACGCCGCTTTTCATCGTTTTTGAGGATTTGAAAATAATGAAAATATGAAAAAAACGATGGGTTATAGCCCATGTCTCATTTAACCAGCCTTTTAGAATTTAGATGGACAGTGAAAATGTTCTTCAGGAGAATAGAACCCTGACTAGAACGATATGGGCTATAGCCCATGGTCCAAAATGATGAGAAATGAGGATAAGTTTTTTTTTCTCCAAAATTTCAAAAAACATGGGCTATAACCCATCGTTTTTTTCCATTTTTTTCAAATCCTCAAAAATTATGAAAAACGGCATGCTATAGTATGCCATACGATAAGGGCTATATCCCATGGTCCAAAATGATGAGAAACGAGGATAACTTTTTTTTCCAAAATTTCAAAAAACATGGGCTATAACCCATCGTTTTTTTCATTTTTTTTCAAATCCTCAAAAATGATGAAAAACGGCGTGCTATAGTATGCCGTACGATATGGGCTATAGCCCATGGTCCAAAATGATGAGAAACGAGGCAAACTTTTTTTTTCAAAATTTCCAAAAACATGGGCTATAACCCATCGTTTTTTTCATATTTTCATTATTTTCAAATCCTCAAAAATGATGAAAAACGGCATGCTATAGTATGCCATACGATAAGGGCTATATCCCATGGTCCAAAATGATGAGAAACGAGGCTAACTTTTTTTTTCAAAATTTCAAAAAACATGGGCTATAACCCATCGTTTTTTTCATTTTTTTCAAATCCTCAAAAATGATGAAAAACGGCGTGCTATAGTATGCCGTACGATATGGGCTATAGCCCATGGTCCAAAATGATGAGCAACGAGGCTAACTTTTTTTTTCAAAATTTCAAAAAACATGGGCTATAACCCATCGTTTTTTTATTTTTTTCAAATCCTCCAAAATGATGAAAAACGGCGTGCTATAGTATGCCGTACGATATGGGCTATAAACCATGGTCCAAAATGATGAGAAACGAGGCTAACTTTTTTTTTCAAAATTTCAAAAAACATGGGCTATAACCCATCGTTTTTTTATTTTTAATTATTTTTCAAATCCTCCAAAATGATGAAAAACGGCGTGCTATAGTATGCCGTACGATATGGGCTATAGCCCATGGTCCAAAATGATGAGAAACGAGGCTAACTTTTTTTTTTCAAAATTTCAAAAAAACATGGGCTATAACCCATCGTTTTTAAATTTTTTAATTTTTTTCAAATCCTCCAAAATGATGAAAAACGGCGTGCTATAGTATGCCGTACGATATGGGCTATAGCCCATGGTCCAAAATGATGAGAAACGAGGCTAACTTTTTTTTTCAAAATTTCAAAAAACATGGGCTATAACCCATCGTTTTTTTATTTTTTTATTTTTTTCAAATCCTCCAAAATGATGAAAAACGGCGTGCTATAGTATGCCGTACGATATGGGCTATAGCCCATTAGCCCATGGTCCAAAATGATGAGAAACGAGGCTAACTTTTTTTTTTCAAAATTTCAAAAAACATGGGCTATAACCCATCGTTTTTTTATTTTTTTTATTTTTTTCAAATCCTCCAAAATGATGAAAAACGGCGTGCTATAGTATGCCGTACGATATGGGCTATAGCCCATGGTCCAAAATGATGAGAAACGAGGCTAACTTTTTTTTTCAAAATTTCAAAAAACATGGGCTATAACCCATCGTTTTTTTATTTTTTTCAAATCCTCCAAAATGATGAAAAACGGCGTGCTATAGTATGCCGTACGATATGGGCTATAGCCCATGGTCCAAAATGATGAGAAACGAGGCTAACTTTTTTTTTCAAAATTTCAAAAAACATGGGCTATAACCCATCGTTTTTAAATTTTTTCATTTTTTTCAAATCCTCCAAAATGATGAAAAACGGCGTGCTATAGTATGCCGTACGATATGGGCTATAGCCCATGGTCCAAAATGATGAGAAACGAGGCTAACTTTTTTTTTTCAAAATTTCAAAAAACATGGGCTATAACCCATCGTTTTTTTATTTTTTTATTTTTTTCAAATCCTCCAAAATGATGAAAAACGGCGTGCTATAGTATGCCGTACGATATGGGCTATAGCCCATGGTCCAAAATGATGAGAAACGAGGCTAACTTCTTTTTTCAAAATTTCAAAAAACATGGGCTATAACCCATCGTTTTTTCATTTTTTCATTTTTTTCAAATCCTCCAAAATGATGAAAAACGGCGTGCTATAGTATGCCGTACGATATGGGCTATAGCCCATGGTCCAAAATGATGAGAAACGAGGCTAACCTTTTTTTTCAAAATTTCAAAAAACATGGGCTATAACCCATCGTTTTTTAATTTTTAATTTTTATTCAAATCCTCCAAAATGATGAAAAACGGCGTGCTATAGTATGCCGTACGATATGGGCTATAGCCCATGGTCCAAAATGATGAGAAACGAGGCTAACTTTTTTTTTCAAAATTTCAAAAAACATGGGCTATAACCCATCGTTTTTTTATTTTTTCATTTTTTTCAAATCCTCCAAAATGATGAAAAACGGCGTGCTATAGTATGCCGTACGATATGGGCTATAGCCCATGGTCCAAAATGATGAGAAACGAGGCTAACTTTTTTTTTCAAAATTTCAAAAAACATGGGCTATAACCCATCGTTTTTTTTCATTTTTTTCAAATCCTCAAAAATGATGAAAAACGGCATGCTATAGTATGCCATACGATAAGGGCTATATCCCATGGTCCAAAATGATGAGAAACGAGGATAACTTTTTTTTTCAAAATTTCAAAAAACATGGGCTATAACCCATCGTTTTTTCATTTTTTTCAAATCCTCCAAAATGATGAAAAACGGCGTGCTATAGTATGCCGTACGATATGGGCTATAGCCCATGGTCCAAAATGATGAGAAACGAGGCTAACTTTTTTTTTCAAAATTTCAAAAAACATGGGCTATAACCCATCGTTTTTTTATTTTTTATTTTTTATCAAATCCTCCAAAATGATGAAAAACGGCGTGCTATAGTATGCCGTACGATATGGGCTATAGCCCATGGTCCAAAATGATGAGAAACGAGGCTAACTTTTTTTTTTTTCAAAATTTCAAAAAACATGGGCTATAACCCATCGTTTTTTTATTTTTTCATTTTTTTCAAATCCTCCAAAATGATGAAAAACGGCGTGCTATAGTATGCCGTACGATATGGGCTATAGCCCATGGTCCAAAATGATGAGAAACGAGGCTAACTTTTTTTTTCAAAATTTCAAAAAACATGGGCTATAACCCATCGTTTTTTTTCATTTTTTTCAAATCCTCAAAAATGATGAAAAACGGCATGCTATAGTATGCCATACGATAAGGGCTATATCCCATGGTCCAAAATGATGAGAAACGAGGATAACTTTTTTTTTCAAAATTTCAAAAAACATGGGCTATAACCCATCGTTTTTTTATTTTTTTCAAATCCTCCAAAATGATGAAAAACGGCGTGCTATAGTATGGCGTACGATATGGGCTATAGCCCATGGTCCAAAATGATAAGAAACGAGGCTAACTTTTTTTTTCAAAATTTCAAAAAACATGGGCTATAACCCATCGTTTTTTTATTTTTTCATTTTTTTCAAATCCTCCAAAATGATGAAAAACGGCGTGCTATAGTATGCCGTACGATATGGGCTATAGCCCATGGTCCAAAATGATGAGAAACGAGGCTAACTTTTTTTTTTCAAAATTTCAAAAAACATGGGCTATAACCCATCGTTTTTTCATTTTTTTCAAATCCTCCAAAATGATGAAAAACGGCGTGCTATAGTATGCCGTACGATATGGGATATAGCCCATGGTCCAAAATGATGAGAAACGAGGCTAACTTTTTTTTTCAAAATTTCAAAAAACATGGGCTATAACCCATCGTTTTTTTATTTTTTCATTTTTTTCAAATCCTCCAAAATGATGAAAAACGGCGTGCTATAGTATGCCGTACGATATGGGCTATAGCCCATGGTCCAAAATGATGAGAAACGAGGCTAACTTTTTTTTTCAAAATTTCAAAAAACATGGGCTATAACCCATCGTTTTTTAATGTTTTCACTTTTTTTCAAATCCTCCAAAATGATGAAAAACGGCGTGCTATAGTATGCCGTACGATATGGGCTATAGCCCATGGTCCAAAATGATGAGAAACGAGGCTAACTTTTTTTTTCAAAATTTCAAAAAACATGGGCTATAACCCATCGTTTTTTTATTTTTTCATTTTTTTCAAATCCTCCAAAATGATGAAAAATGGCGTGCTATAGTATGCCGTACGATATGGGCTATAGCCCATGGTCCAAAATGATGAGAAACGAGGCTAACTTTTTTTTTCAAAATTTCAAAAAACATGGGCTATAACCCATCGTTTTTTTATTTTTTCATTTTTTTCAAATCCTCCAAAATGATGAAAAACGGCGTGCTATAGTATGCCGTACGATATGGGCTATAGCCCATGGTCCAAAATGATGAGAAACGAGGCAAACTTTTTTTTTCAAAATTTCAAAAAACATGGGCTATAACCCATCGTTTTTTAATTTTTTCATTTTTTTCAAATCCTCCAAAATGATGAAAAACGGCGTGCTATAGTATGCCGTACGATATGGGCTATAAACCATGGTCCAAAATGATGAGAAACGAGGCTAACTTTTTTTTTCAAAATTTCAAAAAACATGGGCTATAACCCATCGTTTTTTTATTTTTAATTATTTTTCAAATCCTCCAAAATGATGAAAAACGGCGTGCTATAGTATGCCGTACGATATGGGCTATAGCCCATGGTCCAAAATGATGAGAAACGAGGCAAACTTTTTTTTTCAAAATTTCAAAAAACATGGGCTATAACCCATCGTTTTTTAATTTTTTCATTTTTTTCAAATCCTCCAAAATGATGAAAAACGGCGTGCTATAGTATGCCGTACGATATGGGCTATAAACCATGGTCCAAAATGATGAGAAACGAGGCTAACTTTTTTTTTTCAAAATTTCAAAAAAACATGGGCTATAACCCATCGTTTTTAAATTTTTTAATTTTTTCAAATCCTCCAAAATGATGAAAAACGGCGTGCTATAGTATGCCGTACGATATGGGCTATAGCCCATGGTCCAAAATGATGAGAAACGAGGCTAACTTTTTTTTTCAAAATTTCAAAAAACATGGGCTATAACCCATCGTTTTTTTATTTTTTTATTTTTTTCAAATCCTCCAAAATGATGAAAAACGGCGTGCTATAGTATGCCGTACGATATGGGCTATAGCCCATTAGCCCATGGTCCAAAATGATGAGAAACGAGGCTAACTTTTTTTTTTCAAAATTTCAAAAAACATGGGCTATAACCCATCGTTTTTTTATTTTTTTTATTTTTTTCAAATCCTCCAAAATGATGAAAAACGGCGTGCTATAGTATGCCGTACGATATGGGCTATAGCCCATGGTCCAAAATGATGAGAAACGAGGCTAACTTTTTTTTTCAAAATTTCAAAAAACATGGGCTATAACCCATCGTTTTTTTATTTTTTTCAAATCCTCCAAAATGATGAAAAACGGCGTGCTATAGTATGCCGTACGATATGGGCTATAGCCCATGGTCCAAAATGATGAGAAACGAGGCTAACTTTTTTTTTCAAAATTTCAAAAAACATGGGCTATAACCCATCGTTTTTAAATTTTTTCATTTTTTTCAAATCCTCCAAAATGATGAAAAACGGCGTGCTATAGTATGCCGTACGATATGGGCTATAGCCCATGGTCCAAAATGATGAGAAACGAGGCTAACTTTTTTTTTTCAAAATTTCAAAAAACATGGGCTATAACCCATCGTTTTTTTATTTTTTTATTTTTTTCAAATCCTCCAAAATGATGAAAAACGGCGTGCTATAGTATGCCGTACGATATGGGCTATAGCCCATGGTCCAAAATGATGAGAAACGAGGCTAACTTCTTTTTTCAAAATTTCAAAAAACATGGGCTATAACCCATCGTTTTTTCATTTTTTCATTTTTTTCAAATCCTCCAAAATGATGAAAAACGGCGTGCTATAGTATGCCGTACGATATGGGCTATAGCCCATGGTCCAAAATGATGAGAAACGAGGCTAACCTTTTTTTTCAAAATTTCAAAAAACATGGGCTATAACCCATCGTTTTTTAATTTTTAATTTTTATTCAAATCCTCCAAAATGATGAAAAACGGCGTGCTATAGTATGCCGTACGATATGGGCTATAGCCCATGGTCCAAAATGATGAGAAACGAGGCTAACTTTTTTTTTCAAAATTTCAAAAAACATGGGCTATAACCCATCGTTTTTTTATTTTTTCATTTTTTTCAAATCCTCCAAAATGATGAAAAACGGCGTGCTATAGTATGCCGTACGATATGGGCTATAGCCCATGGTCCAAAATGATGAGAAACGAGGCTAACTTTTTTTTTCAAAATTTCAAAAAACATGGGCTATAACCCATCGTTTTTTTTCATTTTTTTCAAATCCTCAAAAATGATGAAAAACGGCATGCTATAGTATGCCATACGATAAGGGCTATATCCCATGGTCCAAAATGATGAGAAACGAGGATAACTTTTTTTTTCAAAATTTCAAAAAACATGGGCTATAACCCATCGTTTTTTCATTTTTTTCAAATCCTCCAAAATGATGAAAAACGGCGTGCTATAGTATGCCGTACGATATGGGCTATAGCCCATGGTCCAAAATGATGAGAAACGAGGCTAACTTTTTTTTTCAAAATTTCAAAAAACATGGGCTATAACCCATCGTTTTTTTATTTTTTATTTTTTATCAAATCCTCCAAAATGATGAAAAACGGCGTGCTATAGTATGCCGTACGATATGGGCTATAGCCCATGGTCCAAAATGATGAGAAACGAGGCTAACTTTTTTTTTTTTCAAAATTTCAAAAAACATGGGCTATAACCCATCGTTTTTTTATTTTTTTTATTTTTTTCAAATCCTCCAAAATGATGAAAAACGGCGTGCTATAGTATGCCGTACGATATGGGCTATAGCCCATGGTCCAAAATGATGAGAAACGAGGCTAACTTTTTTTTTCAAAATTTCAAAAAACATGGGCTATAACCCATCGTTTTTTTATTTTTTTCAAATCCTCCAAAATGATGAAAAACGGCGTGCTATAGTATGCCGTACGATATGGGCTATAGCCCATGGTCCAAAATGATGAGAAACGAGGCTAACTTTTTTTTTCAAAATTTCAAAAAACATGGGCTATAACCCATCGTTTTTAAATTTTTTCATTTTTTTCAAATCCTCCAAAATGATGAAAAACGGCGTGCTATAGTATGCCGTACGATATGGGCTATAGCCCATGGTCCAAAATGATGAGAAACGAGGCTAACTTTTTTTTTTCAAAATTTCAAAAAACATGGGCTATAACCCATCGTTTTTTTATTTTTTTATTTTTTTCAAATCCTCCAAAATGATGAAAAACGGCGTGCTATAGTATGCCGTACGATATGGGCTATAGCCCATGGTCCAAAATGATGAGAAACGAGGCTAACTTCTTTTTTCAAAATTTCAAAAAACATGGGCTATAACCCATCGTTTTTTCATTTTTTCATTTTTTTCAAATCCTCCAAAATGATGAAAAACGGCGTGCTATAGTATGCCGTACGATATGGGCTATAGCCCATGGTCCAAAATGATGAGAAACGAGGCTAACCTTTTTTTTCAAAATTTCAAAAAACATGGGCTATAACCCATCGTTTTTTAATTTTTAATTTTTATTCAAATCCTCCAAAATGATGAAAAACGGCGTGCTATAGTATGCCGTACGATATGGGCTATAGCCCATGGTCCAAAATGATGAGAAACGAGGCTAACTTTTTTTTTCAAAATTTCAAAAAACATGGGCTATAACCCATCGTTTTTTTATTTTTTCATTTTTTTCAAATCCTCCAAAATGATGAAAAACGGCGTGCTATAGTATGCCGTACGATATGGGCTATAGCCCATGGTCCAAAATGATGAGAAACGAGGCTAACTTTTTTTTTCAAAATTTCAAAAAACATGGGCTATAACCCATCGTTTTTTTTCATTTTTTTCAAATCCTCAAAAATGATGAAAAACGGCATGCTATAGTATGCCATACGATAAGGGCTATATCCCATGGTCCAAAATGATGAGAAACGAGGATAACTTTTTTTTTCAAAATTTCAAAAAACATGGGCTATAACCCATCGTTTTTTCATTTTTTTCAAATCCTCCAAAATGATGAAAAACGGCGTGCTATAGTATGCCGTACGATATGGGCTATAGCCCATGGTCCAAAATGATGAGAAACGAGGCTAACTTTTTTTTTCAAAATTTCAAAAAACATGGGCTATAACCCATCGTTTTTTTATTTTTTATTTTTTATCAAATCCTCCAAAATGATGAAAAACGGCGTGCTATAGTATGCCGTACGATATGGGCTATAGCCCATGGTCCAAAATGATGAGAAACGAGGCTAACTTTTTTTTTTTTCAAAATTTCAAAAAACATGGGCTATAACCCATCGTTTTTTTATTTTTTCATTTTTTTCAAATCCTCCAAAATGATGAAAAACGGCGTGCTATAGTATGCCGTACGATATGGGCTATAGCCCATGGTCCAAAATGATGAGAAACGAGGCTAACTTTTTTTTTCAAAATTTCAAAAAACATGGGCTATAACCCATCGTTTTTTTTCATTTTTTTCAAATCCTCAAAAATGATGAAAAACGGCATGCTATAGTATGCCATACGATAAGGGCTATATCCCATGGTCCAAAATGATGAGAAACGAGGATAACTTTTTTTTTCAAAATTTCAAAAAACATGGGCTATAACCCATCGTTTTTTTATTTTTTTCAAATCCTCCAAAATGATGAAAAACGGCGTGCTATAGTATGGCGTACGATATGGGCTATAGCCCATGGTCCAAAATGATAAGAAACGAGGCTAACTTTTTTTTTCAAAATTTCAAAAAACATGGGCTATAACCCATCGTTTTTTTATTTTTTCATTTTTTTCAAATCCTCCAAAATGATGAAAAACGGCGTGCTATAGTATGCCGTACGATATGGGCTATAGCCCATGGTCCAAAATGATGAGAAACGAGGCTAACTTTTTTTTTTCAAAATTTCAAAAAACATGGGCTATAACCCATCGTTTTTTCATTTTTTTCAAATCCTCCAAAATGATGAAAAACGGCGTGCTATAGTATGCCGTACGATATGGGATATAGCCCATGGTCCAAAATGATGAGAAACGAGGCTAACTTTTTTTTTCAAAATTTCAAAAAACATGGGCTATAACCCATCGTTTTTTTATTTTTTCATTTTTTTCAAATCCTCCAAAATGATGAAAAACGGCGTGCTATAGTATGCCGTACGATATGGGCTATAGCCCATGGTCCAAAATGATGAGAAACGAGGCTAACTTTTTTTTTCAAAATTTCAAAAAACATGGGCTATAACCCATCGTTTTTTAATGTTTTCACTTTTTTTCAAATCCTCCAAAATGATGAAAAACGGCGTGCTATAGTATGCCGTACGATATGGGCTATAGCCCATGGTCCAAAATGATGAGAAACGAGGCTAACTTTTTTTTTCAAAATTTCAAAAAACATGGGCTATAACCCATCGTTTTTTTATTTTTTCATTTTTTTCAAATCCTCCAAAATGATGAAAAATGGCGTGCTATAGTATGCCGTACGATATGGGCTATAGCCCATGGTCCAAAATGATGAGAAACGAGGCTAACTTTTTTTTTCAAAATTTCAAAAAACATGGGCTATAACCCATCGTTTTTTTATTTTTTCATTTTTTTCAAATCCTCCAAAATGATGAAAAACGGCGTGCTATAGTATGCCGTACGATATGGGCTATAGCCCATGGTCCAAAATGATGAGAAACGAGGCAAACTTTTTTTTTCAAAATTTCAAAAAACATGGGCTATAACCCATCGTTTTTTAATTTTTTCATTTTTTTCAAATCCTCCAAAATGATGAAAAACGGCGTGCTATAGTATGCCGTACGATATGGGCTATAAACCATGGTCCAAAATGATGAGAAACGAGGCTAACTTTTTTTTTCAAAATTTCAAAAAACATGGGCTATAACCCATCGTTTTTTTATTTTTAATTATTTTTCAAATCCTCCAAAATGATGAAAAACGGCGTGCTATAGTATGCCGTACGATATGGGCTATAGCCCATGGTCCAAAATGATGAGAAACGAGGCAAACTTTTTTTTTCAAAATTTCAAAAAACATGGGCTATAACCCATCGTTTTTTAATTTTTTCATTTTTTTCAAATCCTCCAAAATGATGAAAAACGGCGTGCTATAGTATGCCGTACGATATGGGCTATAAACCATGGTCCAAAATGATGAGAAACGAGGCTAACTTTTTTTTTTCAAAATTTCAAAAAAACATGGGCTATAACCCATCGTTTTTAAATTTTTTAATTTTTTCAAATCCTCCAAAATGATGAAAAACGGCGTGCTATAGTATGCCGTACGATATGGGCTATAGCCCATGGTCCAAAATGATGAGAAACGAGGCTAACTTTTTTTTTCAAAATTTCAAAAAACATGGGCTATAACCCATCGTTTTTTTATTTTTTTATTTTTTTCAAATCCTCCAAAATGATGAAAAACGGCGTGCTATAGTATGCCGTACGATATGGGCTATAGCCCATTAGCCCATGGTCCAAAATGATGAGAAACGAGGCTAACTTTTTTTTTTCAAAATTTCAAAAAACATGGGCTATAACCCATCGTTTTTTTATTTTTTTTATTTTTTTCAAATCCTCCAAAATGATGAAAAACGGCGTGCTATAGTATGCCGTACGATATGGGCTATAGCCCATGGTCCAAAATGATGAGAAACGAGGCTAACTTTTTTTTTCAAAATTTCAAAAAACATGGGCTATAACCCATCGTTTTTTTATTTTTTTCAAATCCTCCAAAATGATGAAAAACGGCGTGCTATAGTATGCCGTACGATATGGGCTATAGCCCATGGTCCAAAATGATGAGAAACGAGGCTAACTTTTTTTTTCAAAATTTCAAAAAACATGGGCTATAACCCATCGTTTTTAAATTTTTTCATTTTTTTCAAATCCTCCAAAATGATGAAAAACGGCGTGCTATAGTATGCCGTACGATATGGGCTATAGCCCATGGTCCAAAATGATGAGAAACGAGGCTAACTTTTTTTTTTCAAAATTTCAAAAAACATGGGCTATAACCCATCGTTTTTTTATTTTTTTATTTTTTTCAAATCCTCCAAAATGATGAAAAACGGCGTGCTATAGTATGCCGTACGATATGGGCTATAGCCCATGGTCCAAAATGATGAGAAACGAGGCTAACTTCTTTTTTCAAAATTTCAAAAAACATGGGCTATAACCCATCGTTTTTTCATTTTTTCATTTTTTTCAAATCCTCCAAAATGATGAAAAACGGCGTGCTATAGTATGCCGTACGATATGGGCTATAGCCCATGGTCCAAAATGATGAGAAACGAGGCTAACCTTTTTTTTCAAAATTTCAAAAAACATGGGCTATAACCCATCGTTTTTTAATTTTTAATTTTTATTCAAATCCTCCAAAATGATGAAAAACGGCGTGCTATAGTATGCCGTACGATATGGGCTATAGCCCATGGTCCAAAATGATGAGAAACGAGGCTAACTTTTTTTTTCAAAATTTCAAAAAACATGGGCTATAACCCATCGTTTTTTTATTTTTTCATTTTTTTCAAATCCTCCAAAATGATGAAAAACGGCGTGCTATAGTATGCCGTACGATATGGGCTATAGCCCATGGTCCAAAATGATGAGAAACGAGGCTAACTTTTTTTTTCAAAATTTCAAAAAACATGGGCTATAACCCATCGTTTTTTTTCATTTTTTTCAAATCCTCAAAAATGATGAAAAACGGCATGCTATAGTATGCCATACGATAAGGGCTATATCCCATGGTCCAAAATGATGAGAAACGAGGATAACTTTTTTTTTCAAAATTTCAAAAAACATGGGCTATAACCCATCGTTTTTTCATTTTTTTCAAATCCTCCAAAATGATGAAAAACGGCGTGCTATAGTATGCCGTACGATATGGGCTATAGCCCATGGTCCAAAATGATGAGAAACGAGGCTAACTTTTTTTTTCAAAATTTCAAAAAACATGGGCTATAACCCATCGTTTTTTTATTTTTTATTTTTTATCAAATCCTCCAAAATGATGAAAAACGGCGTGCTATAGTATGCCGTACGATATGGGCTATAGCCCATGGTCCAAAATGATGAGAAACGAGGCTAACTTTTTTTTTTTTCAAAATTTCAAAAAACATGGGCTATAACCCATCGTTTTTTTATTTTTTCATTTTTTTCAAATCCTCCAAAATGATGAAAAACGGCGTGCTATAGTATGCCGTACGATATGGGCTATAGCCCATGGTCCAAAATGATGAGAAACGAGGCTAACTTTTTTTTTCAAAATTTCAAAAAACATGGGCTATAACCCATCGTTTTTTTTCATTTTTTTCAAATCCTCAAAAATGATGAAAAACGGCATGCTATAGTATGCCATACGATAAGGGCTATATCCCATGGTCCAAAATGATGAGAAACGAGGATAACTTTTTTTTTCAAAATTTCAAAAAACATGGGCTATAACCCATCGTTTTTTCATTTTTTTCAAATCCTCCAAAATGATGAAAAACGGCGTGCTATAGTATGCCGTACGATATGGGCTATAGCCCATGGTCCAAAATGATGAGAAACGAGGATAACTTTTTTTTTCAAAATTTCAAAAAACATGGGCTATAACCCATCGTTTTTTCATTTTTTTCAAATCCTCCAAAATGATGAAAAACGGCGTGCTATAGTATGCCGTACGATATGGGCTATAGCCCATGGTCCAAAATGATGAGAAACGAGGCTAACTTTTTTTTTCAAAATTTCAAAAAACATGGGCTATAACCCATCGTTTTTTTTTTTTTTCATTTTTTTCAAATCCTCCAAAATGATGAAAAACGGCGTGCTATAGTATGCCGTACGATATGGGCTATAGCCCATGGTCCAAAATGATGAGAAACGAGGCTAACTTTTTTTTTCAAAATTTCAAAAAACATGGGCTATAACCCATCGTTTTTTTATTTTTTTCAAATCCTCCAAAATGATGAAAAACGGCGTGCTATAGTATGCCGTACGATATGGGCTATAGCCCATGGTCCAAAATGATGAGAAACGAGGCTAACTTTTTTTTTCAAAATTTCAAAAAACATGGGCTATAACCCATCGTTTTTTTATTTTTTTATTTTTTTCAAATCCTCCAAAATGATGAATAACGGCGTGCTATAGTATGCCGTACGATATGGGCTATAGCCCATGGTCCAAAATGATGAGAAACGAGGCTAACTTTTTTTTTTCAAAATTTCAAAAAACATGGGCTATAACCCATCGTTTTTTTATTTTTTTATTTTTTTCAAATCCTCCAAAATGATGAAAAACGGCGTGCTATAGTATGCCGTACGATATGGGCTATAGCCCATGGTCCAAAATGATGAGAAACGAGGCTAACTTATTTTTTCAAAATTTCAAAAAACATGGGCTATAACCCATCGTTTTTTCATTTTTTTCAAATCCTCCAAAATGATGAAAAACGGCGTGCTATAGTATGCCGTACGATATGGGCTATAGCCCATGGTCCAAAATGATGAGAAACGAGGATAACTTTTTTTTTCAAAATTTCAAAAAACATGGGCTATAACCCATCGTTTTTTCATTTTTTTCAAATCCTCCAAAATGATGAAAAACGGCGTGCTATAGTATGCCGTACGATATGGGCTATAGCCCATGGTCCAAAATGATGAGAAACGAGGCTAACTTTTTTTTTCAAAATTTCAAAAAACATGGGCTATAACCCATCGTTTTTTTTTTTTTTCATTTTTTTCAAATCCTCCAAAATGATGAAAAACGGCGTGCTATAGTATGCCGTACGATATGGGCTATAGCCCATGGTCCAAAATGATGAGAAACGAGGCTAACTTTCTTTTTCAAAATTTCAAAAAACATGGGCTATAACCCATCGTTTTTTTATTTTTTTCAAATCCTCCAAAATGATGAAAAACGGCGTGCTATAGTATGCCGTACGATATGGGCTATAGCCCATGGTCCAAAATGATGAGAAACGAGGCTAACTTTTTTTTTCAAAATTTCAAAAAACATGGGCTATAACCCATCGTTTTTTTATTTTTTTATTTTTTTCAAATCCTCCAAAATGATGAATAACGGCGTGCTATAGTATGCCGTACGATATGGGCTATAGCCCATGGTCCAAAATGATGAGAAACGAGGCTAACTTTTTTTTTTCAAAATTTCAAAAAACATGGGCTATAACCCATCGTTTTTTTATTTTTTTATTTTTTTCAAATCCTCCAAAATGATGAAAAACGGCGTGCTATAGTATGCCGTACGATATGGGCTATAGCCCATGGTCCAAAATGATGAGAAACGAGGCTAACTTATTTTTTCAAAATTTCAAAAAACATGGGCTATAACCCATCGTTTTTTTATTTTTTTATTTTTTTCAAATCCTCCAAAATGATGAAAAACGGCGTGCTATAGTATGCCGTACGATATGGGCTATAGCCCATGGTCCAAAATGATGAGAAACGAGGCTAACTTTTTTTTTCAAAATTTCGAAAAACATGGGCTATAACCCATCGTTTTTTTATTTTTTCATTTTTTTCAAATCCTCCAAAATTATGAAAAACGGCGTGCTATAGTATGCCGTACGATATGGGCTATAGCCCATGGTCCAAAACGATGAGAAACGAGGCTAACTTTTTTTTTCAAAATTTCAAAAAACATGGGCTATAACCCATCGTTTTTTTTCATTTTTTTTTAAATCCTCAAAAATGATGAAAAACGGCATGCTATAGTATGCCATACGATAAGGGCTATATCCCATGGTCCAGAATGATGAGAAACGAGGATAACTTTTTTTTTCAAATTTTCAAAAAACATGGGCTATAACCCATCGTTTTTTTTCATTTTTTTTTAAATCCTCAAAAATGATGAAAAACGGCATGCTATAGTATGCCATACGATAAGGGCTATATCCCATGGTCCAAAATGATGAGAAACGAGGATAACTTTTTTTTCAAAATTTCAAAAAACATGGGCTATAACCCATCGTTTTTTTATTTTTTATTTTTTATCAAATCCTCCAAAATGATGAAAAACGGCGTGCTATAGTATGCCGTACGATATGGGCTATAGCCCATGGTCCAAAATGATGAGAAACGAGGCTAACTTTTTTTTTTTTCAAAATTTCAAAAAACATGGGCTATAACCCATCGTTTTTTTATTTTTTCATTTTTTTCAAATCCTCCAAAATGATGAAAAACGGCGTGCTATAGTATGCCGTACGATATGGGCTATAGCCCATGGTCCAAAATGATGAGAAACGAGGCTAACTTTTTTTTTCAAAATTTAAAAAAACATGGGCTATAACCCATCGTTTTTTCATTTTTTCATTTTTTTTCAAATCCTCCAAAATGATGAAAAACGGCGTGCTATAGTATGCCATACGATATGGGCTATAGCCCATGGTCCAAAATGATGAGAAACGAGGCTAACTTTTTTTTTCAAAATTTAAAAAAACATGGGCTATAACCCATCGTTTTTTCATTTTTTCATTTTTTTCAAATCCTCCAAAATGATGAAAAACGGCGTGCTATAGTATGCCGTACGATATGGGCTATAGCCCATGGTCCAAAATGATGAGAAACGAGGCTAACTTTTTTTTTCAAAATTTCAAAAAACATGGGCTATAACCCATCGTTTTTTTCTTTTTTTCAAATCCTCCAAAATGATGAAAAACGGCGTGCTATAGTATGCCGTACGATATGGGCTATAGCCCATGGTCCAAAATGATGAGAAACGAGGCTAACTTTTTTTTTCAAAATTTCAAAAAACATGGGCTATAACCCATCGTTTTTTTATTTTTTCATTTTTTTCAAATCCTCCAAAATGATGAAAAACGGCGTGCTATAGTATGCCGTACGATATGGGCTATAGCCCATGGTCCAAAATTATGAGAAACGAGGCTAACTTTTTTTTTCAAAATTTCAAAAAACATGGGCTATAACCCATCGTTTTTTAATTTTTTAATTTTTTTCAAATCCTCCAAAATGATGAAAAACGGCGTGCTATAGTATGCCGTACGATATGGGCTATAGCCCATGGTCCAAAATGATGAGAAAAGAGGCTAACTTTTTTTTTCAAAATTTCAAAAAACATGGGCTATAACCCATCGTTTTTTCATTTTTTCATTTTTTTCAAATCCTCCAAAATGATGAAAAACGGCGTGCTATAGTATGCCGTACGATATGGGCTATAGCCCATGGTCCAAAATGAAGAGAAACGAGGCTAACTTTTTTTTTCAAAATTTCAAAAAACATGGGCTATAACCCATCGTTCTTTTATTTTTTCATTTTTTTCAAATCCTCCAAAATGATGAAAAACGGCGTGCTATAGTATGCCGTACGATATGGGCTATAGCCCATGGTCCAAAATGATGAGAAACGAGGCTAACTTTTTTTTTCAAAATTTCAAAAAACATGGGCTATAACCCATCGTTTTTTCATTTTTTCATTTTTTTCAAATCCTCCAAAATGATGAAAAACGGCGTGCTATAGTATGCCGTACGATATGGGCTATAGCCCATGGTCCAAAATGATGAGAAACGAGGCTAACTTTTTTTTTCAAAATTTCAAAAAACATGGGCTATAACCCATCGTTTTTTATTTTTTTTATTTTTTTCAAATCCTCCAAAATGATGAAAAACGGCGTGCTATAGTATGCCGTACGATATGGGCTATAGCCCATGGTCCAAAATGATGAGAAACGAGGCTAACTTTTTTTTTTCAAAATTTCAAAAAACATGGGCTATAACCCATCGTTTTTTAATTTTTTAATTTTTTTCAAATCCTCCAAAATGATGAAAAACGGCGTGCTATAGTATGCCGTACGATATGGGCTATAGCCCATGGTCCAAAATGATGAGAAACGAGGCTAACTTTTTTTTTCAAAATTTCAAAAAACATGGGCTATAACCCATCGTTTTTTCATTTTTTCATTTTTTTCAAATCCTCCAAAATGATGAAAAACTGCGTGCTATAGTATGCCGTACGATATGGGCTATAGCCCATGGTCCAAAATGATGAGAAACGAGGCTAACTTTTTTTTTCAAAATTTCAAAAAACATGGGCTATAACCCATCGTTTTTTAATTTTTAATTTTTTTCAAATCCTCCAAAATGATGAAAAACGGCGTGCTATAGTATGCCGTACGATATGGGCTATAGCCCATGGTCCAAAATGATGAGAAACGAGGCTAACTTTTTTTTTCAAAATTTCAAAAAACATGGGCTATAACCCATCGTTTTTTTATTTTTTTATTTTTTTCAAATCCTCCAAAATGATGAAAAACGGCGTGCTATAGTATGCCGTACGATATGGGCTATAGCCCATGGTCCAAAATGATGAGAAACGAGGCTAACTTTTTTTTTCAAAATTTCAAAAAACATGGGCTATAACCCATCGTTTTTTTATTTTTTCATTTTTTTCAAATCCTCCAAAATTATGAAAAACGGCGTGCTATAGTATGCCGTACGATATGGGCTATAGCCCATGGTCCAAAATGATGAGAAACGAGGCTAACTTTTTTTTTCAAAATTTCAAAAAACATGGGCTATAACCCATCGTTTTTTTATTTTTTCATTTTTTTCAAATCCTCCAAAATGATGAAAAACGGCGTGCTATAGTATGCCGTACGATATGGGCTATAGCCCATGGTCCAAAATGATGAGAAACGAGGCTAACTTTTTTTTTCAAAATTTCAAAAAACATGGGCTATAACCCATCGTTTTTTATTTTTTTTAATTTTTTCAAATCCTCCAAAATGATGAAAAACGGCGTGCTATAGTATGCCGTACGATATGGGCTATAGCCCATGGTCCAAAATGATGAGAAACGAGGCTAACTTTTTTTTTCAAAATTTCAAAAAACATGGGCTATAACCCATCGTTTTTTCATTTTTTTATTTTTTTCAAATCCTCCAAAATGATGAAAAACGGCGTGCTATAGTATGCCGTACGATATGGGCTATAGCCCATGGTCCAAAATGATGAGAAACGAGGCTAACTTTTTTTTTCAAAATTTCAAAAAACATGGGCTATAACCCATCGTTTTTTATTTTTTTTATTTTTTTCAAATCCTCCAAAATGATGAAAAACGGCGTGCTATAGTATGCCGTACGATATGGGCTATAGCCCATGGTCCAAAATGATGAGAAACGAGGCTAACTTTTTTTTTCAAAATTTCAAAAAACATGGGCTATAACCCATCGTCTTTTAATTTTTTTATTTTTTTCAAATCCTCCAAAATGATGAAAAACGGCGTGCTATAGTATGCCGTACGATATGGGCTATAGCCCATGGTCCAAAATGATGAGAAACGAGGCTAACTTTTTTTTTCAAAATTTCAAAAAACATGGGCTATAACCCATCGTTTTTTTCTTTTTTTCAAATCCTCCAAAATGATGAAAAACGGCGTGCTATAGTATGCCGTACGATATGGGCTATAGCCCATGGTCCAAAATGATGAGAAACGAGGCTAACTTTTTTTTTCAAAATTTCAAAAAACATGGGCTATAACCCATCGTTTTTTTATTTTTTCATTTTTTTCAAATCCTCCAAAATGATGAAAAACGGCGTGCTATAGTATGCCGTACGATATGGGCTATAGCCCATGGTCCAAAATTATGAGAAACGAGGCTAACTTTTTTTTTCAAAATTTCAAAAAACATGGGCTATAACCCATCGTTTTTTAATTTTTTAATTTTTTTCAAATCCTCCAAAATGATGAAAAACGGCGTGCTATAGTATGCCGTACGATATGGGCTATAGCCCATGGTCCAAAATGATGAGAAAAGAGGCTAACTTTTTTTTTCAAAATTTCAAAAAACATGGGCTATAACCCATCGTTTTTTCATTTTTTCATTTTTTTCAAATCCTCCAAAATGATGAAAAACGGCGTGCTATAGTATGCCGTACGATATGGGCTATAGCCCATGGTCCAAAATGAAGAGAAACGAGGCTAACTTTTTTTTTCAAAATTTCAAAAAACATGGGCTATAACCCATCGTTCTTTTATTTTTTCATTTTTTTCAAATCCTCCAAAATGATGAAAAACGGCGTGCTATAGTATGCCGTACGATATGGGCTATAGCCCATGGTCCAAAATGATGAGAAACGAGGCTAACTTTTTTTTTCAAAATTTCAAAAAACATGGGCTATAACCCATCGTTTTTTCATTTTTTCATTTTTTTCAAATCCTCCAAAATGATGAAAAACGGCGTGCTATAGTATGCCGTACGATATGGGCTATAGCCCATGGTCCAAAATGATGAGAAACGAGGCTAACTTTTTTTTTCAAAATTTCAAAAAACATGGGCTATAACCCATCGTTTTTTATTTTTTTTATTTTTTTCAAATCCTCCAAAATGATGAAAAACGGCGTGCTATAGTATGCCGTACGATATGGGCTATAGCCCATGGTCCAAAATGATGAGAAACGAGGCTAACTTTTTTTTTTCAAAATTTCAAAAAACATGGGCTATAACCCATCGTTTTTTAATTTTTTAATTTTTTTCAAATCCTCCAAAATGATGAAAAACGGCGTGCTATAGTATGCCGTACGATATGGGCTATAGCCCATGGTCCAAAATGATGAGAAACGAGGCTAACTTTTTTTTTCAAAATTTCAAAAAACATGGGCTATAACCCATCGTTTTTTCATTTTTTCATTTTTTTCAAATCCTCCAAAATGATGAAAAACTGCGTGCTATAGTATGCCGTACGATATGGGCTATAGCCCATGGTCCAAAATGATGAGAAACGAGGCTAACTTTTTTTTTCAAAATTTCAAAAAACATGGGCTATAACCCATCGTTTTTTAATTTTTAATTTTTTTCAAATCCTCCAAAATGATGAAAAACGGCGTGCTATAGTATGCCGTACGATATGGGCTATAGCCCATGGTCCAAAATGATGAGAAACGAGGCTAACTTTTTTTTTCAAAATTTCAAAAAACATGGGCTATAACCCATCGTTTTTTTATTTTTTTATTTTTTTCAAATCCTCCAAAATGATGAAAAACGGCGTGCTATAGTATGCCGTACGATATGGGCTATAGCCCATGGTCCAAAATGATGAGAAACGAGGCTAACTTTTTTTTTCAAAATTTCAAAAAACATGGGCTATAACCCATCGTTTTTTTATTTTTTCATTTTTTTCAAATCCTCCAAAATTATGAAAAACGGCGTGCTATAGTATGCCGTACGATATGGGCTATAGCCCATGGTCCAAAATGATGAGAAACGAGGCTAACTTTTTTTTTCAAAATTTCAAAAAACATGGGCTATAACCCATCGTTTTTTTATTTTTTCATTTTTTTCAAATCCTCCAAAATGATGAAAAACGGCGTGCTATAGTATGCCGTACGATATGGGCTATAGCCCATGGTCCAAAATGATGAGAAACGAGGCTAACTTTTTTTTTCAAAATTTCAAAAAACATGGGCTATAACCCATCGTTTTTTATTTTTTTTAATTTTTTCAAATCCTCCAAAATGATGAAAAACGGCGTGCTATAGTATGCCGTACGATATGGGCTATAGCCCATGGTCCAAAATGATGAGAAACGAGGCTAACTTTTTTTTTCAAAATTTCAAAAAACATGGGCTATAACCCATCGTTTTTTCATTTTTTTATTTTTTTCAAATCCTCCAAAATGATGAAAAACGGCGTGCTATAGTATGCCGTACGATATGGGCTATAGCCCATGGTCCAAAATGATGAGAAACGAGGCTAACTTTTTTTTTCAAAATTTCAAAAAACATGGGCTATAACCCATCGTTTTTTATTTTTTTTATTTTTTTCAAATCCTCCAAAATGATGAAAAACGGCGTGCTATAGTATGCCGTACGATATGGGCTATAGCCCATGGTCCAAAATGATGAGAAACGAGGCTAACTTTTTTTTTCAAAATTTCAAAAAACATGGGCTATAACCCATCGTCTTTTAATTTTTTTATTTTTTTCAAATCCTCCAAAATGATGAAAAACGGCGTGCTATAGTATGCCGTACGATATGGGCTATAGCCCATGGTCCAAAATGATGAGAAACGAGGCTAACTTTTTTTTTCAAAATTTCAAAAAACATGGGCTATAACCCATCGTTTTTTCATTTTTTCATTTTTTTCAAATCCTCCAAAATGATGAAAAACTGCGTGCTATAGTATGCCGTACGATATGGGCTATAGCCCATGGTCCAAAATGATGAGAAACGAGGCTAACTTTTTTTTTCAAAATTTCAAAAAACATGGGCTATAACCCATCGTTTTTTTTCATTTTTTTTTAAATCCTCAAAAATGATGAAAAACGGCATGCTATAGTATGCCATACGATAAGGGCTATATCCCATGGTCCAAAATGATGAGAAACGAGGATAACTTTTTTTTTCAAAATTTCAAAAAACATGGGCTATAACCCATCGTTTTTTCATTTTTTTCAAATCCTCCAAAATGATGAAAAACGGCGTGCTATAGTATGCCGTACGATATGGGCTATAGCCCATGGTCCAAAATGATGAGAAACGAGGCTAACTTTTTTTTTCAAAATTTCAAAAAACATGGGCTATAACCCATCGTTTTTTAATTTTTTATCAAATCCTCCAAAATGATGAAAAACGGCGTGCTATAGTATGCCGTACGATATGGGCTATAGCCCATGGTCCAAAATGATGAGAAACGAGGCTAACTTTTTTTTTCAAAATTTAAAAAAACATGGGCTATAACCCATCGTTTTTTTATTTTTTTATTTTTTTCAAATCCTCCAAAATGATGAAAAACGGCGTGCTATAGTATGCCGTACGATATGGGCTATAGCCCATGGTCCAAAATGATGAGAAACGAGGCTAACTTTTTTTTTCAAAATTTCAAAAAACATGGGCTATAACCCATCGTTTTTTTATTTTTTCATTTTTTTCAAATCCTCCAAAATGATGAAAAACGGCGTGCTATAGTATGCCGTACGATATGGGCTATAGCCCATGGTCCAAAATGATGAGAAACGAGGCTAACTTTTTTTTTCAAAATTTCAAAAAACATGGGCTATAACCCATCGTTTTTTTTCATTTTTTTCAAATCCTCAAAAATGATGAAAAACGGCATGCTATAGTATGCCATACGATAAGGGCTATATCCCATGGTCCAAAATGATGAGAAACGAGGATAACTTTTTTTTTCAAATTTTCAAAAAACATGGGCTATAACCCATCGTTTTTTTTCATTTTTTTTTAAATCCTCAAAAATGATGAAAAACGGCATGCTATAGTATGCCATACGATAAGGGCTATATCCCATGGTCCAAAATGATGAGAAACGAGGATAACTTTTTTTTTCAAAATTTCAAAAAACATGGGCTATAACCCATCGTTTTTTCATTTTTTTCAAATCCTCCAAAATGATGAAAAACGGCGTGCTATAGTATGCCGTACGATATGGGCTATAGCCCATGGTCCAAAATGATGAGAAACGAGGCTAACTTTTTTTTTCAAAATTTCAAAAAACATGGGCTATAACCCATCGTTTTTTTATTTTTTATTTTTTATCAAATCCTCCAAAATGATGAAAAACGGCGTGCTATAGTATGCCGTACGATATGGGCTATAGCCCATGGTCCAAAATGATGAGAAACGAGGCTAACTTTTTTTTTCAAAATTTCAAAAAACATGGGCTATAACCCATCGTTTTTTAATTTTTTATCAAATCCTCCAAAATGATGAAAAACGGCGTGCTATAGTATGCCGTACGATATGGGCTATAGCCCATGGTCCAAAATGATGAGAAACGAGGCAAACTTTTTTTTTCAAAATTTAAAAAAACATGGGCTATAACCCATCGTTTTTTTATTTTTTTATTTTTTTCAAATCCTCCAAAATGATGAAAAACGGCGTGCTATAGTATGCCGTACGATATGGGCTATAGCCCATGGTCCAAAATGATGAGAAACGAGGCTAACTTTTTTTTTCAAAATTTCAAAAAACATGGGCTATAACCCATCGTTTTTTTATTTTTTCATTTTTTTCAAATCCTCCAAAATGATGAAAAACGGCGTGCTATAGTATGCCGTACGATATGGGCTATAGCCCATGGTCCAAAATGATGAGAAACGAGGCTAACTTTTTTTTTCAAAATTTCAAAAAACATGGGCTATAACCCATCGTTTTTTTTCATTTTTTTCAAATCCTCAAAAATGATGAAAAACGGCATGCTATAGTATGCCATACGATATGGGCTATATCCCATGGTCCAAAATGATGAGAAACGAGGATAACTTTTTTTTTCAAATTTTCAAAAAACATGGGCTATAACCCATCGTTTTTTTTCATTTTTTTTTAAATCCTCAAAAATGATGAAAAACGGCATGCTATAGTATGCCATACGATAAGGGCTATATCCCATGGTCCAAAATGATGAGAAACGAGGATAACTTTTTTTTTCAAAATTTCAAAAAACATGGGCTATAACCCATCGTTTTTTCATTTTTTTCAAATCCTCCAAAATGATGAAAAACGGCGTGCTATAGTATGCCGTACGATATGGGCTATAGCCCATGGTCCAAAATGATGAGAAACGAGGCTAACTTTTTTTTTTTTCAAAATTTCAAAAAACATGGGCTATAACCCATCGTTTTTTTATTTTTTCATTTTTTTCAAATCCTCCAAAATGATGAAAAACGGCGTGCTATAGTATGCTGTACGATATGGGCTATAGCCCATGGTCCAAAATGATGAGAAACGAGGCTAACTTTTTTTTTCAAAATTTCAAAAAACATGGGCTATAACCCATCGTTTTTTTATTTTTTTATTTTTTTCAAATCCTCCAAAATGATGAAAAACGGCGTGCTATAGTATGCCGTACGATATGGGCTATAGCCCATGGTCCAAAATGATGAGAAACGAGGCTAACTTTTTTTTTCAAAATTTCAAAAAACATGGGCTATAACCCATCGTTTTTTAATTTTTTCATTTTTTTCAAATCCTCCAAAATTATGAAAAACGGCGTGCTATAGTATGCCGTACGATATGGGCTATAGCCCATGGTCCAAAATGATGAGAAACGAGGCTAACTTTTTTTTTCAAAATTTCAAAAAACATGGGCTATAACCCATCGTTTTTTTTCATTTTTTTCAAATCCTCAAAAATGATGAAAAACGGCATGCTATAGTATGCCATACGATAAGGGCTATATCCCATGGTCCAAAATGATGAGAAACGAGGATAACTTTTTTTTTCAAATTTTCAAAAAACATGGGCTATAACCCATCGTTTTTTTTCATTTTTTTTTAAATCCTCAAAAATGATGAAAAACGGCATGCTATAGTATGCCATACGATAAGGGCTATATCCCATGGTCCAAAATGATGAGAAACGAGGATAACTTTTTTTTTCAAAATTTCAAAAAACATGGGCTATAACCCATCGTTTTTTCATTTTTTTCAAATCCTCCAAAATGATGAAAAACGGCGTGCTATAGTATGCCGTACGATATGGGCTATAGCCCATGGTCCAAAATGATGAGAAACGAGGCTAACTTTTTTTTTCAAAATTTCAAAAAACATGGGCTATAACCCATCGTTTTTTTATTTTTTATTTTTTATCAAATCCTCCAAAATGATGAAAAACGGCGTGCTATAGTATGCCGTACGATATGGGCTATAGCCCATGGTCCAAAATGATGAGAAACGAGGCTAACTTTTTTTTTTTTCAAAATTTCAAAAAACATGGGCTATAACCCATCGTTTTTTTATTTTTTCATTTTTTTCAAATCCTCCAAAATGATGAAAAACGGCGTGCTATAGTATGCTGTACGATATGGGCTATAGCCCATGGTCCAAAATGATGAGAAACGAGGCTAACTTTTTTTTTCAAAATTTCAAAAAACATGGGCTATAACCCATCGTTTTTTCATTTTTTTCAAATCCTCCAAAATGATGAAAAACGGCGTGCTATAGTATGCCGTACGATATGGGCTATAGCCCATGGTCCAAAATGATGAGAAACGAGGCTAACTTTTTTTTTCAAAATTTCAAAAAACATGGGCTATAACCCATCGTTTTTTTATTTTTTTATTTTTTTCAAATCCTCCAAAATGATGAAAAACGGCGTGCTATAGTATGCCGTACGATATGCGCTATAGCCCATGGTCCAAAATGATGAGAAACGAGGCTAACTTTTTTTTTCAAAATTTCAAAAACATGGGCTATAACCCATCGTTTTTTTATTTTTTCATTTTTTTCAAATCCTCCAAAATGATGAAAAACGGTGTGCTATAGTATGCCGTACGATATGGGCTATAGCCCATGGTCCAAAATGATGAGAAACGAGGCTAACTTTTTTTTTCAAAATTTCAAAAAACATGGGCTATAACCCATCGTTTTTTTAATTTTCTCATTTTTTTCAAATCCTCCAAAATGACGAAAAACGGCGTGCTATAGTATGCCGTACGATATGGGCTATAGCCCATGGTCCAAAATGATGAGAAACGAGGATAACTCTAATTGTAGTAGTGGTTAAGATGTTGGCTTTCCACGTGGGAGACCAGGGTTCGATTCCCGGCTGTTACACTATCATACAAAAGAAGACCTCAACAGCGCTAAGAAAGATCTGATTAATATGATGCTGTGTTATTTAAACTTTACTAACTGAAGGCTAACGAACAAAAGATCACTTCAAAATTACCAGGAGACTTTGCCTGAGAGTGTCTGACAGTGTGCAGTGGTCTAATCATCAGGGTTTCAGTACAGACATTCCATGTTCAAGGCCTGTTCCTCCTACAGCTCAATGCTGCAGTAATTTGAACTTTTCAAAGCTAGAATAAAAAATAGAAACTCAAAAGCACCCGGAGACATCTGCTGAATGCCCAAAGGTGCCGTGGCGTAATGGCGTGGAGCGCTTGGCCCGATGCCTCTGCTACAGTCAGTTGGCCGGTTCAAGTCCCATGTCATGACATCAAGGTGCTGGAGGACCATCGGGAGTTCCTCCTACAGCTCAATGCTGCAGTAATTTGAACTTTTCAAGGCTAGAATAAAAAATAAAAACTCAAAAGCACCCGGAGACATCTGCTGAATGCCCAAAGGTGCCGTGGCGTAATGGTGTGGAGCGCTTGGCCCGATGCCTCTGCTACAGTCAGTTGGCTGGTTCTAGTCCCATGTCATGACATCAAGGTGCTGGAGGACCATCGGGAGTTCCTCCTACAGCTCAATGCTGCAGTAATTTGAACTTTTCAAGGCTAGAATAAAAAATAAAAACTCAAAAGCACCCGGAGACATCTGCTGAATGCCCAAAGGTGCCGTGGTGTAATGGTGTGGAGCGCTTGGCCCGTTTCCTCTGCTACAGTCAGTTGGCCGGTTCAAGTCCCATGTCATGACATCAAGGTGCTGGAGGACCATCGGGAGACGGTGCTCTCTCCCCCTGTTTCCTGAGATGTATCGGTTGGGGCTTATATCTGAAAGAACCCTGTCCAGCTAATCTTTTACCATGAAAATGTCCAATTTAACATACTCTTACCACCTCTCAGTGTGCCATTTTCCAACTGGCCTGGAAGCCAGACATAAAAGAGGGACTTTCCAACCAAGTTTTGGGCCACCTCAATTTCCCAAATTTGCAATTTCCGCAATTTGCAATTTCCGCAATTTGCAATTTCCTCAATTTCCAATTTCCCAAATTTGCAATTTCCGCAATTTTCAATTTCCGCAATTTTCAATTTTCAATTTCCGCAATTTGCAATTTGCTCAATTTCCTCAATTTCCCAAATTTGCAATTGCCGCAATTTTCAGTTTTTCTTTGTGAAATTCATATAGTCACAGACTATTCTGTCAGATGATGGGCCAAAATGCATTGCTATTTCTTTTTAAAAGTTTGACCTAATTCTTATCTGTAAAACTTTAGGTGGACAGGGTTCTTTCAAACATAACCCCCAAATGCTACTTTTCAGGAAACAGGGGGAGAGAGCACCGTCTCCCGATGGTCCTCCAGCACCTTGATGTCATGACATGGGACTTGAACCGGCCAACTGACTGTAGCAGAGGCAACGGGCCAGGAGCTCCACACCATTACGCCACGGCACCTCTGGGCATTCAGCAGATGTCTCCGGGTGCTTTTGAGTTTAATTTTTTTATTCTAGCCTTGAAAAGTTCAAATTAATGAAGCATTGAGCTGTAGGAGGAACTCCCGATGGTCCTCCAGCACCTTGATGTCATGACATGGGACTTGAACCGGCCAACTGACTGTAGCAGAGGCAACGGGCCAAGCGCTCCACACCATTACGCCACGGCACCTTTGGGCATTCAGCAGATGTCTCCGGGTGCTTTTGAGTTTTTATTTTTTATTCTAGCCTTGAAAAGTTCAAATTACTGCAGCATTGAGCTGTAGGAGGAACTCCCGATGGTCCTCCAGCACCTTGATGTCATGACATGGGACTTGAACCGGCCAACTGACTGTAGCAGAGGCAACGGGCCAAGCGCTCCACACCATTACGCCACGGCACCTTTGGGAATTCAGCAGATGTCTCCGGGTGCTTTTGAGTTTTTATTTTTTATTCTAGCCTTGAAAAGTTCAAATTACTGCAGCATTCAGCTGTAGGAGGAACAGGCCTTGAACATGGAATGTCTGTACTGAAACCCTGATGATTAGACGACTGCACCATCAGACTCAGGCAAAGTCTCCTGGTAATTTTGAAGTGATCTTTTGTTCGTTAGCCTTCAGTTAGTAAAGTTTAAATAACACAGCATCATATTAATCAGATCTTTCTTAGCGCTGTTGAGGTCTTCTTTTGTATGATAGTGTAACAGCCGGGAATCGAACCCTGGTCTCCCACGTGGAAAGCCAACATCTTAACCACTACGACAATTTGAGTTATCCTCATTTCTCATCATTTTGGACCATGGGCTATAGCCCATATCGTACGGCATACTATAGCACGCCGCTTTTCATCGTTTTTGAGGATTTGAAAATAATGAAAATATGAAAAAAACGATGGGTTATAGCCCATGTCTCATTTAACCAGCCTTTTAGGATTTAGATGGACAGTGAAAATGTTCTTCAGGAGACTAGAACCCTGACTAGAACGATATGGGCCCATGGTCCAAAATGATGAGAAACGAGGATAAGTTTTTTTTTTTTTTAATTCAAAAAACATGGGCTATAACCCATCGTTTTTTTTCTTTTTTTCATTTTTTTCAAATCCTCAAAAATGATGAAAAACGGCGTGCTATAGTATGCCATACGATATGGGCTATAGCCCATGGTCCAAAATGATGAGAAACGAGGATAACTTTTTTTTTCAAAATTTAAAAAAACATGGGCTATAACCCATCGTTTTTTTTATTTTTTTCAAATCCTCCAAAATGATGAAAAATGGCGTGCTATAGTATGCCGTACGATATGGGCTATAGCCCATGGTCCAAAATGAAGAGAAACGAGGCTAACTTTTTTTTTCAAAATTTCAAAAAACATGGGCTATAACCCATCGTTTTTTAAAAAAAATTCAAATCCTCCGAAATGATGAAAAACGGCGTGCTATAGTATGCCGTACGATATGGGCTATAGCCCATGGTCCAAAATGATGAGAAACGAGGCTAACTTTTTTTTCAAAATTTCAAAAAACATGGGCTATAACCCATCGTTTTTGTCATTTTGTCATTTTTTTCAAATCTTTAAAAATGATGAAAAACGGCGTGCTATAGTATGCCGTACGATATGGGCTATAGCCCATGGTCCAAAATGATGAGAAACGAGGCTAACTTTTTTTTTCAAAATTTCAAAAAACATGGGCTATAACCCATCGTTTTTGTCAAATTGCGGAATTGCGGAAATTGCAGAAATGGTAATTGCGGAAATTGCTGAAATGGAAATTGCAGAAATTGCGGAAATTGCGGATTTTTTTTCTTCATTTTTTCCAAATCTTCAAAAATGATGAAAAACTGCGCGCTATAGTATGCCGTACGATATGGGCTATAGCCCACGGTCCAAAATGATGAGAAACGAGGCTAACTTTTTTTTTCAAAATTTCAAAAAACATGGCCTATAACCCATCGTCTTTGTCATTTCGTATTTTTTTCAAATCTTCAAAAATGATGAAAAACTGCGCGCTATAGTATGCCGTACGATATGGGCTATAGCTCACGGTCCAAAATGATGAGAAACGAGGCTAACTTTTTTTTTCAAAATTTCAAAAAACATGGGCTATAACCCATCGTTTTTGTCAAATTGCGGAAATTGCAGAAATGGTAATTGCGGAAATTGCTGAAATGGAAATTGCAGAAATTGCGGATTTTTTTTCTTCATTTTTTTCAAATCTTCAAAAATGATGAAAAACTGCGCGCTATAGTATGCCGTACGATATGGGCTATAGCCCACGGTCCAAAATGATGAGAAACGAGGCTAACTTTTTTTTTCAAAATTTCAAAAAACATGGGCTATAACCCATCGTTTTTGTCATTTCGTCATTTTTTTCAAATCTTCAAAAATGATGAAAAACGGCGCGCTATAGTATGCCGTACGATATGGGCTATAGCCCATGGTCCAAAATGATGAGAAACGAGGCTAACTTTTTTTTTCAAATTTTCAAAAAACATGGGCTATAACCCATCGTTTTTGTCAAATTGCGGAATTGCGGAAATTGCAGAAATGGTAATTGCAGAAATTGCTGAAATGGAAATTGCAGAAATTGCGGATTTTTTTTCTTCATTTTTTTCAAATCTTCAAAAATGATGAAAAACTGCGCGCTATAGTATGCCGTACGATATGGGCTATAGCCCACGGTCCAAAATGATGAGAAACGAGGCTAACTTTTTTTTTCAAAATTTCAAAAAACATGGGCTATAACCCATCGTTTTTGTCATTTTGTCATTTTTTTCAAATCTTCAAAAATGATGAAAAACGGCGCGCTATAGTATACCGTACGATATTGGCTATAGCCCATGGTCACACATTGACTTGAAGAAACTACTACAGAAAACTGGAAACACTGCATCCTATCTGTAGGAATGAACAATCGACAGCAGGGGAAAACAGAAACAGGACGGAAGACAATGAGGCACAAGTGTGGCCTACATGGGTCACATATAATTCGCCCAGCTGGTACCCACTTAAGGCCCAATCAGATCCCAGTTCAAACCCATATAGGCAAACACAGGTGGCGCACACATGGTTCTGAAATAAAATGGCCCATTTGGATACCACCTAAGACCCGCTTAGAAACCCGCATAAGCCCATATGGGCTAACACGGGTGGGCCCTTTGTGAAAACTGGGTGCACGGCCCACTCGGAACCCATGCCCATAGCCCATGTCAAAACCCAAGTGGGGCCCAGATGGACATGTTAGCTGGGTTGTGTTTATGCAAGAAAATGTAACACATTTATTTATTTACATATTGTGTGCATGCACATTGTACTTTGATACATTTTGCGAAAATAAAGCAATTGAAAGAGAGTAGTTATCAAGTATCATTAATGTCGTAATTTTATCTACTGGCCCCTGGCTCCTTGCCATTTTTGTAATGTGGCCCACAGGTAAATCTATTTGAGTATCCCTGCTATAGGGTGTTGTGCTAATTCGCTTATGTCCATCGCAATAAGTAGTAAAGTGTGCCGGGATATTATTTACATTATAAAGAGAGGACATAATAATTTTGAGAGATGGAAATAAGCGAATTAGCACAACACCCCATAGGCCCATTCAATTCAATTCATTGAGGGCTTATGGTAGGGGAAATAGCCAATGAGGCGGTTTTGCACAAAATAACACCTGGACCTCTTTGGTGGGGACGTAACAACCACAAAGAAAGGTAACAAAGCCTTCTAGCATGGAATTCTCCTTTAAGCCCAATTGATAGATCCACATTGCGGCGCACAACACTGTAAAATACAACAGATCTACAAGCTCACAATGTGCCGCGATGTGACACAATTGTGAGCTTGTAGATCCGCTATTTCTGGCACGCCACATACTGGCGTATACAACAAAGCATACGTTTCAGCATGAGCTCTGTGATTTTTATCACAAGTGTAGATTCTCCACAGTGGCAATGCTTTGCAGTAGAGTAGATCTCAGTCGACCGCATGGCTAGCGAGCGAACTGTTAAGACAGCAATATGATGTGTAATATTATCAATCAATCATAAATTATGCAAAATGATTTGAAAGAAAAAAACTAGAACATTTGAAAATGACATTCTGAGAAAAGTGAGATAAGCAAACAAACATATAGCCTAATAGCAGTAGGCAATATGGTTTACATACAGTACTGAAGAATGATGTTCAGAATTATGATTTGGTCTCAAAACCTTTGAAAAGCAATATCACAAATATACTAACGCTCCTATACTGTCCCAACAAACTCCTGTCAAGTACGAGAACTTGAATTTCCAGAAGTTGATATGAACGGATTGCCCTCTTAATACGTGACGTTATAACATACTTCATGGAATGTGTCAACGTTACAGTAATACGCGACGTTATAACATACTTCATGGAATGTGTCAACGTTACAGTAATACGCGACGTTATAACATACTTCATGGAATGTGTCAACGTTACAGTAATACGTGACGTTATAACATACTCCATGGAATGTGTCAACGTTACAGTAATACGTGACGTTATAACATACTTTATGGAATGTGTCAACGTTACAGTAATACGCGACGTTATAACATACTTCATGGAATGTGTCAACGTTACAGTAATACGCGACGTTATAACATACTTCATGGAATGTGTCAACGTTACAGTAATACGTGACGTTATAACATACTTCATGGAATGTGTCAACGTTACAGTAATACGTGACGTTATAACATACTTCATGGAATGTGTCAACGTTACAGTAATACGTGACGTTATAACATACTTCATGGAATGTGTCAACGTTACAGTAATACGTGACGTTATAACATACTTCATGGAATGTGTCAACGTTACAGTAATACGTGACGTTATACATACTTCATGGAATGTGTCAACGTTACAGCAAACGGCAGTACATCCGTCGGGTGAATACAGTATGTCTATAAAACTGTTACTTTTCAGGTTCAAAAGTAGCAGATCTACAAGCTCAGAACTGCTACTTTTCATACTTTTGTGTACACTGTGCTGTAGTATGATTAACCCAAGCAAAGATTTGAGTTAAAAACATTCGCTCTGAAAGAATATATTCAAAGATTTGAGGCACATTCTATAACGATTTTCCAAAAACAAAGTAACACAAAAAGTTTGAATATGAAGAAAATAAGTTTCTGCCCGACCATTTGAAATCTGTTTGCTCATTATCACATCAGATGCTCAGCTCCACCCTGTAAATCACTTTTACACCCAACGGCAACCCCTGAATTACATTGTCACTTTATAGCACCTTACATTTATGTCATATTACGGTATAGGTAAATGTGTAACTCTTTCAGCATAAGCATTTTCACGAGGAAAACGTGAGAGAATACCAGACCGATTGAATATATAAATGTTATACTTGACCTTTAACCACTAAACTAAAGCCCAGCATCACTAAACATTCGCCCCAAGAAATTTGGTGTACAGTGCAAGTCCTCAAGTCCTTTTTTTTTTTAAGGCTCTAACGTGGTTAACTGAAGTGATGACAACTCATTTCAATCTCCAGAGATGATGCATTTTAAACCTGCGATAACTTTATTTTTTTATAGCAATTCCCCCCAATCCGAACACATTTCGTGAATCCAAAACAAAACACACAACTCACCCCCCTTTCCGACTTCCCACTTTAAATAATCTTATGATTTGTACATTGTCATTTCAACTTCCTTCACCTTAACCTCTTTAAAAAAAAACAGCATCCATATTGTTGGGAAGGCTTTCTCAGAAAACAGTCGATCATCGGGGGTATTTCCAGCGAAAGCCTTCCTCAACGCACAATAACAGAAAACACACTAGCACGGCGAGCCCTGAGGGACTCCGCTCAACCCCTCTAGGGTTCTTTAACCCATTTTGGGGCGGGGAACCCCTTTTGGTGTTTTTTAAACATTATGTTATAATTTAGCTATTGAAAAATAACAGATCTACAAGCTCATCAATAGCAGATCTACAAGCTCACCCCACCGAGTGGCGCGCTATGAGCTTGTAGGTCCGCTATTATTATTTTTTATCGTGAAAATATTTATTTCAGAAAACTGGAGGATTTTAGAAGATTTCTTTTACAATTTTGAGGTCAGGCCTAAATGGGTTAAAGGAGAATTCCATGCTAGAAGGCTTTCTTACCTTTCTTTGTAGTTGTTACGTCCCCATCAAAGAGGTCCAGGTGTTTTTTTGTGCAAAAACTCCTATTGGCAATTTCCCCCTACCATAAGCCCTCAATGAATTTCATTGAATTGAATGGGGATATGGGGTGTTGTGCTAATTCGCTTATTTCCATCGAAATAAGTAGTAAAGTGTGCCGCTTGGGATATTATTTACATTATGAAGAGAGGATATATACAAAAAATATATAATTTTGAGCGATGGAAATAAGCAAATTAGCACAACACCCCAAAGCCCCATTCAATTCAATGCAATTCATGTAGGGCTTATGGTAGGGGAAATAGCCAATAAGGAGCTTTTGCACAAAATAACACCTGGACCTCTTTGGTGGGGACGTAACAACTACAAATAAAGGTAAGAAAGCCTTCTAGCATGGAATTCTCCTTTAAGTGGCTAAGACGGACGCTTCGGGTCCTCCTCCGCGGGGCTGCACGGCCGCTCCCTCGCGCCTCAGCGCCGGCCCCGCCCCCGCCGCCGCCACGTCGAAGAAGCGCGGCGTCACCTCGCAGCGCACCAGCAGCGTGTCGTCCTTGACAAAGGGCCGCGTGTGCAGCTGCTGCAGGTGCAGGAAGGTGACGTAGCCGAAGCCCTTGGGGTTGCGCATGATGACGGGCTTCTGGAAGGCCTGCAGGTCCGGCTTGGTCTCCATCACCTCCGTGTGATGCTGGCCCTCGGGCCCCTGGTCCAGCACGGCCAGCCGGATGGTGCCCTGGAAGGGCCACGTCAGCGCGCCGTCGAACGCGCCCTGCATGGTGTGCACGAACAGCGAGATGTAGTTGGAGCAGCGCGGCGCGCTCGGCGACTGCAGGTGCAGGCGCAGGCAGAGCTTGTAGCCCGGGCGGCCCGTGTAGAAGCCCGGGCTGTGCTCCACCACGGGCAGGCCCGCCTCCTGGCTGCGCAGGTGCGCGGCGAAGCCCCGGAGGCGCCAGACGAAGACGCCCTGGTGGCACTGCTGGGCCTCCAGGTCGCGCACCGTCTCCTCCAGCGTGGCCACGCGGCGCTTCAGCTCCGCCAGCTGGCCGGCCTGCGTGGGGGGGGAGGGGGGGAGGGAGGGAGACGTGCGGTTACGGTCATCTGGAAGTTTTTCACATGTAGCCTATATGTACTAGGGCAGGGGTGTCAAACTCATTTCGGGGCAAAGGGCCACATTGCGTGAAAGGTGACTTGATGAGGGCCAAAAAAATAAAATGGGTACTAAGTTAAACAACTAGTAAACTAGGCAACTAGTAAACCGAACCCAAGAATTTAGCAATATTACACGAGAGGGTGTGGTTTAACGTGATTATTGCCACGACAGTGATGCGGTAAGGAACGAGACGTAGTAGAGTTCCGCAATAATCACGTTAAATAATAATCACGTTAACAATCACGTTAACAATAATCACGTTAAAACCACACCCTCAAATGTAATATTGCTTAATTCTTGGGTTCGGTTTACTAGGTCCTTAATAGGTCCTCACTAATAATCATTCTTGGGCAATTATACAACAGTTACCCTTAAAACTAAGAAAATCGCTGAAAGAACATTTATTTTATGACAGATGTAGCCACTACGACCACAAATGTCCCAAGAAACTAGCTAGCCTAGGCTGTGGTCCTACCCCCCCCCCCCCCATGAGACTTACAAATCCCAAATGTTTATAAACAAATCCCAAATGTTTATAAACAAATCCCAAAATGTTTATAAACAAATCACAAATGTTTATAAACAAATCACAAATGTTTATAAACAAATCACAAATGTTTATGAACAAATCACAAATGTTTATAAACAAATCCCAAATCCCATGAGACTTGGTCCTACCCCCCCGACCATGAGACTTACTACAGGTCAACTGGAAGTGGTCCTACCCCCCCCATGAGACTTACAAATCCCAAATGTTTATAAACAAATCCCAAATGTTTGTAAACAAATCCCAAATGTTTATAAACAATTCCCAAATGTTTATAAACAAATCACAAATGTTTATAAACAAATCACAAATGTTTATAAACAAATCACAAATGTTTATAAACAAATCACAAATGTTTATAAAAAAAAATACCAAAATGTTTATAAACAAATCCCAAAACCCATGAGACTTGGTCCTACCCCCCCGACCATGAGACTTACTACAGGTCAACTGGTAGTGGTCCTAGCCTAGCCACCGAGTTTGCTGGCGCTCTGGGAAAACAGAGCAGCTGAATTATTTGTTTTGATTAGGGTGTGGAGTAGCTCGTTTGAACCACGGCTAAGAAGGGCCGTTTCAACCAATCAAGATTGCTTCCTCGAAACGACCAGGTTGTTCAACCCATTCTGGGCGGGAACCCATTCTGGTGTTAGCATCATGTCATGCTTTATCTTTTGAAAAATAGCAGATCTACAAGCTCATAGCGCGCCAACCGAGTGGCGCGCTACGAGCTTGTATAGGTCTGCTATTTTTGAAAACTCAGGATTTAGAAAAGACATTTTTATAGAATCTGATCTCGGGTCAAAACGTGTTAAAGAACCACCACTCTTCTGTGCGTTTAGAATCTGGTCTCAGGTCAGAGAATGGGATAATAACAACGTGATTTCAATCATAAAACACCTGCGTCTCCTTCAGGATGATCAGCTCCCGCAGCTGGTGGTCCTGTTTGACCAGCCGTCGGTCCATCTCGCCCAGCCGCTGAGCCTCCTCGCTGGGCTGACCGCCGCCACCGCACACTGCCGCGGCCGCCGCAGTAGCTCCGCCTCCTCCGTGGTCCTCGGGAGGAGAGAGGACGGAGGAGGACGCGGCGGCGGCGGCCGCTGCTGCGCCCCCCGGAGGCCACAGAGAGGACTGCTGGTGGTGGTGGTGGTGGTGGGAGAGGCTGGCGCTGTTGTTGTTGAGGCCGAGGCTGCTGCGGACGAACTCGGCCATGCAGCGCATGTGCATCTGCGTGAACTCCTGCATGTGCTGAGCCAGGTCGTGGCGCTGCATCTGTAAAAAAGTCGTTTTTGTTTTTTTTGTGCAGCACATTTTCCCATTTTTAGTTTCAAGTCATAATCACTTTAAGTCATATTTTAGTCACCTGGAATGTTTTAACTCATCCATCGCTTTTAAGAAGTGCCAAAAAGTCCCTAAGCGCCAGTCTCTATACATTTTTTTATTTAATTTTAATTTTAATTTTTTTTTTTTGGTCCCATGTTATACCCGTCTGAAAAAAACGATAAAGTCGTCGTTGGCGCTGCTGGAGTTGCTGAAAAATCAGTCAATTCAGTCATTGGCAGACATTGAGTTAAGTGTTTAGTGTAGTTTTAGTCGACTAAAAATGTCATGAGCCCAGGTCGTGGCGCTGCATCTGTAAAAAGTAGTTTTTTTTTTTTTGTGCAGCACATTTTCCCATTTTTAGTTTCAAGTCATAATCATTTTAAGTGATATTTTAGTCACCTGGAATGTTTTAAATGTAGTTTTAGTCGACTAAAAATGTCATAAGCCAGGTCACGGCGCTGCATCTGTAAAAAGTCGTTTTTTTTTTTTTTTTGTGCAGCACATTTTCCCATTTTTAGTTTCAAGTCATAATCATTTTAAGTCATATTTTAGTCACCTGGAATGTTTTAAGTGTTTAGTGTAGTTTTAGTCGACTAAAATGTCATGAGCCCAGGTCGTGGCGCTGCATCTGTTTTAAAAAGTGGTGTCGTTTTTTGTTTTTTTGTGCAGCAACATTTTCCATTTTTTGTTTCAAGTCATAATCATTTGAAGTCATATTTTAGTCACCTGGAATGTTTTAGTGTTATAGTGTAGTTTTAGTCGACTAAAATATCATGCGCTTTTAGCCGACTAAATGTGCGGTTCATTTAGTCGGCTAAAACGTGTTTCGGCGTATGCCGTGATGCCGTCGTAATGGCTCATTTTTTACGCTTGTTGAAAATAGCCGATCCACGAGCTCACAACGCGTCACACTGCGACGCGTTGTGAGCTTGTAGATCTGTTATTTTCAGCATGCAACCAATTGTAAAATGACGTCCAGGGTCCTGGTCTTGTCTTTCATTTGTTGTCCCCATTCTCAAGCGAGCACGGTTTCGTCCTCGGGTCGAGTACAGAGTGACGTAGAGGGTGCGCTGTGACTGGCCAAGTCGCTGTGATTTCGTCTCAATAGAAGTCATTGGACTGAAGCCCCACGAAGTGAACGCGGTTTGCGTAACTCTGTCTATACTCTATGGCTCTGCCCCAAACTATGTATGTACCCCTAAAGGTGTTGACAATCACTGCTTTAGACGATTTGAGATACAAAAAAGGACAAGCTTTCTCAGCTTTCTCGATCACCTTACCCTTTCCCGACAACCAAACGTGCTGAAAGTGCACGCGATGGGTGCTTTCGGACAGTCCGTGTCGCAGTGAGACTCCATCTGAAACGGAAGCAACGTGAATAGTTTCGTTAATTGAATATTCGATGCAATGAGTGCATTAGTAAGGGTGAGCTACAGACAGTACGGCGTGTCATGGCAGCACTCACTCACCTGGTCTCTGATGAGCTCCATCCCACAGTACTCACACTCCACGCTGGCGAAGGGACACTGCAGCTCGTGGAGCTACGGGAGACAAGACCAGAGAGACACTTCAGGAAGCTGCCCCACAGATTAAAAAAAATGTCTTCTATGTCAGTCGCTCTTCGATAAATAAAAGAAATAGCAGACCCTATACAAGCTCCAGACCTATGAGCTTGTAGATCTGCTATTTTTCAATAGCTAAAATGACGCTAACGCCAAAATGGGTTCCTGCCCAAAATGGGTTAAGGAAGCTGCCACGTTGCTTATCCCATTTAGGCCCGACGTCGAAAAAAAAAAAAAAAAACGTTCGCTCCGAAAGAATATATATTCAAAGATTTGTGCCGAATTTTTACGATTTTTCAAAAATAGCTTGTAGATCTGCTATTTTTTCTAAAGCTAAATTATAACATAATGCTTTAAATAAAACACCAAAAGGGGGTTATATCCCCGCCCCAAAATGGCCGCTAGACTTTTTGGTCAAAAGTTCACCTGTTTGTCCTCGTGGACAAAGGAGGCCAGACACTCCAGGCACGTCGCGGGTCTCCGGAGGCACTGGTGGGTGGCGTGTTCCTCCAGGAGGCTTTTCCTCACGGACTGTTGGCACTGTGGGCAAGGCAGCGTCGCAAACTGGCACTGTGACACGTGCCTCTGGTGACAAAGGAAAGGTACTATGTTTACCCTGCAGGGTAACTGGACTAAGGAAAGGAAAGGTACTATGTTTACCCAGGGTAACTGGACTAAGGAAAGGAAAGGTACTATGTTTACCCAGGGTAACTGGACTAAGGAAAGGAAAGGTACTATGTTTACCCAGGGTAACTGGACTAAGGAAAGGAAAGGTACTATGTTTACCCAGGGTAACTGGACTAAGGAAAGGAAAGGTACTATGTTTACCCAGGGTAACTGGACTAAGGAAAGGAAAGGTACTATGTTTACCCAGGGTAACTGGACTAAGGAAAGGAAAGGTACTATGTTTACCCAGGGTAACTGGACTAAGGAAAGGAAAGGTACTATGTTTACCCAGGGTAACTGGACTAAGGAAAGGAAAGGTACTATGTTTACCCAGGGTAACTGGACTAAGCTCAAGAACTTGTTTACAGCCATGAGGCCCTGCTCATAGAACATTTCATGGTAGGGGTTCAATGCCTCTTCCAAGGGCACTTCAGCGGTGGTCATTTTTAACGTGCCGGTCCGGGGATACGAACTATAGCGACCTTCCGATATCAAGACCGCTCCGCAAACCGTTCGGCCACCGCTGCCTTAAAGGACGCATTTTACGGTTTATTTTTTATTATACACAACTCCTCGTGGTGCACACTAGTCTGCACACGACTAGTGTCATCAAACATTTATACCGTATATATACATTTTTCGAACGATTTATCCCATGATTTTGCAACCCATTTTTTTCACCCAGTGTCAATTATCTAATGTATAACCCTGGGCGCTACACTTCCTCTGCCAACCTGGGGGGGGAGGAGGGGGGGGGGGCAGCGGACTGACCTCATGCTTCCTTCTATGCATGAGGAGTCTAAGCTGCTTCTTTTCATCTGACGGGGGGAATTTCACCGGCCGGACGTAGCGCGTGGAAGGAACATGTTCCTTCCCCTCCATCAGGCGCCCCCAGGGGGAGGCAGTTTCTTGGGACATTTGTGGTCGTAGTGACTATACAGTCAAGTCATTAAAAAAATATGTTTTTTCAGCGATTTTCTTAGTTTTAAGGGTAACTGTTGTATAATTGCAGTATTACACTCGAGGGTGTGGGTTAACGTGATTATTGCCACTTCAGTGATTGTCTTTTTGTGTCCAATGTAGTTATGTTAACAGTTCATAAAGTTAACATAACTATAACTAAATGCATTTGAAATTCAATAAAAAAAGGTTACTGTTCAGGATTCCGATTAAAATAAATAGCAAAACATTATTCAGGTTTTCAATTCAAATACAGCAAAAATAGCCGATCTAGCTTGTAGATCGGCTATTTCTGCTACGACAGTAATATGCACTGTGGCCCCTCTCTGGAGTGAGGGGTGGAAATATATTGGCCCTCGCCATCGTCAAAGTTGCACCAGCCCTTGCCTTACATAATAAGACACAACAACAACAACAGAAAAGTCTTACATCTAGATTTCGGAGCTCCATTTTGTCGGCGCAGCCAGTGTGGGGACAGCGCACGGTGAGCGACAGGATCTCGCGCTTGGCAAAGTTGTCGGGAAACAGCTGCTCCTCCAGAAGCATCTCGTTGTCCACTGGACACTTCTGGCCCGTGTCTCTGCAGCAACATGGAGGAGTTTATTTATAGGTAGAGTTTATTTATTTTGGTCATTATAAACAAATCAATACAGTGCCTGCTTTTTTGAGTGGTGCAACCACTCCTACATCCAGCAATGTCCGTGTACCCGTTTGTTTGTTTGTGTGTGTGTGTGTGTGTGTGTGTGTGTGTGTGTGTGTGTGTGTGTGTGTGTGTGTGTGTGTGTGTGTGTGTGTGTGTATGTAGGTGTATGAGCACGAGTGGTGTGCGCATGCGTGAAATTGGAACGAGAGAAGTATGTGACATGGCTGCCACCTGCTGGACGCAAATCCAACTTCTGACTGCCACGGTCTGTGGGGGTGATTTAGAGGCTGCGCACGCAGCACAGAAACAGGATTGATATCCATAATAAAGCTAATCTGACAAAGCAGAGAGAGAGAGAGAGAGAGAGAGAGAGAGAGAGAGAGGAGGGGGGAGAGAGGGGAGTTGCACCACTCGGTTCACACAGGTGTGATTTTTTTTTGCAAAAGAAACATTGACGAAAAAGGTGTTAGGCTGAAGCCTAAGCTTATAGTGCCTATACCCTTCAGATAAAAGGCTTTCATAGGTATAATAATACAACAAAGTAAACAGAAGGGGAAAAAAACAAGAAAACAAAACAAAAACAAACAAACATAACATAAAACAAAAACAAAGACAGACAGGACAATACAGTTAACAGGAACAAGACAAAAAAGAACAAAAACAACAAAACAAAACGAGAAAACAAAACATCATATCAATGTTCTATAATTATGTATCTACTATTTTTGATCTATACAATTTTTATTTTTATTTATTGTACTACCGTTTTTTTGTTCACAGCAAATGGACAGTGGAGGGAAAAGCATTCAAAATGTTTTACTATAAGAGGACAAGTCCGGGCTAAAAAAAAATCTTCTAAATCCTGAGAGTTTTCTGAAAAACCTTGTGTTTCTATTGTCAGTGGTTCACAAACTATATCATTCGGGTCAAGGAGACCCCAGAATTGTGTGTAATTGGCACCGGAGCCCAATCTCAAAATATGTAGTTCCAGCTCTGAAAGAATATATATATTCAAAGATTTTGCACCACATTTTAACGATTTTTCAAAAAAATAGCAGACCTACAAGTTCGCTATGAGCTTGTAGATCAATTACAGGCCAATTACATAACATTTTTGGGGGTCCTTGACATGAAATATTGAGCAACCACTGATACAGAAACATGAAGTCTTTTCAGAAATTGGTCACGATTAAAGGGACACTTCACCCTTTTTGCAAAAAAATATATGTTAAAGACGTTTAGAAGCTTTAGATCACTTTCCTGGAGGTATTTCTGTGTGTAATATGTGGTTTTAGATATTTTAGATTGTAGCAGTGAGCCTGTTGTCTCTGATGTCATGGACACTGGTCTCACTGCCTTCCTGGACTACAATTCCCATAATTCTTTGGTGCACTGCTCCTCCTTGTGGATAGGGGGGGAGAGCTGTCTTACTGAGACAACATGTAGTCCAGGAAGGAAGTGAGCCCAGTGTCCATGACATCAGAGACAACAGGCTCACTGCTACAATCTAAAATATCTAAAACTAAAACCACATATTACACACATAAATACCCCCAGGAAAGTGTTCTAAAGCTTCTAAACATCATTAACATATATTTTTTTGCAAAAAGGGTGAAGTGTCCCTTTAAACTTCTGGTCTAAAAATGTGCTCAAGTGCAACAACAAAGTCAGGCACTGCAGGCCAGTAAAGGCCAGATCATTATTATTATTATTATTATTATTATTATTACCGGATGGACTTCTCAATGCAATTCTTGCAGAAGCGGTGTCCGCACGGCGTCTGAATGGCGTTCCTCAGCGCCATGAGGCAGATGGGGCACTCGTATTTGCTCTCCAGGGGCGGGTCGAACTCCACGTCGTAGCCCTGCATGGGGGTGGCGGCGGCGGCAGCGGCGGCGGGCGCCCCCTGGAGGAGGCTGGTGGGCGTTGCGGTCCCGGAGCTCTCCGAGGGCTCGCGTTCCTTCTCCATCATGGCCAGAGCACAGCTGGACAGCTCCCCCCCGTCACCACCACAACCACCACCACCACCACCACCACCACACCGGCCATCGTCCTCCAAGCTGGCCTTGTTGTCACTTTCAAAGCAAGACATCTGTAAACAAAGAAATGTGACCAGATTTTGACTGAGAGCTCGGCTCGTGCCATCATCGCGCAAACTCCAGCTTTTCACCAGAGTTAAAGGACCACTTCACCATTTTTTAACCTATCTTCATATAATAGGTCCTCACTAATAATCATGATAAAATGGCACGATTTTTTTCTACTCCGTCTGTGTCTCATAGGAGAGCTGTGGGCAGTTTAGAAACCGTCTTCCAGTGACATCATCATCAGGCAGATTTTCTTTTAAACAAGCTAAAAATATTTAGATTTTCATTATCGTGAGAACGATGGCTTCCATTTGCGCATTGCAACTTTTCAGGACTAGAAAGCCTGCTGTTTTTATTAGCTTGTATTCCCCATCGATGATGTCACTGGAAGACGGTTTCTGAACTGCCCACAGCCCTCCTATGAGACACAGACAGAGTAGAAAAAAATGTCAACATTTTTTCATGATTATTAGTGAGGACCTATTATATGAAGATAGGTTGAAAAGTGGTGAAGTGGTCCTTTAATAGCACTGGCAGGCAGACTCTTCAGTCTTCACATACTAGAGCCAAGGGGGTGGGCAACTGGAAGCCCGCGGGGGCCACATCATGCGGCCCCCACCTTCACTTAATGCGGCCCACGTGTTAATATCAGAAATACTGATTGCAGCTGTTTACAATTCCAAACCCACTTTAATTACTTCATGACTAGTATTAAATGACTAGTACTTAATGACTAGTGTTACAATGTTAGTCTTTTTTGTGTCCAACGTAGTTATGTTAACGGTTCATAAAGTTAACATAACTAGGCCTAAATGCATTTGAAATTCAATAAAAAAGGTTACTTTTCAGGATTCCAATTCAAAAATAGCAAAGATTATTCAGGTTTTCAATTCAAATATAGCAACGCTAGCGACGCTTTTTGAGCTTGTAGATCAGCTATTTAGTAATATGCACTGTGGCCCCCTCTGGAGTGAGTGTGGAAATATATTGGCCCTCTCCATCGTCAAAGTTGCACCACCTCTGTACTAGAGCATGTCTGAAATAAGTGTCAGAGGCTGAAAATCGACATGTAAATATGAAATGAATGCTTAAACATGTAGCTAAGGTGTATAAATGTTAAGAGTCCACAGAAGCCTTTTTTCTCAACTCGCTGTATCTCTGCAAGACGTTACTCTGTATAAGCCATATCTCCAAAACTGGTGTGAGTCAAACTGAACAACCAATATACCGGTATGTCAGCCCTGATGAAGACCGTATAGGTCGAAACACATCGGTTCAATAAAGTTTTCATCCTTTTAACATCAAGTGTGCCCCGGATCTCCGCTTTGTTCTATAGGCTATCGATTTTTACAATTTTTATACCTGCACACCTCCTGAGCACCTTGGTTGCCTCCTTGCCTCAACCAATATGTCAATTTGAAGCTATGCTATGCTATGCTATGCTGCTTTCACATGACAAAAAAAATCCAATGGCAGTCCCTCAGTCAAATTTGGTCACATAATGTCAAAAACTAGTTAAACTAGTTAAACACAACAACTCTGCATTGGTGAGCTCATGACAGAAGCAACGAGACTTTGTTTGCAATCAGTGTTGTTTTAGTCATAGGCCCTTATTTATCAACGCGGTGTACACCCAAAATTGGGTGTACACCGGGTGTACATGCATTGATAAATAAGGGCCATAGTCTCTTGAATAGCTTCCATTTAGTTTTAGTCACATTTTAGTCACCTGGAATGTCTTAGTGTTAAGTCGACTAAACATCATAAGATTTTAGTCCACTAAATCTACAGTTGATTTAGTCGACTACAATGTATTTTGGTGGGCCTTGATGCCCTAGTCGGTGATGACTGATTTTACACTTGCTGAAAATAGCCGATCTACAAGCTCAGCGCGACGCGTTGTGAGCTTGTAGATCAGCTATTTTCACCATGCAACCAAGTGTAAAGTACACTAGTCCCTTCCTAACATTTTAGTCTAGTTTTTATTTGTTGACGAAATTGTCAATATATTTAGTCATCATAGCTTAGTTTAAATTTAGTTTCCATTTGGTTTTCGTCAGTGGAAAAAGGTAGTCGACGAGCATTTTTCGCCTTGGTTTTAGTGGACGAAAACAACACTGCAAGGTAACAAGTTAACTTGGGACCCCCTGGCTGGGACCCCTCCTCCAAGGACCCACGGGGGGTCCCTGGACCACACTTTGAGAACCACTGTTCTAATGTATACTGTATAAAAAGAAAACACAGTTTTCAATTCAATAAACTATAAAGTCTAATAAAGTAGTATTCAATCAATCCAAAAACCCAAGAAGGGCTTGGCAAACGACGAGGTTATTAACTTATTATAGGAGGTACAGGTTTAGACCAAACTAAAGAATATTTTGTTGTCGTTGGATAAGATCTTGTCTACAATTCCATGCTTTTGGCAAACGCTTTCGATCAAAATAACAATTATTCTACATGCTCTAATTGTGTATTACTTCTTGTAAAAGAAAGTAATGCAGATGTGTAACAATAATGTAACTCCAGAGAGGGTAAAATTAAACCATCCATTTGAGTTCATTTTACAGCTCTCAATAGTTAAAAACCTTATAAGGGTTAATTTGGTTTGCAACTCCATCATTTGGCTGGCAGTGCAGGGACCACCTGGAACCCCCCTCAGCGACCACTGGTTGAAAACCACAGGTTTAGACAGTACTTGTAGCCTAGTAAAGTACCTATACTCTACTAGTACCTACAGTTATACATTAATACTAGCTACTGTACTCACCTACCCTCACATCTGTCCAAAGTAGGCTAACACATGAAGGACAGATCAGATGACAGCAATCAGAAGATATCTCATCTCAAATTTAAATGAATTCAGTAAAAACAAAAACAAAACTGATCAGCCGTCAGCCAAAAGGAAGTCACCCTGACTGTACTCCTGTCACTAGTACCGCGTGTGTGTGTGTGTGTGTGTGTGTGTGTGTGCGCGCGCGCGCACTCATGTGAACGACTCATGCGGAACTGTTGTAATACAGTTAGCCTACACACACACACACACACGCTACAGTAAAACACTTCGATCATCATGACAACAAACAACAGTACCATAATGTATCGCGACAGCAGCGACACGCCGACGCGTTTTGGGAAAACGCAGACATTCTAGCAACTACTTTGGTCTATTAAATGTGCATTTATTTATTCATAACATTTACCTTTTTTTGCCTTGGAAAAAAATGCCGTGAAGTTTGTCTGGTGAATTTCCTGGATTTCCACCCTGGCCCCTCCCACAGTAGTTCCGTCAGGGCTGCCAGGTGTTGCAAGGAGAAACAAGCATTCAGGTCTATGAAAACATGCAAATCACTTCTATCTGGAATATTTTTTAAACTAAACAAATATTGTATTTAGGTTTTATTAGGCTATCAATCAACTAGTTAAGGACTGTAGGTCTATAAATGTCTTGATTAATTGAAAATGAATGGTGAGCAGATTTTGAAATGTACCCATTCTACAAACGTAATACAATTGTCAATCAATCAATCAATCAATCAATCAATCAATATGTATGGTGTAGCCACATCTGAAAAGGTTTTCTGCCAGGAGGGACCCCCCGGAAGAATTGTGTAAAATAATAAAGAATAATGTTAAACAAATGTCCAACCATTTTCGACATTTTTGACACATAAATTAATCCCTATACTTTTTCTGGGTGGGAACCCTTGTTTATTTTTAACTCTATGAAACTAAAAGACAAATCGAGGTCACTAGACCTCGATTTGTAGGTATTTCTATTTTGCATCATGTATATTTAATATTTGTATGTCTTTAAATTCCTCAATGAATTGAAAATCGATGACCCTGTTGATGTAAACACATCTTAGTGCTTTTCATGGTTTTATCCTTGTAGCAAACTGTTAATTAAATACATTTCAATCAATCAAAAATCCCCTGTTTGTGTCTCACCCCTCGACTTTACAGGATCGAACTCAAGCCCAAAGTTACTTATAATAAGCAGACATGGCAACAGGTCTCAACCATAGACTGTAAGGTCTCAACACGATCGTCAAGCTGCTCCTACGTGCGTGTGGGTGTGACTCTAGGTGACTTCCTGTAGGAGGACGTCACGTCAAACATGAGAACGAACCGAACGAACCATAGACTGTAGGAACGAACGCACATCAAAAGCGCAGAGTACACGTAATACAAAAACAATACAAAATCATGAATTATAATAATTATTGTTCATGAAATAATGCAAATAAGCAATGCTTCTGTTTTGTTAGTCAAATTACTCTTATTTTGAAACCAATTTACCGGAAGTCTAACCGTTAACACTGCAATTGACTAGAGTTATTGTTTTTTAATTGACGGAACTGTCAAAACTGTCCACGAAACTTGGCTTAGAGATTAAACCGGGATTTAACAGATATCCTGGTTTAATATAATCCTGGATCAGCGATTAACCAGTTTCATGAAAGATGGTTAATCTTGCCAGATTAATTTAACCAGTTAACCTATATGTTGAGTTGAGGCTTGATTCGGTTTCATGAAACCGCCAGCTTCCACCATGTCAGGATTGCCTGTTTATGCATTCAATTGATGCCAACTATCAGGCTGCTATCTGGAGACGGTCTCTTCAAACCCAGCCATATGTACCAAGCCCTGTGGACCATGGGTGGACCACAAATGATGAAGGGCAGCTGGAAATGCAGTGGATGCGTGGTTCCCCAGCACCAGATGCTGTCTTGCAGTTGCTATCCTGCAAGTGTGTGAGGTCATGCAAACTACCTGAGTGCACATGTCTCAAGAATGGGCTGAAATGCACAAACCTGTGTAAATTACAAACCTGTGCCAACCAATGCAGTGAGGAGGAGACCCCTGCACAGCTGACAGACTCAGATACTGATGATGATTTAAAAAAAATCTGAAGTAGGCCTACCCTGTTTGTACCCTAAACATAGGGACATATACATAAAGATGGACATAAGGAGGGACGGACATTGGTGTTCCTTGGAGTGGTTGCACCACTCAAAAAAAGAAAGAAAAAGGTAAAATATGCACAACTGTTTCCTTTCCTTTAAAGTAATGATAACAAGGGGCTAGGTAATTGAACCTCTGTGACTCAGTGATGTTTTGTGACATTGTAACATATTTCTGTTATAGCTGATACTGTATGTCACCTGTGTTGTGTTGGTTTGTGCTGATGTCATAACTAGGATTGCCTTTTTACGGTCTACTTTACACAGGGTGATTGTATAGAGTGTATACATCTGTATACTTTATTTTATTTTGTTGACTGTGTTGGCTCCTTGCTCTGCAGCAGATTATTTTACATTATTTTTGTATCATATTAAAGTTGTCTTGTGCTGCTATTCGTCTGAAATTACTATACTACTTCTATGTCCTGTATCTGTATCCCTGTGGGATCAATGAAGGTATCTATCTATCTATCTATCTATCTATCTATCTATCTATCTATCTAACTCTAAAACCAATTGAATAAGGTATTGAGAAGAAAAATATAATTTGTCAAAAAGGTTCCTTAATTAGACAATATACATTGCAATTATTTAGTACTTAAGGGTTTATTACAAGTATCTGTGGCTGGCTAATAGTTCAACACACCCAAAGGAGATGATATAATGAAAGAAGATGATTTCCAGGGAAGGCACTTTTTAGTTTTTTGAATATACAATTTTCACAGATTTGAGGTATAGTGCAGAATTTTGGCTACAGAAAGAGTCATTTTCAAGATAGAAAGGTCATCTTGGGCTTAAATTGAAGCTTAGGGATATGGGAAGTTTTCTATATACAAGTGAGGCAGTGATATTCACCGTAATGTGCTGGAAAATAACCATCTTTGTTGTTATTTGTTAAGCGGACAGTATATTTCTTTATGTTTCTGTGGATGATGCAGGTCATATTTAACAATACAATGCAGCGGCGGAGCTACCGGGGGGGTGAGGGGGGTGGTCACACCCCGGCCCGGACCTCCGGGGGGCCCGGGCTGTCAGATGATCGATTGACGATTTTTTTTTACACAGTCACTCACGACTGATAAAACCAGCGGGCCCCCACGAATCCCGCAATTAACCAGATACAGAGCTTATATAGCCTATAATAGCCTACACTTTAGCAAAATATCATGTCTGATGAGATTGTACTGCGCTCGACTGTACAAGCACCGTGGAGTCTGTCTCACACTCTCTCCAACAGACATCCCAGCCACGCTCCAAAAGTGCAAGTCTCTCTCTGACGCCCTGTGGAAGTCCCTTCCGCAGCCCTCTGGTGATATTCTCACTCCCGTGCGCGGGTTTTCAAATCCCAGCAAATAAACAAAACCACGTAACTACTCACCAACACAAAGCCTGCTAGACCTTGTTAAAAGTCTATTTTCGTATCTGGGAAGCGTCTCAGGTCCCCAGCTTCTCTAAAATACACTTTGTGCCATCTTAATAACGCAATGTACCCTGCATTTTACCGGGCAGTCATTTCTTCTACTATGGCATTTTCGGGTTTTGCCTGCGCCGATCTGGTTGGATTAATTTTATTTAATGATTAAAATAGTGTATTTTATAGAGAAGCTGGGGACCTGAGACGCTTCCCAGCTACGATAATAGACTTTTACCAAGGTAAAAGGCTTTGTTTCGGTCGTCACAGGGCGTCAGAGAGAGACTCGCTGTATAAGCGGTCCAGGGCTACTACAAAAGTGGCAGCACCTGTCACTCATTAGTAGGCTAATCACTCTGTGAGAATTTAGGAGTGCATATGTAATGTGTGGACTTCCTTTTCTCCACAACGGACTGTTTCGATTCTAAACCCCTTCTTGTTGCTTTTCCCTGTGTGCGATCACTCAGCAATAAGGTGAAACAGAACACAAAGATGAGTAGTAGCCTATTTATTTTTTAACACGCAGCACCTCTCTCGTCTCTCTCTCTACGTCTCTCTCTCTCTCTCTCTCTCTCTCTCTCTCTCTACGTCTCTCTCTCTCTCTCTCTCTCTCTCTCTCTCTCTCTCTCTACGTCTCTCTCTCTCTACGTCTCTCTCTCTCTCTCTCTCTCTCTCTCTCGTGTGTGCATTGCTGCGCAATGTCACAGACACAGACGCGATCAACCAAATATAACACTTTCCCTCTATCTGTGACTGTGATCAGCTCAGCAGCAACTGTTAACGTAATTATTTTTCCTTCCGTTCGGGGGGGGGGGGGGGGGGGGGGGTGCAGTTGGGAGTCCTGTTCGGTGAGGCCCGGTCGTGCTGTCTCACCCCCCGGCCCGGCCCAATGTTGTTCCGCCACTGATACAATGGTAGCATGCCCCAAAATACTATTCTGCTACTTACCCCTATGTGTCAAGATACTACATGACAAATTTTAGACTACCAAGTCGATTTTTGTAATTTTAGTGAATTAATGTATGCCTTTACACAATTTTGCCAGAGCCATATACCAAAAAGGGGGGTTTGAGGTGATAACCACTAAAAAGGTCTATCATATCAAAACCTAATCTAGGGATGTATAGGAATAAAAAAATCACAACTAAACTTTGCCGCCTTTTCGGTACCGATATCTCGTCCGGCCCAAGGACTATATGTTTGACCAGAATGGTAACCTTCATTGGTAACACTTTTGATTTCTAGTTTTTAACCTTTGAACCTTTTAACTAGTTTTCTAATACAATTGTTTTTACTTCTGTTCTGTAATATATTATAAATCGTATATTATTATTATTAGTATTACATGTGAAGTAAGGAAGGACATTCCTTTCCAACATGGCTGCTGTGCATGGAGCTTATTGACATCAAGCGGACGTCAAAGTTATTTCCACAGAGTCGGCACACGTTGGTTTTTTTCTTAGACGGTGTGGTGGGTTCTTCAGCCATTCTCCTCATTTTCCTCACATAGCCTCGTTTGAAGTTCCACTGGTAATGGTTTCCTCACGGTGTTATTTTGAGGGGTGCACAGACGAAATGAAAGCCTGGGTATCGAGGCTAGCTTGGAGGTGTCTGTCCCTTACCAACCATTCCGCTTCTGAGTTAATTCTAGCTACTGTAGGTGCTGCTCCCATACACCCAAAAGAGGGTGCAGCGGGACTAAAACCTGTTTGTCGAAACTGTGCTGGAGAGAATCGGGTAGAGCCATGATGTGTCACATCACAGCTACAACAGAAAAAATCAGCTACTGTATCGCCACTAGTAGCCAATCAGGTAGGTAGCCACCGAGGACATCCATGGTGACAAACTCAGCCACTAGCTGTCACCACTACCAAAAACACAATCGCCACAAGATTCACCTTGGGATTCAGACGTGGAGGACAGTGCCCCAAATCAACCTATCGACTGCTGCTACAAAATGGATGAGGTACGTACTGGTCTGTTTAATCAATTATAGCCAGGGTTACAGGAAAAACAGGACCACATGCCTTTTTGGACGCTTTTATCACGAGCCTACTGGCTGCGATTAGGATACGGAGACGTCCGACATGGCGTTGGGTGTGTTGTCTGACTAAATCTATAACGCTAACCCTAACCTCGGTTTTAGCCGGTGATTTAGGTCCCCCAAACCTCATATCAGTTTTAACCGGCCACATAAGTCCCCTAACAACCTCATGAGTTTTAACGAGCCAGGTAAAGTCCCCAAACCTCATATCAGTTTTAACCGGCCACATAAGTCAGTTTCACTTCCGTGTTCGCAGCCAGTATAGGCTCCCAGTAGCCTATACAAGTAGGTTGATAAGATCGTCTCGATAAGTAACCTACTGATGATTCTCGGTTGATATTGATAACATTTGAAGCGGGTGGACTTTTACCCTGTTCATGTGTGTCTTTCCCAATCCAGGAAGCAAGGATTGCGGGTGCAGGAATAATTGACAGAACTATTTGGACTGATAATTTGGACCGCTTTGACTCTTGGCTAACTCAAAACAAACGGGTAGGCCTATACACCCACACTCCCACAACACCTTCCTTTCTTCCTAAAACTCATGCTATAATTTGACGTCTGAGATTTGAAATATGCATTGCTAGAGTGTGCATGGTCTAGGCTGGGCAAGAACTACTGTCTTAACTGGTGGTTGAAAGTAACTAAGTACATTTACTTAAGTTCTGGTTGTGAGGTATTTGTACTTTTTAATTTTTTTACGTTATTCCAAATTCCAATATGTTGACTTCTACTCCACTACATCTCAGATCCAAATATTGTACTTTTACACCACTACATTTTTTTGAAAACTTTGGTTACTATATAGTCACTTTGTGGATTATGATTATTATTACAAAACATATAACCACTTCAGCCGTATACACATTGCTGTTGTACCATGCAGTTTCTCAGCCCTTTATATATATATATAGTGATAATAGATATATATTTATACATCTGATATTATCAAAAGATTTATTGAAAACTTGAAATGGGACTATATAAAGAGTACTTTCAACTTTTTGTACTTTAAAAGTAAAAATTTATACCATCATTTTTGTACTTTTGTACTAAATTCGATATTGCAGTATTGATACTTTTACTTAAGTAAAATATTTTTGTACCTTTCCCACCATCAGAGGTTCTTTACCAGGCTTGGTAAATAAAGTAATAAAGTAAATGTCAGGGGTGTAATGGTTATGCATGGTTAGGGCCCGGGCTACAGTAGCCATGGTTCACGTACTTCACGAGCGTCATGGCTTAACTTCCGCCCGTTTTACGCGATCGCTACATTTACATTGGAATCTGAATGTTTATGTACACGTTTACAAATAGACCTCGCCACATGTGCCACGGGTGTTAGGAATTTGCTGGTACAGCGATTAGCATTGCTGCATCCCGCGTTGTGTAATGAAAAGCATTTTTATCCGAGCTGTTTTTTTGCCATTGGCTTTCAACTACGCGCCCCTATCGGTCGGGTGGATTATGGCACTCGGTGTGTTTGATATAGGCACGCTGACCGCACTGCCAATACAGACCAATAGGCGAGTGCGTTCCCGGTGTGCAACTGTAAATTTCCCAAACAAACCCCGTTTGAGAATATACACGTTTGGACTGTAAATGTAGCGATTGCGTAAAGCAGGCTACAGTTGCGCCATGACTGTCATGTTTCAGGGCTAAGGCTACAGCAATCCTTCCCTGCCCTGACTGACCTTTTTATATATGTTTTGTTTTGTTTCTATGTCCAGGGAGCAGCAAAGTTCAAATTGTCCCTGCTGTTTGCGGCGATTTTCTTCCTGTGGACGCTCTACATCGTGTACAGCGCAGAGACGGCAAACAGGAGCATTTTGGAAGTTCTCGTCCCGATCGTTAACAAGATGAAACACATCCCTTTACCAGAGCACGAGCGACCAATGGAAGAGATGTATAAATGAACCAATGCAAAAGCACAGCATTTAAAAAAAGGAAAATAACAAATAAATATGTAAGATATACCATATAGCAGTGGTTTTCAACCTTTTTCATGTCAAGTTCCATTATTTATTCGGCATTTAAGCCAAGCGCCACCACTTTGATGAGATTTAGCCTCTCAGACCCAAAACTTAAGATATGTTCTAGCAAAACGATCAAAAGAACAATTATTCTACATGCTCTAATTGTGTAGACTTCTTGTAAATCAAGTAATGCAGATGTTTAACAATACTCTTGAGGGCGTAAACTGAAACCAAGTCAAATCAAGGTGCATTTCGTTTTTGTCCAGACTTTCCTGTTGTACCAGTTTCTCAAAGGACCAATATAGAGGTCTGCAGGGCAAGTGGCTGTAGTAATTTAGGGTGCGTGCGTGCATATGTGTGTGAGGGCTAGAGAGAGAGTGAGAGAGAGAGTGAGAGAGAGAGAGAGAGAGAGAGAGAGAGAGAGAGAGAGAGAGAGAGAGAGAGAGGAATCTTGCTCTGTCTCCAGCTTTTCAGAAAATTCATTTTTCAGGTTGGGATACCAATGTTATCCAATCAGGAGAGAGAATTTCCACAGGAGAAACGAGTGAAATTGGTAGTGAAGACACAAATGAACAGACAATATTGGAACTGGATCACTATGAAATTGAAGCTGATGAATGGTTAGTTTCTCCTGATTGACTGAAATTTGGCCCCACCCACTATAAACAGCTGGAGAGACGTTCGGGGCTGAACATAATCTCAGTGCTTCTCAACCAGTGGTAAGGGGACCATCAGTGGTCCTTGAGGGGGTTCCATGGTGGTCCTCACTCCCCAGCTAAATGATATGGAGAGTTGGTAGTTGATCTTTAACTCTTGAGAGTGCAAAATGAAACCAACTGAACCCATATTGGTCCATTTGGTTTCATTTTACTCTCTCACGAGTTAAATTATCTGCATTACTTAATTTACAAGAAGTCTACACAATTAGAGAACATGTAGTAGAAGAATTGTTATTTTGATCAATGTTTGCCTGATACAGCATGGAATTGTGGACAAAATCGCATCAAATGGTGGACCTTGATTATTGATATGAAAAGGGTTGAAATGAAAACCTTCCCATCTCACCAATAATTAGCCAGCAAGAAGTCTAATGGCATTGTGATTTGGACCGGTCAATTTAACAATGACGCCATGGCTGGTCAATCGAAGAATTTTGAAATTGATAACATCAAATCTGCCTGGCTGAATGTCATCAATATTATAACTGAGTAAGTGCAACACGCCATTCTTCCTGGTTTTTCTGCACAATGAATGGCTTATAGGGTTACAACTTGCAAGGGGCCTGGTCTACAAGATTCCCTACACCACCAAGATACCCATGTGCCTGTTAAAATACTTCCTTAACGTCAACGAACAACGAATCCCTATTCCCTAGCCTCCCTCGAAGAGCACTTGCCACTTACGGAAGGCAGCAATTCAAAACTGGCCCCTGTAAAAAAGTAAAAGTCCCTCTATTTTTCTATATTGTTCACGTATTCCCTTTTCTCTAACTGTGTATTTGATGATTTGTATTTGTATTTTATTTTGCATCGACGTGTATATTTGTATGTCTTTAAATGTCTTGATTAATTGAAAATGGAGGACCCTGAAGTGTTATAGTGCTTATGTTTTTATTTTCAAATTTTCACAAAATACACAGAACACCCGTCCACAGCCCTCCCCACATACATAGAAGACAACACAGTTAAAGCATAATACAATACAAACAATAATATTATACAAAAAAAACGTGGAAAACAAACAAAACAAATCAAAACAAGAAGAGACAAATCTACTATACAAAGAAATTTGTTTCCGGAAGCAATCTGTCCAGACTGAGATAGCTATAACGTAGGAGGGGCCCGGACAGGAGAAAACCCACAGAGCCTAGTTCCTCCATGTGCCAGAAGTGTACCTCCCAGCCCTGGCAGAGTAGTTCCAATGGATTGTGTGCCCCTGGTTTTTCCCTAATGGGACTGATTGAGGGTAGCTCCTGGGGGGAACAGACCCCCATTCCGAAACACCGCCATTCCGAAACACCGCCATTCAGAAACCCGGTTAGGGTTCTGAATGGCAGTGTTTCTGAATGGCGGTGTGTAACCCATTTCTCCAGGGGTAGCTATGTAGCTTGATCAAGCTACTGCCATGGTGAGCTACTTGTAGCTTTACAAGCTACACTTTCAAAGTAACTTCCCCAACACTGGTGACATTACTGAGGAACCGTATGTCATGGAAAAACTAACATTCATACTTAGACTACAAGAGGATAAGTTCTATAAAAAGTGGGAAAAGTGAGATATCTTCTCTCAGCCTAACGATAATACAAGAGGATTTCAATGAATGTATTTTGTAAAACAGCCTTGTCTTTTGTTTTTTGTTCTTGTCTTCTTTTTTTTCGTTCCCTTTGTTTTGTTGTCTCTGTTTATTCTTCAATAAAAATTAAGTGGAAAAAAAAAACTTCTATCTCAGAAATACAACATGTCTGTACTTTGATTGCCTCGTTCTCTTCACTCTTCATACCATTCCAATCACACCAGACATGCATATACAGTAGGCGAGACATACAGTACATACAGTACATGCATATAGGCGAGACGTACGGTACATGCGAGAGAGCAGCATTGTGACCAACTTGATGCCACATCTTAAGAAATGTGTGCATTTACGGGTGGCGGCCATGTTGGACTGCACTATGGCCAGTTGACCACTATCCCCGAAGGTCGCCGGCTTGGGAGCACTAGCTAAATCGTTAAATGATATGCCCTGGGCTATATCTGGAAAAGAAAGAAAGAAATAATAATGATTATTATTATTATTATTGTGGGCCATGCGTCTTTACACAGCGTGCTATAAAACAGTGTAATTCTGCTTCTGTCCAATTCATCACTATAAGGTCCAGGACTTCTATTTGAGAGAATGTGTGGTTTATGGCTACTGTAGCTATACCACTACTTATATCATTATATTTGCATGACTGTAGTTTATGACAGCTACTGTATAGCTATACTTCATATTGAGATGGGGTCCACGGCCAAATGAATATCATTTTGGGGGTCCTTGACGTGAAAAAGTCTGAGCACAACTGATAGTTGTTAAAATGCTTGTATTTGTTTTTGTTTTCCATTAAGTGTTCTGAGCTTGTATATCTGCTATTTTTGCTACGTATAGGGTCTTTGACAGCTCGACTAAAACTAAAGATTTATTTTGTAACTAGTTAGACTGTTTATGTTTCTTTTCCCTTTTTGCTTCCTTTATGATGAATTCCTGTTCTGTTCTTTAACTATATAGAAGTGTCTATTTGTACGTCTCTAAATGTTTTGATGAATTGAACAATATGTGGACCCTGTTGTAAACAAGTGTAATGCTTAATTGGGGCCGTCCACTCACAGTTAACAGTCTCTGTATTGAGTTTGTGCTTGAAATGTACTGTAATTCTGCAAACTATATATTAAATATAAATATTTCAATCAATCAATAAAAAATACTATTAACCAATATTGTGACTCATTGCGTCAATACAGAGAGAAGCCCTTTCATTGTCCGGCCGTCTGTCAGGAAAAATAAAAAACAGAGAATTCACACTGGAGAAGAAGCCACACCAAGACCATACAATGTGGCTAATGTAGAAAAGGTTTCAGAAAGTCCCTGATTTTAGAGAAACACGACAGAATTCACACAGGAAAGAAATAATTCAACTGTGTACTGCGTGGGAGGAGTTTCACTCAGTGTCATGGAGCCACACACATACATGCAGGAGTGAAAGTCTTGCACTGAGTGTGGAAAAAGCTTTAGTAGGGCCTATAACTCCAGGTTAACTTTTAATCTCCATCAGAGAAGTCACACTGGACAGAAACACTACAAATGCAAGAAGATATTTATCTCTACTGCTGCCATGCACAGAAGAACCACCACTATAGATAATGGTCAAACACTATAGTGACAAAACAGTGAGCATAGCGTTGAATGATCCACCATCATTATGCACGATACTGAATGACAATTGAATGTTAAAGCGCATAAATAGAGCAATTACTGAAAGACGACTAGCCATCATCATTACACACATCAGACAAAACTAGGACAATGACTATATGTTTTAATGACAATGTGACACCATCCTTATGCACCACTTTGACTGCATTACATGTGAATGGTAAAGCCATGGAAGACCAATCAATGGTGTGATACATGGGCGGGGCAACAAGTAATCAGATTAACTTGTGAAAGAACACTCTACTGCTCTGTTGTATTGTCCATTGTACCAAGACATCAGAGACACATACTTCCCACAGATTACAACCACACACTGAGATTTTGAAAACATGACCAATGACAAAAAACTCCCATATCTGTGTTGGGCTAAGTATAACAATGTGCAAACACAGCAGCAAGATTTGTGAGTTGCTGTGATAGGAGAAGGATATCAAATGGAACACAACCACCCTGAAGACTAATTGTTATGGAGACTTGTCCTACCTTAATTTTCAAGTCGCCGGCTCAGAGACGGTGTAGTAGTTCAGACGCACATTCAAGGGTCCATTATTGTTTGCACACAGCGTTGTTTATAAAACAACGACGATCAGCTTCGCTGTGTGTGTGTGTGTGTGTGTAAATAAATCAGTGTAAATGTAAGAGTTCAATATAACGTAAACAAAACTATTCTCTTCTTATTTCTTCTTTCTATTGTGTTGTGGACTTGTTTATAATTATGTGGTCAAAAAACTGTTTGCTGCGGTCCTCACTCACGCGTGTGCGTGTCCAAACATTTTCCCAACTGTCACACCCTCTCTCTCTTCCTTGCCTGTGGCAACTATTTCATAGCCCAAACAGCGGGGGGCAGCAACGAGTGTCCAAGCAAATCAATAAATAAGATAGAAATAACTAAATTGGCTCTAACACTAATCATTGTGTATATTCCTGCACTATACCCGCATCGAGTGATCTTGGCACATAGAAACTGATCTATTGAATAATCTGACTTCCAAATGTACATCATTTTTGTTTTGATTGTATTGCTGTATTGTTGTATTGTTCTTTCTGCTTTGGCAATGTAAAATGTATGTTTTCTCATGCCGATAAAGCCCTTTGAATTTTGAATTGAATTGTATTTTATATTCAGCTCATCTAAATGATTCTCACTACTGTTAATAACAGCAACTACACTGAGTTTTCTATAGATCATGACATTATTTAGGCGAACCGTTTTTCTTTTTTAAATATTTCATATTCCATTACATTTCTTCTCTTCTGAAAAATACAAATTATATAAAAAGTGAAAGGGGATGAGAGTAGAATTGTTTTAATTTCAATTAAGACACATTATTTGTTAGTGTTATTTATTAGGACGTACTTAGTGTTATGTCATTATGTTATTAATCATGTTCACACCAGAAAATGAAATGGATGTAGTGCTGACATTGTATTGTGTATAAATGGGAATGTATTTCAGGCTGTTGGTGGATGTCATGTAGCATATTTATGTTTTGGTGAAGACATTTCTAATGGATTTCAGATGTATCAATGTCTGTTTAGTCTATTAGCTTTCCAGGCACTTTAGTGGTCGGCCCCACATTCATTATGATAGCTCATTGTGATGTATTCATATTTTACTATTTATTCGATTGTGCTTACATGATATTTATCCTGTCGTGGTACCATGAATAGATACTTCTTATTGATACTGTGTAAGATGATAACGGTTGACACCTGTGTTCAATAACTGTTGATTGTATCTCACACATAAATGCCACACTTCCTGTTGTCTTGTCACAACGATGAGGAAGGCCATACAGGCCCAAACGTGTGCATTTTAATTGTCAGAGGTAAATAAAATCATGTAAAATGACATGCAATGAGTGCTGGCATTTTCTTCACCTCAACGTATATCTTCGAGCCCTTCTATATATATATATAACTTCGAGCCTTATTGCACCTTGAAGTTTAGAACCTGGAGTGCCGCGGGTTGTCTGCTACGGCAGTGCTGCATGTATTTATGTTTACCCACATTAGCTATTCACATTGCTTAATAAAATATTCAAGCCTGCTAGCTTTTTAATATGCAACATTTAATTAAATTATATACATCTTCCTAAATGGACAGGAAGCAAAACTGTTTCCCTTCTGTTGTAGCCTATGTCAATCAGTTACATTAGTTTGCCTGAATGTAGTAAACATTTTTAGTGATGTAATATTTATTACTTCCTGCTTAGGTCTACTTCACTTTTTTAAAGTTGAGTTGAATACTGAACCTTGAGTGAGTTAGGTTGTGATTGGTGGACAGATGGTTCTATTGTTCTCCTCTTTGGCCAATCATTGCAAGCCTCCACCTCAGGCTCTCTAGTATAAGAAGGGTGTTAGTTGTAACGTCTCCACAACTCCTCCAGAATATCAATCATTCCAGAACTGACTCTGACTCCAGACTTCAGGTGAAGATGAACTCTCTCCAGACCACCATGGACGATTCCGCTCCAGAGGGAGTGACGCTAGCAGACAGAACGGCTTCCTGTTTGACTCGACAGGAAGAGGAGCTCACCTGTCCCGTTTGCTGCAACATCTTTAAACATCCCGTTATCCTGCCGTGTAGCCACAGCTTCTGCCACGCCTGTCTGCAGCAATGGTGGACGGTGAAGAAGAACAAGGACTGTCCCGTTTGCAGAACAGAGTCCTCCCAGGACGAACCTCCCGTCAACTTGGCCCTGAAGAACCTCTCTGAGAACTTCTCAGAGGAGAGAAGTCGCAGGTCCCTCAGAGACGATTCCAAAGTGAATACTCTGTGTGATTACTTTGACTCACTTCAAATACTACCCGAGGTTAATACTTTGTGCGAGTACTTTAATGTACTACAAATACAAAGATAAAACCTTGTGTGAGTAATTTAGTACCGCATACTGTATACTACAAGACGTAGTAATTAGTAGTAGTGTTGATCGTTTGAATACGACTCTATCAGTTTTTACAAGAGTGTAACCACCTTCACACCTTGTATTGGTAGCATTCCTATTCCCCCAGAACAGGGATGCTGGTGTTCAAGGTGGTGCTAAAGTTATGCTTTAGCTATTGAAAAATAGCAGATCTACAAGCTCGTAGCGCGCCACTGGGTCTGCTATTTTTGAAAAATCGACATTTTTAGAATCTGATCTCAGGTCAGAATGGGTTAACATGTTTTCTGTCACAACAAAAAAACACTGTTCGTTATTTTTTACAGTAGGCTACACAAAAGCAGACATGACTGATTATAGACCAGGGAGTATTTTTTTTAAAACCGAAAACGAATCGTTTCGGCACCCCAGAGCTCCTATTTTGAAGGAATCCCGGCGCCGATTGTGTTAAAGCAGGCCAAAAGAGTGTTTTCGTTTGGAAGGGCTTTTTGAGGATAGAAAGAGAACAATCCAAGCTTTCCCTACAGATGCAATGTTGGTGATTTTGACGTTGTTTAATACAACCAGATAGGACTTTTCTGTTTGGATGAATGGGCTTCCATTGCACCTATAGGTAGCACATTTCCATCAGCTTTAATATATGGTAAGGTGGACGCGGTTTCTCTCTCTGTCACCAGGCTGGATTGTCCTGTTTTTAAACGTCGCAGCCATCAGATCTACAAGCTCACAGCGCACGACGCGCGCTGTAATCTCAAAATCGTTGAAAATGAAGACTTTGTCCTATAAGAAAACTAATAAAGGTTAAATGTACTTTTCTGAGTTTAAGTTAGTGACAGTGCAATATAATTTGTATTATACACCAAAGACAAGCCCCTTGGCATTTTATCTGTTGAATTATCCTCCATTTTTAATTAATCTGAACATTAAACACATGACATACAAATACACACTTCTATGAAAACAGTTAAATAAAGTTACAAATTACAATACAATAATTATTGCAGATTTGCAGTTTGTCCACACAGCCTTATATCCTACCAAAACTGCATTACATGTTTTGACAAGCTGAATATTAAAGTCAAAATGGCATATCATAATAATGTGCAACATAAGGATGGTCTGGATAACTATACTGCTCATGTAATAAAACTTCTATCTCAGAAATACAACACGTCTGTACTTTTATTGCCTCGTTCTCTTCACTCTTCATCCTGTTCCAATCACACCAGACATATAGGCGAGACAGGACAGTACAGTACAGTACAGTACAGTACAGTACAGTACAGTACAGTACAGTACAGTACAGTACAGTAAGAAATAATTAATTATCATTGTAATTCTGCTTCTGTCCAATTCATCACTATAGGCATCAGTCACTGCTTCATAATCAGCCCATCACATTCCTAAGGTGTTACCAATGATGCAGTCTCTCGAGACAGACTGTTGGGGGCGCTGTTTTTCCTTTGTTTTGCCAATGGGTTCCCAGATTGCCCATGATGCATTGCCAACTAAATATTTCCCTGAACAAACAATAAAAAAAACAATTATTTAGGCAGTCTTTTCAAGTTATTGATCAACTTTTTCTTTAGCTATAGCAACAGGTGTTTGCCATTTAGTCTTGGGTGGCACCGTGCATTTCATTATCATTGCATCTGCTACCCATAAATACAGCTCAACTACTGTACAACCTTGGATGTGGATATGATGATAAATTGGGGAGCCATCAGTCCTCCTGCCATGTGTTCACCGACCGGGGAGGACATCAATGTCTGAGTCCTTCAGGTGTAAGATGACCTGATGGAGAACATGAAGTGGCTGTGAGAATGACTGAGAACTTCATCTGATCCCATCCCCAAAATCACTTTTATACTTTACTATAAATACTTTACTACTATAGATTCCCAGTGCATATACTGGGTGGCGAGCCGATTCCCCCTCGCTCACGGATTGTGTGGTAGGTAGGATCAACAGAACACTGTCAATTCAGATAAAAGGGGTCTAAAGTATGCCTAAAATCATATTTACCAAACGTTTCAGATGATGAAAAAAAACAAACTTTCTCAAGACTTCATGGGCAAAGAAAATCCACTGCATTGACTCCCAAACCGCATGAAAACGAGATGCTGCAGCTATAGCTTTTCCTCTAGTTACATTTCCAAAATAAAACAAATAAATGTAGATGTCACTTGCCCTTCTGTACATGAATACTAAAGAAAAGGCATTATGAGAACAGAAACGTAAAAAGGCATGCAAAATGTGTGACTTGAACGAAAAATGCATGCCTCAACAGTGCTAATTTCGAGAGAGGGACACTGGGTGAGATCAGTAATTGCTGCAATGGGGCGGGTATTATTCAGTCAGTATAGACCGAAAGCTTGCTAAATAAATACATTCATTGTGCGCAGATCTGAGTGTGCGGAGCTTCGGTTTATTTTTTCTCATGGTCTGGCCAAAACAAAATGGTCTGGGGACTTGCTTATCGCAGCATTTTGGTAGCATGTGGTATGCTCCCTAACCAATTGGCTAACAGGTCGCATGGATGGATCCACATTATTTACAGTAATGAAAACTCTCACCACATTGGCCACAGAAAAAAAAGGGTAAGTTTCACCAGACTCTCCAATAATGTTCCTGAATCATTCATATTATTGGCACATTGGTCTCATTGCACTGTGTCACTGACGGCTAACCTAGTGGGGGAGTGGTTAGTGGGTGGAGGAGTGATTATGCAAGCCATTAGGGGTGGAGACAAGTATCTATTGCCACACCCATTCCTGGGGCCCAGAGGTGCTAAAATCTTTGGAATTTTTGCAGGGGAAATTCTGTACTTTGGGGTTTCTGGTTCAACAAGTTTCAGATGGTCATATCTTCTTAATTTTATTTTCCAATTTCAATGAACAATACATCATATGAAAGCTTACATTATGTAGTTGATGTAAAATGTATGTATGAAAAATCAGCATATTTGTATAACTGATTATATCTATATAAACCTGAATGATATTGCATTGTGTTCAGCCTCTATTTTTCAGTACGTGCCCCCCCCAGCTAGAAAGTCGCTGGTGTGAGGCGGTCCCCGCGCGGGCGCGTGACACGCCCGGCGGGGACCAGAAGCAAAGATGAGTTAACCCATTCTGACCTGAGATCAGATTCATACGAGGTTTCCACTGGACACACACTGGTCTGATTAACCCATTCTGACCTGAGATCAGATTAAAAAAATGTCGGTCGTTCTTCTCTTTTTCAAAAATAGCAGACCTACAAGCTCGTAGCGCGGTCCCTGGAACAACATATTTTCAAATTGGAGTAAATCGTTTGAACACCAATGATACAGAAACATCTAGGTTTTTTAAGAAAACAGTCATACCATTTAAACACTTTAACCATCATTTTAAAAGCCGTTAGATTGTTGGCAGATCTACAAGCTCACAAGCTTGTAGATTTGCCATTTTTGAAAAATCTTGAAAATGTGGCCCAAACCCAGTGAACGTTTTAACTCAAATCTGCGAGGATTTAGAAGACAACTTGAGAAATCAGTTCTCAAGTTTAATGTCTTATGTCTATAAAACACCAAGTCTATTATTTAGTTAGTTATGTAGGCCCAGTAATGTTACACAGCAATAAACGGAACACATAATAGGCACGCAATATTTGTTAAACTTTTTAGTTGCTTGAAAAATATATATATCTGCAACCGCAAAACTATCCATTTGGCTGAGCCGAAGGAACCGGGTGCAGGTGGACCCGGTGCTCATAATGACTAGACTTATTAAAGCACGGCTCAGAGTAGAACATTCTTATTATAAGATGATGAGCAAGAAAGTACTGCCGAAGCAGACAACCTGCAACACTTCCTTACGGTGCAAGGCTCGAATAACAAGTTGCAATGAAGAAAATGCCAGCACTCATTGTATGTCCTTTTCATATGAATTTATTTACCTCTAACATTTACATGTTGCGTTTACACAATAGTTCTGACCTTTCCATTTGTGCTTCTGACAAATATCTAGCTTGAAGTAGTAATTTAAAATTTGCCACTGTGAATTATCTGGTGTCTTTTAAGGTGGCCCAAATGGGAGAAGTTTTTTCCACACTGATCACACCCATAGGGTTTCTCCCCGGTATGAATTCTCTGATGTAGTTTAAGGCTGGACATTACAGAGAAGTATTTTCCACACTGATCACATTCATAGGGTTTCTCTCCAGTATGATTTCTCTGGTGGATTGTAAGGCTGGACATTATACGGAAGCGTTGTCCACACTGATCACATTCATACGGTTTCTCTCCAGTATGATTTCTCTGGTGGATTGTAAGGCTGGACATTATACGGAAGCGTTGTCCACACTGATCACATTCATACGGTTTCTCTCCAGTATGCATCTTCTGGTGTCTTTGAAGGCTGCCCATTGAAGTGAAGTGTTGTCCACACTGATCACACATACAAGGTTTCTCGCCACTGTGAATTTCCTGGTGTCTTTTACAGTCGTTCAATTGGGAGAAGTTTTTTCCACAGTGATCACATCCATAGGGTTTCTCTCTAGTGTGAATTCTCTGGTGTCTTTTAAGTTTGGAGACGTGAGGAAAGCGTTTTCCACACTCATCACAGCAGTGGTGTTCTGCCAAGCTTCTTTGTTCATTCACCTCTGGTATGTCAGGGCAGTCAGGCTGATGATGCAACACTGTAGTGGAAACAAACACAAAGGACACATTGTTGATACGTAGAAAGACAGCACTTTGTGGACTTAAAAGTAGACGTGCAAGTAAATCGCTGTCATGTATCTAACTAACAATGGCCTTAAAACCACATTGCATGACTAAAAGCATATAGGCCTAGGTATTTATTGTCATGACTATGAATTGATTGCATAGGGCCAAAATGGAAACAAGACTGCAATTAACTTTTTTTGGTGCTATCCCTTTTGTGTTTGACATGTACTCTGTTGCCGTTTATACAGGGTTCGCGTTAATATGCCGATGGTCCGATCGACAACCTACCTCAAACCCTCACCCTAACCCTAACCTCCCCCGGGGCAGACACCTAAACCTAACCACCCACCCTCTCCCGACCCCCAGCGCACCTCGGACCAATGCTCCTTCTGAGGGAACATAGGGCTGAGGGAACATAGGTATGACCCCAAACAAAGCATGTTGTAGGAGCCAAAATATACATTTTGTTTGTTGTTTATTCTATTTGTTTATTTTTTCCCATGCTTGGGTTTTCGATGTGCCACAGCCCTTACTTGATTGATGAGCTCCTGCTGTGTGTCTGCTAATCATTGTACTTATGTCAGCTGTGTGTCTGGGCAGTGGCATTCAGTGAGAGAATGGGGGTGAGCTCTAGGCTCAATATTTTCTGTTGACCGTTTAATCGTTTATAAGTATACCTACGTTTTCATTTATCAACATTTTCAGTACATTCTTTTTGGACCTTGTTTATTTGTCAATAAATCAACTTAACTACAATAAGAACTTTCCTGGATTTGATTGAAAGAAACGCGTCACACAGTTCCTGCCGACAGCTCAGCCTCATAGCACTACTACTATTTGATTTCATGGGAAGAAGTAGTCGCTACAACATTGTCAACAGAAAATAAGATCTGGAAGGAAACATTGGAACATGGAGGACATCGCAGCAACAGTTGTACTTTGAGCGGCGCCTCAGTATCTCGGATTGGAGCGAGATGAACCGCCGCAGCGGTGAAAATATTTGAACACGCAGCAGCGCATCACAGCCATTAGCGGTGAGATACAATTGTATTAGCACGCCAATTCCTTCTGTGTATTTGGTTGAATTGAACACAGTTGGAAAGAAGTGCTGCCGCTGGTCCATTGGGGACTATTGATCGTTGGCTGGTGTTGTGTGCGCGCTGCGCTGCATTGACGCAATTGACTGGGGTTACGGCTGCTCGTTTCACTGGGGTTGCTCGCCGTGAATTCTTTCTTGTATATTGGATGGAAATGTCAAAATGAGTGACACAAACGTTACAAGTACAGACACAAACGAAATGGATCTGGAGGCTCAAATGGAGGAGGAGGAGTCACGGAGGAGGACGGTCAAACTCACGGCTAAAGCGCTGTCAAATAAAATTGAAAAGGATCAGAAAGACCGTAAATCTTATGTGAAACAAATGCAAGAGCTCACAAAGGAAATAAAAGGGCTTATGAAAAATGCTGTGAAACAAACGCAAGAGCTCACAACAGAAATAAGAGGGCTTATGAAAAATGATGCAAATGTAAGGGATGTGCAAAGCACAATGGAGAAACTGAATGAAATGTATGAAAATGCAAAAGCAGCACATAATTCAGTCATTGTCTTGATTCCACAGGAGGAGGTGGAAAATCAAAATTTGTGGTTTTCACGTGTCATAAAGCACCATTCAGATTTCAGGGATGATGTAAAACTGTGGTTTGATATGATTGAAATGCCAATTAATGAAATGCCAATTAACGAAATGCCAATTCATGAAATGATTATTGTGAATGAATCAATTCCTGCACAATCAGTAACTGAAGTTGAGCCAGTTACTGAATCTTTTCATGTGGAAATTAATGTTGGACTTGCACAACATATTGAAATACCTGTTGGACAGGAGGTGGAACTGGAAACTGTGGAAATGACTGATGGGCAGCAGGACAAATTGCTACCCACTAATGCTCAAAGGCACACACAATCACAACATGTAACTCAGTCACAACAGGCAACAGAGTCAGCTGACTTACAGGAAACAATCCAACCAGGCGACAGTGTGTCAAACATAACCAAGAAAACAAGGGGTTCTAAAGCTTCAAGTACAGAATCCGCACGTTTGAAAGCTGAGGCAGAAATAGCTGGTCTCATTGTTCATAAAAAAATGATCCAGGATAGACATACCCTAGAGGAGCAAATGGAGCACCTGCGAAGACAAAAGGAAAAACTGGAGCTGGAAACGAACATGGCTGCTAATGTGGCAAAAATGAAGGTTCTAGGCTCAAAGCGATCTGGTGTTACTATTCAATCTTATGTGACAGATGGAATGATGTCTTATTTTGAGAAGGCAAAGCAGGCTGCTGTTTACACAACACATTACAACCCACTCAAGGTCAAGTTCATGTGCCCTCACAACCCACTGTTGGCAGGCAGGCACCAGCACCTATAACAACAGGTGGCGCTGTGGCTCCGCTACACCCACTGAAGGCTGTACGATCTCGCACAACAGCAGCACCCGTGGAAAGCCAAATGGGCACCAGAGGTACAGTTGAACAGGACAATAATATATATTCTGTCATGGAGAAGCAAAATGAACTCACAGCTTTACTCATTCAACATCAATGTCTGTCATCTATGCCGAAGAAAGAGATTCACGTTTTTGATGGCGACCCACTTCAATATCACACATTCATAAAATCCTTTGAACACAGCATTGAAACCAAAAACCCAAATCCGACAGATTGTCTCTACTATCTGGAACAATACACCCAAGGACAACCCAGGGAACTGGTGAGGAGTTGTCTACATATGGTGTCGGACAGAGGTTACAGGAAGGCAAAAGCTCTACTGAAAGAGCACTTCGGCAATGAGCATAAGATCTCTACAGCCTATGTGGAGAAGGCTCTTTCATGGCTGTCAATCAAAGCCGAGGACACTAATGCTCTGCAAGCGTATACTCTCTTCCTACGAGGATGTTCTAATGCAATGGAGGACGTAGACTACATGCACGAGCTGGATATGCCATCTAATTTGTTGACCATTATAAAGAAGCTGCCTTACCGTTTAAGAGATAAATGGCGATCTGTGGTATGTGATTTTCAGGAGAACCACGGCAGAAGGGCAAGATTCAAAGACATTGTCATTTTTCTCGAGAAACAAGTCAGAATTATAACAGATCCCATTTTTGGCGATATCAAAGACACTCCAGAAAGCAAAGACACAAGAAGGTCCAGGTCACAACCTCTTCACAAAACAAAAGGAAGTAATTTTGCAACCACAGTGACAGCTGCAAAAGAGAAGGAAAAGGAAGGTCGTTTTGTGACGAAGAGATGTTTATTCTGCCAGGGTGAACATGCTCTAGAACTGTGCCCAGAGCTTGAGAAGAGGGCACATAATGAGAAATTCACATTTCTAAAAGAAAACGGAATTTGTTTTGGATGTTTGTGTAAAGGACATGTCAGTGCTACATGTAGAAAGAGACTCAATTGCAGCATTTGCGGCTTAAGGCACCCCAAAATGCTGCATATCTACCAAAGAACGAAGGAATGGAACAAAGACCCAGTTGAAATGAAGGAGACTAAAGAAAAAGCCATAGCTTCCGTGCTGACAGGTGGTCTAACTGGGGCCGGTGAAGATAAATGCAAACTTGCGATCGTGCCGGTTCAGGTAAAGGCCAGGAAAGGGAACACGACAGTACATACATATGCATTCCTCGACCCAGGTAGCACGGCATCGTTTTGCACAGAGAGGCTCATGGCTAAACTAAACCTTCATGGAAGGAAATCCAACATATTGTTGAGAACTATGGGACAAAAGAAGGTTATTGAAACACAAATCGTTTCAGGCCTAGAAGTGGCTGGACTGAACAGCAATGAATTTTGTATTCTTCCAGGCATGTATACGCAGAGGACTATGCCTGTGAACAAAGGAAACATACCACAGCAAAATGACATCGATCAGTGGCCTCATTTGAGGAATATTCACCTACCTGAACTTGACTCTGAGGTGGAGCTGCTGATTGGCTCAGATGTACCCAAGGCACTGGAACCTATTGATGTCATCCGGAGTGTGGGAGATGGACCGTACGCTGTAAAAACCATGCTTGGTTGGACAGTTAATGGGCCATTAGATGGAAAGACTGACTATGCGCAAGACCAGTCAGTTATAAGTGCCAACCGGATATCAGTTGTGAAACTTGATCAACTATGGGAACAACAATTCAAGACAGACTTTCCAGAGTGCAGCAGAGACGACCAAGAACACTCAAGAGAAGACCAGCAGTTCTTGAATTCAGTCTCAGCCTCTGCTAAGCTTGTCAATGGGCATTATTGCATTGCATTGCCTTTAAAGCAAAAGGAGATATTCATGCCTGACAACAGAAGTCTGGCTGAACAACGCACACTGAACTTGAAGAAAAGGTTCAAGAAAGATTCTTCTTTTCATTCTGAATACACCAAGTTCATGTCTGATATGATATCTAAAGGTTACGCTGAGAAGGTACCAGACAACGTCTTGGGACGCAGTGATGGCGGAAAATGGTATCTACCACACCATGGGGTTCTACATCCACAAAAGAAAAAGCTTAGAGTGGTGTTCGACTGTGGAGCTACATTTCGAGGAGTTTCACTGAACTCTCAGCTCTTACAGGGGCCAGACCTGACCAGTTCATTAATTGGAGTCTTGGCCAGATTCCGTAAAGAGCCTGTTGTCATCGCTGCTGATATAGAAGCTATGTTCCACCAGGTGAAAGTACCCACTGAAGATCGCGACTTGTTACGATTCCTCTGGTGGCCAGATGGAGACTACAGTCAGAACATGATGGAATACAGAATGACTGTACATTTATTTGGAGCAACTTCCTCACCCAGCTGTGCAAACTTTTCTCTTAGGAAATGTGCTGAGGACAACGTCAACCAGTTCAGTGCTCAGGCTGTAAATACCATCATGAACAACTTTTACGTCGATGACTGTCTGGCATCAACAGCTACAGAGGAAAATGCAATAGCTCTGTATCATGAACTACGAGCAATCTGTGTCAAGGGAGGCTTTATACTTACCAAGTGGATGAGTAACAGTCGTCAAGTCTTGACCGGCATACCCGAAACCGAAAGAGCAAAGGAAATGAAGAATCTTGATTTAGATCATGATGATTTACCTGTGGAAAGAGTGTTAGGAGTACAATGGTGCGTCCAATCAGATGTATTCAAGTTTAAAATCATCTTGAAAAACAGACCTCTCACAAGAAGGGGAATCCTCTCTGCAGTCAGTTCTGTATATGATCCCCTAGGAATGTTGGCTCCGGTAGTCTTAACTGCCAAGAAGATCCTGCAAAAGTTGTGTAGGAAAAAGATTGGTTGGGATGATGCAATTCCAGATTCTATTACAGAGGAATGGATGAATTGGATTCAAGATCTTCATCTATTGGAAGATTTAAAAGTTGACAGATGCTTCAAACCCACAAACTTTGGAACAGTGACATCTGCTCAACTGCATCATTTCGCCGATGCGTGTGAAGACGGTTATGGAACTGTCACGTACCTTGTACTGTACAATAACCGTGGCCAGGTACACTGTAGTTTTGTGCTGGGGAAAGCAAGAGTAGCTCCTTTAAAACCAGCTACTATCCCTAGAATGGAGTTGACTGCTGCTACCATGGCAAGCAAAATGGACACACTAATGAGAAAAGAGCTGCAGATGGAACTGGCAGACTCTGTATTTTGGACCGACAGCACATCTGTGCTCAAGTACATCAACAACAAGACTGCAAGATTTCGAACTTTTGTGGCAAATAGAGTTGCTGCAATCGTCAAAGTCTCACATGCACACCAGTGGAGATATGTTAACTCTGTTAACAACCCAGCAGACATGGCTTCGAGAGGCTTGACAGTTAAATCTTTTCTGAAGAAAACCACATGGGTGTCCGGTCCTCAGTTTCTTCTTCATCCCCAGGAAGAGTGGCCTCAGAATCCTGACAGGTTGGAAGAAATCTCAGCCAAGGACACTGAAGTAAGGAGCATGACTGTAAATGCTGCTCAGATAACATCTGAAGAAGTGGATGCAACAACATGCTTCATTCATCACTTCTCATCCTGGGCTCGTTTGAAGAAGGCTGCAGCATGGATGCTCAGATTTAAAGGACTGCTTCTCAGCCGTATCAGAAAAAGAAAACAAGCCACTGAGCTGCACAAAGATGACATCCCACAAAGAGAACTGCGATCTGCACAGAAGGAGACAAGAAAACATGAAAACCAGAAATGGCAAGGTCTCACTATTGAAGAACTGGCTACTGCTGAGATGACCTTAATCTGCTTCTGCCAGAAGAAGAGATTTGCAGATGAAATCTCAAATCTGAAAAAAAGGAATGAATGTTAAGAGGTCAAGTCACATTCATAAACTCAATCCCGTTTTGGATAACGAAGTGTTAAGAGTTGGAGGGCGACTTGACAGAGCAGCAATGCCAGAAGAAATTAAACATCCTGTCATACTGGCCAAAGAGCTTCATATTTCAAATCTGATTCTTAGACATATTCACAAACAGGTGGGACATGGTGGTCGCAACCACATGTTATCCAGACTACGCCAGAAATATTGGATTCCTGGTGCCACTGTTGCAATCAGGAGAATCATGTCAAAATGTGTTGTTTGCCGCCGCATCAATGCTACTCCAGGACAACAGCAGATGGCAGACCTGCCTATTGACAGAATCTCTCCTGATGAACCTCCATTCACATATGTGGGAGTCGATTATTTTGGACCCTTTGGAGTGAAACGTGGAAGGAGTATTGTGAAACGCTATGGTGTCATATTTACATGTTTGGCTGTAAGAGCGATTCATATTGAAGTGGCATCATCACTTGAGACAGACTCTTTCATAAATGCACTTCATCGTTTTACAGCAAGACGAGGTCAAGTGAAAGAATTAAGAAGTGACAATGGGACTAATTTTGTGGGAGCACAGCGTGAGTTGAAGGAGGCGATTCAAGGCTGGAATCAAGCCCAGATTCACAATGTGATGCTCCAAAAAGGAATCAATTGGATCTTCAATCCCCCTGCTGGCTCACACCATGGAGGTGTGTGGGAAAGACTGATCAGATCAGTGAGAAAAGTGCTCAACTCTACACTTAATGTGCAAAATCTTGATGAGGAAAGTCTGCACACCATTCTGTGTGAAGTTGAAGCTATCCTCAACAGCCGACCGATCACCAAGGCTTCTACAGATCTAAATGACCTTGAAGCACTTACCCCGAACCACCTTTTGCTTCTGAAAACTGCACCTTCCATACCACCAGGACAGTTTCAGAAGAATGACATATATGCTCGCCGCAGGTGGAGGCAAGTTCAATATATGTCAGATTTATTTTGGAAAAGATGGGTCAAAGAATATCTTCCACAGTTACAGGAGAGACAAAAATGGTCTAACATCAGACGCAACTTTGCACCAGGGGACCTCGTGATCATAGTGGATGACACAGCGCCTCGAAACTCCTGGCTAACTGGAAAGATTGTAGAGACCATTCTGGACAGAAGAGGACTCGTACGTCAAGTTCGAATTAAGACCAAGACTGGCTTTTTGAACAGACCCATCACCAAAATCTGCCTGCTACAGGAGGCGGAAGAAAATTGACTTTGGATTCACCTTTCCCCCTTTGCCGCTGACCTTTGCCCCTTTTTTGCCCCTTGCACACTACACTGATTCACTACACTCACTATGAACTATACACACATCTTGAAGAAAGGAGAAAGAAGACTTCGATTTGATTGCCATTCATGATTGTGTAATTATTATTTGTTATTTAATAATTAGGGGCCGGTATTGTAGGAGCCAAAATATACATTTTGTTTGTTGTTTATTCTATTTGTTTATTTTTTCCCATGCTTGGGTTTTCAATGTGCCACAGCCCTTACTTGATTGATGAGCTCCTGCTGTGTGTCTGCTAATCATTGTACTTATGTCAGCTGTGTGTCTGGGCAGTGGCATTCAGTGAGAGAATGGGGTGAGCTCTAGGCTCAATATTTTCTGTTGACCGTTTAGTCGTTTAATCGTTTATAAGTATACGTTTTCATTTATCAACATTTTCAGTACATTCTTTTTGGACCTTGTTTATTTGTCAATAAATCAACTTAACTACAATAAGAACTTTCCTGGATTTGATTGAAAGAAACGCGTCACACAGTTCCTGCCGACAGCTCAGCCTCATAGCACTACTACTATTTGATTTCATGGGAAGAAGTAGTCGCTACAACACATGTAGTAAATAAATGTCACACACCCTGCACTGACATTATATCAAACTTGTAAAGCAATACACTTTAAAGCCGTTAGCTTTGAGCACTGGTAGGAGCACTATTTCTGTTTTTATATTCTATAAAATGTTCCCAAGTCCAGCAGCACTTCGCCAACACTGGTGTGCATCCTACTCCTGTTTGTTTACTACCTCCAAGGAGCAGCAGGTAAATGGCGCAACATTGTCGTTCGGCGGAAATTGATCTTGCAGTCTCTCACATGAGGACCCATACAGGGGGAACGCCATCTACAGTTTGTGGTGTTAGCCAGCCAAATGATTAGTCTAAAAATCACATGAAATGACTCGAGTCACACAGGGGATTCATGTCCCAAGTCTTAGATACAAATACAATAATAGATATTACAGCTTAGAGCTGGTAGCCTACACTCTGCACTGTTATGATGAATATAATTATGTGTTCAGCAAAAGTACCAGGATGGACTTTAAAATGATCGTTTTCCTTTTTATTGATTTTACTTTTACCATTTCCTGCAGCTATACTACGGTAGCTGCAGGAAGATCCTATTGGATAAGTAAATCAGCCTATTTGTATAACTGATTATATCTATATAAACCTGAATGATATTGCATTGTGTTCAGCCTCTGTACGTGCCCCTTTACTGAATCCATTTATATTTTGATGCACAACATGAAAATTGTTGACCTATTGTTGTGAAGGAATGTGTAGCACTCACTCCCATTTAGGGGTAAAAGGTACCTTTTTGTACATATTAATAATAATGTAAAGTAAACAAACATACAGCATTTGAATTTAGCAATTAAAAGCATGGATCTTGGAATAAATGATAGCCTACTTGCAGTGTTGGATGCAAGTAGTTTTACTCCACATGTATTTATTTTATTATTTTAGTATCTATTGTCACACCCATTCCTGGGGCCCAGAGGTGCTAAAATCTTTGAAATTCTGTACTTTGGTTTCCGGTTCAACAAGTTTCAGATGGTCATATCTTCTTCATTTTTATTTCAATTTCAATGAACAATACATCATATGAAAGCTTACATTATGTAGTTTCATGAAAAAGGACCATGGTCCACTTGTTTATCAAACCACTGTACTCACAGTGGTCACATATTGGATAAGTAAATCAGCATATTTGTATAACTGATTATATCTATATAAACCTGAATGATATTGCATTGTGTTCAGCCTCTATTTTTCAGTACGTGCCCCTTTACTGAATCCATTTATATTTTGATGCACAACATGATTTGTATAAGAAAAATACACAGGTCACAATTTTCAACACAATTATACCGCGATTTAAATCATTGGGCCTCATGCAGCAACCGTTCTTGTACAAGCTTTCAGCACGGTCCCCACTCTGAGAATCCATATGGGCACTTTAGGCACATTCAAACTAGACTAGAAACTAAATGAAACTAGAGACTGTGACTAAAACTAAAATGAAAATGTGCTGCCAAAATCAACCCTGGGTTAAACCTAGCAAGATTTCCTATTGATAAACAAAAATACATTTTCGAGGCAGGTTGCACAATTTCAGCCAATCAGGACAGAGTACTCATTTATCAGCTTAATTTAGTGGCCAAGTATAAGTTCCAATGTTGTCTGCTCATTTCCTTGTGTCATCACTTCCAAATTACACATTTATTTGTTAATAACCTCTACAGATCTAGCTTATAGCGCCACCTAGGTGCCAACCGGCCCTGAAGATAACTTGAAGGACAACTTTAGTTTTTTTTTTTTTCAAACAAGGCTCATGTTTTAGGTTGTTATTAGAGAAAGTAAAAGATAAGTGTTTTTTCATTTGCTGCTTTCTTTCGTTTTAGGGATTTTAGCTGACAGGGGCGCGGGGGCATTCGAGCATGGGCCTAAATACGTATTTTTTTACAAAATATTATGGCTATTTTATTTTTACTATTTACTATAGTCCTAATAGACCCCAGGAAATTACATCTGGCAACAGAAGATCACAGGATCTACTGAATGTGAAGGAGGCCTTCTGGGGGGAAGCCACACTGTGTGTCATAGGCTCAATATGTCAGTTTGACACATTCAGTAGATCTCGTGATCTTTTGTGGCCATATGTAAATTTTTGGGGTCTAGTAGGACTATAGTAAATAATTAAAAAAATAAATGGCTATAAAATTTTGTAAAACAATACATATTTAGCCCCTTGTTCGAATGCCCCTGTCAAAAACAGCTAAATTCCTTAAAACTAAAGAAAGCAGCAAATGAAGAAAAATTAACAACTCACTTATTTTACTTTCTCCAATAACAACCTAAAACATGAACCTTGGTCAAAAAAAAACTAAAGTTGTCCTTTAATACTGATCAAACTTTAGACATACCTATTCCGTGGTATTCCAGATCACACACCGTTTGCTGGTCAGAACATGTGTCAAAGCTCCTCCCATGCCGACCGCGTGCGGGATGATTTGGTTTCACCGCGGGTGGTGCCGAATGGTTATCTGAGGATACAAAACAGAGAGGGAAGTTGCAACGCTCAGTTCACACGGGTGTGATTTTCAAAAATAGCAGACCTACAAGTTCATAGCGCGGCACCGTTCCGCGCTATGAACTTGTAGGTCTGCTATTTTTCAATAGCTAAACTAAAATGTATGTAACCACCAAAAGGGGTTCCCGCTCAAAAATCGTAAAATGAAACCAAATGGACCCGTATGGGTCCCTGCATTACTTCATTTATAAGAAGTCTACACACTTTTTGATCAACGTTTGCCAACAGCATGGAATTGTGGACAAAATACCGAACAACAAAATATTCTTTAGTTCTGGGTCTGATCAGGCTAAATCTCATCAAATGGTGGTCCGTGCCGGCTCAGATGCCAACTAAATAATGGGCCTTACAAATGAAAAGGGTTGAAAACCCCTGCTATATTCCCAAATTCCTTCTAAAACAGCAGTTCTCAAACTTTGTTTGTGTCTGGTATGGTATAGTAGGCCTATAGGCTATTTGGCATCACTTCCAATTACACATGTTCTTAATACATTATTTTTCATAAATTAAAATCCCCCTCCTCACACGTTTAGACATACCTAGGCTTATTCTGTGTAACTTGATCACTGGCATCATCATGGTAGCGATAAGCGTTGAAGGTGCTCCTCAGAAGAAGACAGTTTTACAAGCCACCATGAAAGCATATCCTTTGGAACGTGCGTCGGCCGTCGGTGCACCCTGAGTATATATTGGTGTCAGCTGTGCGCCTCTAAGGGCACTGTCTAGTGAGCTAATCTAAGAGCTAATTTGGTGGACGATCTCTTCAAAATAAGAGTACCCTCTAGAGTATTGAAAAAAAGTTTAATTTGCACATTAAAACTACAAATTAAGCATTTAAATGATGCTATGCTATAAGACACACATTATGTTTCTGTGTAAAAATAGGTAATTAAATCATAATAATAATAATAATAAAGTTATCTAAATGGATAAATGCTATTCACTGGAGTGAAATCTAAGCTAGCAAATATAAGACTTCCGTTGGACGAACTCTTCAAAATAAGAGTAGCCTACCCTTCAGTTTGGGGCTAAACTGTATCTATTGAAAAACTGTTCATTTGCACATTCAATACTATAACTTAAGCGTAAGGGCACCTTTGGCCATTTTGTGAACACCCCAGACAGTTTTTAAGTTTCGCTCGATTCAGTATTTATATATTTGATAGCTTATTCATTTTAGCTGCCCCGCCCCCTTCCTATACACAAACTCCATTTTTGAGGGGCGCTAGCTGTCTTTATTTCAATATTTGTTTAATAAACGCCATTGACAATGAAGGGAAAACATACGTCCTTTTGTAACTCATTACGTCATTGTCTCTTTATTGTTAATGGCATTTAATGTTTGTTTTACACACACACACACACACACACACACACACACACACACACACACACACACACACACACACACACACACACACACAGTGTCTATAATAAGAAGTCCAATTGAAAGACCACAAATGATGTCCAGTCCAAAATTTTAAAAATCGAATATTAACTCCATTATCCCCCCACGCGGTGGCGCTGTAGGGCAGTACTAGTAAACTACAGGCAAGTCATTATAGTGCGCACGTGTGTCTGATTGGTCCTCTCAGCACCGACGGATGATTGGTTCGCTGTGCGTAAAGTAGGCTACATTCACCCCCTCCATATATCCCTCCATATATTTGGTTATTTTTGGCAGACCGGGCGGGAGAGGGACGTTGTGGCATGATGAAATCCAGGTTCTTATAAGGTACAATACCATTCTAGAGATAGAAATGATAGAATACCTCCGGGGCTATTCATCATATGTTTCTTATTATAACGTTTCTACAGAAGCTCTGCTTTTGATGGATATCTGGTATGTTGTTTTACTATACGTGCGTAAAAGTCACTCGTCAAATTTAAGAATAACCTCGTAGCCAAGTAAGTTACCATCATTATCATGACGAGCAGCAGCAGTAGTGCGACGACGAAGAAGTCCCTGGAAGACATGAGTCTGGATTCCGGCTATGTGGATTCCTCCTGCAAGTCCCTCAGCCGGTCTCATTCGTCCCGGTCCAGAAGGCAGTCCCAGTCCCACGAGTCCCCTCAGCGGGGTGCAGGTTCCTGCTGGTCATGGCAGCAGCAGCAGCAGCACACCCACCACCACGCCACCACCACCGGCTCTATGAGCAGCAGGAACGGCAGCTGGGACACGGTGAGCACGGCGCCAGAGGACTCGGACCCGGGCGGCGACCTCCTCCTCCTCCATCTCAAGTGCTGTCCGTGTCTGCCGGAGCTGGAGGAGTACCCGTGGAGCGACGCGGAGCTGCGGGGGGTCTTGCTGCGGAGTGGCGCGTCCTTCAGCTGGGACGCCGTCCACAGGCTGTCGGCGCTGCTGCGGAGGGCCCTGGTGCGCATATCGCGCGAGGCGCAGCGGCTGAGCGAGCTTCACCGGAGATGCACGCGATTCGAGGTTCACAAACAATGATTATTATATTATAAGACTGAGAGTAGACCTGTCAAAAATGATTAATTATAATAGCCTAATTGCAATTATTGGAGATCATAGGCCTAATAATGTCTGCATAATTGTTTCCATGGGAAAAATGGGTAAATACGCATGAGCTTGTAAATTTGCTATTTACACACTATAGGCTACTATAGCCTATATAGTTTAGGCTATATAGGCTTATAAGTAGAGCTAGCTTATAACGTTTACTATATAACTTCATCATAAGTAGGCTTATAAAGTTCTTAAGAAATTTACTTGTAGGCCTATATAAATCAAGCCAAACAGAAAAGTATTCATTTATGATGTCGAATGCCAAAAACACAATTAGGCCTGCAATTCTTAATCGCAATTATTTCTGTGACAATTAAATGGTATATCCCATTCTGAACGGGAACCCATTTTGGTGTTAGTTATGCTTTAGCTATTGAAAAATAGCAGATCTACAAGCTCGTAGCGCGCCACCGAGTGGCGCGCTACGAGCTTGTATAGTCTGCTATTTTTTTTAAATCGAAGAACGACTGACATTTTTTAGAATCTGATCTCAGGTCCGAATGGGTTAATCAGACCAGTGTGTGTCCACAGTGGAAACCTCGTATGAATCTGATCTCAGGTCAGAATGGGATATTATACAATGTAAAATGTCACGTCGTCATGCAGTCACGATGACCAACACTTGCCCCCCATCATGCATTGCACACACACACACACACACACACACACACACACACACACACACACACACACACACACACACACACACACACACACACACACCACAGGTCCAGAGCGCCGCCAGGCTGGTGCTGAGCTGGGGCCTCGCCGAGAAGTGCGCGGCGTCCGCCGTCAGAGCGCTCTCCCTGGACAGCATGAGCTCCGGGACGGCCGGAGGCGGATCAGCGGGCCGGTCCGCCCGCTGCGGGCTGACCCTCTCCGTGGGACGCTTCTTCCGCTGGATGGTGGAGACCCGCGTGTCGGTGCGCGTGCACGAGCACGCCGCCATCTGCCTGGTGGCGTGCGTGGAGAGCCTGGCGGAGGAGGTGGGCGCGCGGGCGGCGCGGGCGATGCTGCGCGAGGAGGAGGAGGAGGGGTCCGTGGGCGGCGGTCCGGTGAGCGCCGAGGTGCTGGAGGCCACGGTCAACGGCGACGCAGAGCTGTGGGGTCTGACGCAAGTGTACGAGCATCTGATCTGCGGCAAAGACGCCAACGGTAGGCTAAAGATCTATCTATCTATCTCTCTATCTATCTATCTATCTCTCTATCTCTCTATCTCTCTATCTATCTATCTATCTCTCTATCTCTCTATCTCTCTATCTCTCTATCTATCTATCTACCTGTTAAGTGTCAGTCAAGAGTAAGACACTATAGCCTATACATGCAGTAATTGGCAACCAATAACCTCCCCAGACCCATCCCACCCACAATCATCTCAGAATAGAATAGTTAGCATTATAATATCAGAGGTCGACATACAATATATTGCGCAATTGTTTTTGCACATACACATGTGATGTGATTACCGTATACATGAACATGAACATATACTGTGTGTGTGTGTGTGTGTGTGTGTGTGTGTGTGTGTGTGTGTGTGTGTGTGTGTGTGTGTGTGTGACAGACAGACAGACAGACAGAAAGACAAAAGAGAATAAAAGAGCTGATCGAGAGAGAAAGATATTAACAGATGTGATGTTGCGATGCATTGTGCAGGCCTGCTATTTTTGCAACACCCACATGGCTGCAACTATACATATAAATCAGGTGACATTGCATAGTGTGTGTAGATAAATCAGTTTATGTCGGGGCACGTGTGGGTGGTTGACTCATAAAAGTCCTAATTGTGGGGTGGGAGGGCGGTAATTTGGTAAAACCCCGGGGGGGGGGGGGGGGGGGGGGGGTGGGGGTCGTGACCCACCTGGGTAATTTAATTGTTAGTCAATGATGTCTCCATCTCATGCTGACCCAGTTGATGGTGCAGGCAGTGAACGGTGGTCTTTAGAAGCCCACCAGTACCGTGACAGAGTTTTAGACCAAAGCCCGCAGACAGGAAACTAGCAATTTGGGGAATAATAAGCGGCACGGAAGTAGAGGATACTTGTTGATATACATCTGCATTGTGTGTGTGTGTGCGTGTGCGTGTGTGTGTGTGTGTGTGTGTGTGTGTGTGTGTGTGTGTGTGTGTGTGTGTGTGTGCGTGTGTGTGTGTGTGCGTGCGTGCGGTGTGTGTCAGTGTGTGTGCGTGGACGTGTGCGCGCGCGTGTGTGCATGTTTGAGAGCTATTATCAAAGTGTGTTTATGTGTGTGACCCTGACTGTGGATATATGATGGGTATATCAATCTCTTTTGATATTTGTGTGTTTTATGTGTATGTGTGTGTCTATACTGTATATGTCTTTATAATTGGTGTAAAGTAAACATACTGCCGTCATTTAAGATACTTCCACATCGTCAGCACTTGAGCTGGTTCTTTTGCAGTCAGGTGCAGCTGAGCAGACAGGGGTCACATACTCAGGGCTCCATTTTCGTCACCGCTAAACGCCTTAAACGTCTTTGCCTTTTTTACTATTTTGAAGAACATTTTTGAATAGTTCAACTAGCCAATCTACATTGACACATTGTGAGCTTGTAGACTGGCCATTTTAACTATTCAAAAATGTTTGGCAAAATAGTAAAAAAAAAAAAGGCAAAGAAGTTTAGGGATAAACGAAAATGGAGCCCCATATGTTGAAGTGCCTCACACTGACCAAGTGACCTTCCTTCACCACATTTGACAACACATTTCCCCCATGATTGCCATTACAGAACGTACCCCGTTATTAGACACATCCTGTTTAGGAACCACAAAGTATATAAGATTCTTTCCCACCGTTTTCTGCAGTTCTGTCTTTTCACAAACCGCACTCTTAATGTTTACCAGAACTATAAGAAGTATTTCATTGACCTATACACGGTGCCACTACAATACATGCACAGGAAGGCTCAGGCTCAATAGGGATTCCCCCCCTTTAGTTGAGTCGTTTGATGTATTATCCCCCCCCCCCCCCCCCCCCACACACACCCATGTGGTAAAACCAGATTTCATATCCAGGTGGTTACATCTGGGAATCATCCAGGATTAGGTTTCCTAGTGGGGGGTGGTCAAAGCAGAGTATACCCCTGCCGGAAGCCTATATATATATATATCTCCATCGGCATAAGAAAAGGCAGATTCCCCTTTGCAAGAGCGATGTTTGGGTTCACAATGCGGGGAGACCCAGGTTTAAATGAAGGCTATATAGGCAATTTATTGATTATTTAAAGTTATTCTAGATATTCTTTTGTTGGAGGTACAAAAGTATATCCTTTTTTTTTTTTAGATTTCTTTTTCGCTTTTCTGCCTTTATTGATAGTATCAACTATCAAGTGAAGATTGACAGGAAAGAGAGGGAGAGAGAGAAAGGTCATCATGAACGGGACTCGAACACGCGACGGCGCTGTCAGGCCAGAGCCTATTATGACTTCTTATCAACTTCAGTGAAATATTGTGGCTGGTAGGCCCGGCACCCTGGGTGCGTTCCTGTGGGACTGGAACCCCACACACGGAGTCGCACCACTCACTTCACACGGGTGTGATTGATTTTGCAACATGGGTTGCAAAATCAATATATATATATCATATTTTCACCATATGCAGATCTGCATATGACCTATCTAATCTATAGTAGCTCAATTTGGAAATAATGCATCAATAATTTAGCCTGGAAACCAGACAAACCTGCCACTGTAAAAAAAAAATAGGCAAAAAAAAATAGTATGGCCATGCCGCAGGCTAGCAATGATTAGGGTGGTTTTAGAGGGTGAAATAAAGTTCAACACACTGGTTGACTAAACATGACAACATCTGTCAATGCAGAATGTGCATGCAAGACTACAGTTACCAAGACGTTTTTGAACCACTTAAACCCTATACTTTGTCGTACAATTTGGCTCATTTTCAGATGTGTACATTTTCTTCTTTGGTTTCCTCAAATCATTGCTGTCGGACATAACCGGGCATCTCCATATTTCAACTATGTATGTTTTTTTATTGCCCTACTCTACTGCACTTCAGTCAGTTGCAAAAAGTAGCAAGAAATAGCCGAAGTGAAAGTGGTGAAGTGTGTCTGTAGTTTCATGAATATTGAACCAATGAAAAGTAAGAGCTTGTGATTAAATAATAACCACATTGGATCCGTTGGAATACATACACGCTTTTGGGCATGCAACCACCCCGACAGAGACGAAATCATTCATTATTCCCCCAACTTCAAATTGGGAGCTGCAGCTGAACAGTGGCCCTGACTTCGTTACAGCTCATTAATGTCACCTTAATGACTCGCCAATGGTGGTTTAGCGTTTGTTATAGCTTCTATTCCTCTCACACAGGAGCCAAAGAGGCCTCCATTCATGCTCCCTTGTGTATAGGGCATGGGGCCAGTGGTTTGTCCCCCAGACTAAACAAACACCCCCTGGGTACAAAGAAGCACGTTGAGGGCTGCTGTTTTCACTGTTCAACATGTGGTCAGAGAGGTAGCTGTCACCCCCCCCCCCCTCCCCCCCCCCCATGTGAACACTGCAAATGCACTCTCACATGCACACGTATAGGTACACAACTACACATACATGTAGAGACGCGGGTACACACGAACACTCACTCACTCACATACACACACGCCGCACACTCATTCACCAGCACAGATATATAGCATAGGTCTATAGACTGTACAGCAGTGGTTCTCCAACTTTTTTTTCCTTTCAAAGGAACCCCCACGTAATTATGTATTTGGCCGCAGACCCCCCCCCCCCCCCCCAAACAAGTTTGTGCCAGGTACAGGAGAGGAGATTTATGTAAAAACAAAATTGATAACCAATGCTTTATATAGTGTAACTGTACAGCATAACTCGCACTCGTAAACTCATGGAACACAATTACGTTATACCTCATGCGTCGGTTCACTTTTTTTTAATGGCATATATTGCACAACAAGCGGTCAAACAATGGCAAAACTGTTCTGCCTCTTTACGCTGACAATAAAAAAGCCCAAGTCCCTGCGGTGAAACCCGAGGCAGAGTTATACACAGTATAGGAGCGTTGCTGCATGCCGCCGCTCTCCGGCCTCTTCCCCCTGCTATAAGCTCATCCAGGATCACAGCTTGCAATGCCATTATCTTCAAGCTCAAATCACCGCAGCGGCGAGCACTCAAATATGTAATGGATGGTGTGGTGTGGTGTGTGTGTGTGTGTGTGTGTGTGTGTGTGTGTGTGTGATGATTTCTCTCAGCGGAGATTGGGTTTTACTGTGTTGAATAGTATCACTTCCATTTAGTTTTCTTTATAACGCTGCCCTGTAATTTCCCCCCACACACACACTTTTAAGGGCCCCGCAGTGGCAGTGCTTTATTATTAAGTGTTGTTCTGTCTCCACGTACTCGCATATTTTCTTTGTTATTTACGTAAATTGCACTAAATTGAGTCCTGCCTCGCGTCAGTTGAGCGTTTTGATTTATTTTATTTCATGACGGTTGTGATGGTTTTGTGTGTGTGCGCGTTAATCTCATACATGGCACACACAAGTTAAAGGTAGAGTCAGTGATTTCACTTAATTCAAATATCACTTATTTTTTTGTTTTGTTGTGATAATCCTCTCTACTATAGAGTGTGCTGACCATATAAGGAGTTCCTCCCTGTCCCCAGTTAACCCCTGGGGGTCAAAAAACCTTAGGTTTCGTTTTTGTTCTCTATCCTGATTGGATGAAAGCTTGTGTCCCAAGGCAAAAACGAAACCTAAGGGTTTTTGACTGAAATCACTGACACCCCCTTTAACATAGAGATTACGTTTCAGTCAGTGGGAAAAAAAGTGATCATCCTGCACTGTAATACTGAGCGAAGATGAGAATTCCACGTTGTGAGTTGTGGAAATGTTTTTGACGGTCTGTGTTAAATTCACACTCTGGGGGTTTTTGCGAGTGTTCAGTGAAAAAACGTGAGTGAAGCACATTTCTTCAAACGCACTGATGAGAGAGAAGTGGCGGGAAGACATTTGTTATGGTAGCATGGTGGTGTCAACCTGGGATGTGTGCTGGTATGCTCTGTTATCTCAGGAGAGGCTGTGCACACAAGTTGACACGGCCTAGAGCTGCATTGGTGTCAACATGAGCACATTAAAATCCTGTGTTCATTCATCGCCTGAGGGTCCATTTGGTTTTTATTTGTAACCCCCCCCCCCACACACACACACACACACAATGGAGGTCTGAAAAAAATAATTAACATGTTAATGTTTAATGTTGAAAATGAGTGGTGTTCCCCTTTAATGAACACATTTACCACATAGGCTTACTTATACACGTATGTTTTTGGTACATAAAAACACATACGTATTATATGTGCCATATTATAAATGCCATATATGTTCATATTCGATAATGAATCATGATATATATTTTGGTACTTACAGTAAAATACCATTATGTTCTCCTATGTTCTCTATTTAATTTTCATATAATGTATTTTCTGCAACTATACATGTTTCATATCAAAGAGGCTATATCCATACGTAACCATCAGACCACTGTTATTATTAAGCCATCAGTGGATTTGTGAGAAATTTTCCACTGTAAAGTGTTGTGGCAATTTTGTTGAAGAAACCACACAAGTCTGATCCAAAATGCCGTGACACATTTCAATAAAAGAATATGTATGAGAAAATCACCAAGTCCGTTGATTAACCCATTTTGCGCGGGAACCCGTTTTGGTGTTAGCATCATGTCATGCTTTAGCTATTGAAAAATAGCAGATCTAAAAGCTCGTAGGTCTGCTATTTTCGAAAAATCAAACAACGACTGACATTTTTTTATTCTGATCTCAGGTCAGAATGGGTTAATCAGACCAGTGTGTGTCCAGTGGAAACCTCGTATGAATCTGATCTCAGGTCAGAATGGGTTAATCATCTTGGACCGATTATTTTATCATCAGATCGTCCATCTCTGTTATCCCACAACCAAACAAATGTGTTTCACAGGAGTTGTCTCTCCATGAGAAACATTGTAGCTAAAGCTTAAAAGGGATAAGCCTGGAACAAGATAATACTAAAAAGAGCCTTCTGTTTTTACAGTTTTGCATCCATAGTGCCAGATGGAGATAACATTAAATTAAATGTTGGTGGTACAGTAATGTGATTCTTGCTCTAATCCTCTGCTCATAACTCCAGTGGTATGAAATATCATCTGGATCACACACACACACACACACACACACACACACACACACACACACACACACACACACACACACACACACACACTTCCTTCGGCATAGCCACTGACCCTTCCTTGACCTGAACACACAGGTCAAGGTAAGTTACATTTTATTTGAATAGCAGATTCTGAACAGGGAATCTCAATGTGCTTCTAATGGAAAAAGAACGGACAGTATGGTAATTTTAATTTAATACAGTAGGGCCTATACTGTATACTTTACAATGCAGTGGACTGGCGCTCTCTTCCAATAGTGTTATTTGTAAGTACGTATACTGTACTTGACAGCTCACTATTTCTTCTTTATTCTCTCACTCACTGGTATTTTCTTTCATTCTCTCGCACGCTCACCATTTTGCGATTCCCTGGAATGGGTTCAGTATATTTTCGAGAAGCACATTGAGAGTCGAAGGCACACTGCAGGTCACAAGAAGGAAAAGTCTATTTAACCATGTTAGGCTTAAACTCTTCAGTTTGAAGCCTTCATTTGTTCCACTTCATGCTTTTTCCAGTTTGGCAAGCATTACTGAGCTGAGAGACACATCACCTGGACTGGAATTCCTGTAAGATGATATTATTTTCTCCATGCAAAGTAAAGCTTGTCTGCTCTCCAAGTATATAAACTATTGAGTTCACATATTATTATACTCTTTTTTATTTTTTTGAGTGGTGCAACCACTCCAAGGAACAGCGATGTCCGTGTTCACCTATGTGTCCGCCTATGTGTTGGTTCACCTATGTGACTATACCTATGTGTTGGTTAATGAGCACCAGTATAATGAGTACCAGTAGGGGCGCTGTTGTGCCAGAAACAGAGAGAGAGAGTGCTGCGCTGTTGCCTGTTAATGAGGGAGAGAGAGAGAGGGGGGGGGGGAGTTGCTAACCTGACGCTGCCAGATGAGGGCGGTATTGCGGAAACATATTCCCCAACACAACACTCATCTGGGATCTCTGACAGAGTTGAGCCCTGAGTCAGATCTGCTTCACACCGAACCAATCAGCGTGAGCTAAAGGCGGGATGCGGATGTGACGGTATATAGACACGTCGATATGATTGGTTGTGTTTGCACGCCCACACGGTGATAGACAGACGCTCCCATCCAATCATCTACCATGTATCTTGAAAAAAAGGAACAGCCCCGTCATCGAATTTGCTTCCGCGATCCCAGATCCAAATAAGCTGTGAAACAAATTTGTGTAGCAAGCTTTTTGGATCTGGCAGCGTCAGGTTAGGGAGTTGCACCACTCAGTCAAAAGTGATTATTTTTATATATATAATTTTTATCCCACGATTTTGCAACCCAGTAATGTAATCCTGCAGGGCGCTACACTTCCTCTGCCAACCTGGGGGGGGGAAGGGGACTGACCTCATGCCTCCTTCTATGCATGAGGAGTCCAAGCTGCTTCTTTTCACCTGACAGGGGAGAATTTCCCTGGCCGGACGTAGCGCGTGCACGGAACACGCTATTCCGACCAGTTCCTTTCCCCTCCATCAGGCACCCCGGCTGGCCAGGGGGAGGTAGTTTTAGAGACCAGGATTACATTATGGTACATAATTATGGTACTCTTGACGGGATTAGGTGCATTTCACCAAAGGGACAGAACGAGTTAACGACACTCTGATCAACTTGATCAAGAGTCAGACTTGGCGCTAAAACATGTGCGAAAGGAAGCCTCCATTCTGACAGAGCTCCAAAGACGAAGAGAAAAGATGAGTTGTCTTTCAGGGAGCAAACCAACCACTCTGTTTAGCAATGGTGGAAAGCAACTATTAGTACTTTTACTTAAGTACAATTTTGAGGTATTTGTACTTTACTTGAGTATTTCCAATTTCCAGTACTTTTACTTTTACTCCACTACACCACGAAGCCAACATTTGTACTTTTACTCCACTACAGTTATTTGAAAACTTTAGTAACTAGTTACTTTGGAGATTTTAATTTTGATTAGAGAACATACATTAACCACTTCAACCCTATACATTCCGGCCATTTGAAAATTGCAGATCTACAAGCTCACAATGCGTCGCAACGCAACGCATTGAGAGCTTGTAGATTGAGTACTTTTCCCACCACTGCTGTTTACTTCATAAAGTCTTGTCAAGTTGAACCTAATGTATCCGTATAGTCCCGTACCAAAACCTAGCGCTAATGTTAACCATTACCATAACCCTATTTGAATCCCTAACACAAACCCAGACGTTAATGCTAACCCTAAATAAGCTCTTGATACGCGTGGGGTGTTAATTTATGCATTTGTCTCACAAATGTAACCAATTAGACCCTCCCTATACGGCCTATACGGGTCTGTTGGGCATTTGGGGTTACACATTTTTACACTCTCAGAGAGAGAGTCGACCTGCGTGTGTTTTGAAAACTAGTTTAAATCAACAACTACGTTAAGGTGCACACCTCCAGCTGAGGTCTAGCCGGTTCACAGCCCTCTGTCCTATGCATGGCCCCACTGTAGTCGACGTGTTCTCCAATAATCACACAGTTGGAGCATTATACCACACAGCAGCAGAACAGAGCTGTTGTGTTGGCCCGGGGGTGACTGCGTGCCTGTGTTCTCATTTGACCACTGAAGCTCTCTCTCTCTCTCTCTCTCTCTCTCTCTCTCTCGTGCGCTCTCGCTCTTGCTCTTGCTCTCTCTCTCTCTCTCTCTCTCTCTCTCTCTCTCTCTCTCTCTATCAATTCAAATGGGGCTTTATTGGCATGGGAAACATACGTTTACTTGGGGCCAATATAAAGCAAGTGATGAAAACAATCCAAACTAAAGAAATGTATACTTATACTACGTAGAATACATTTAACCATGTGTCACTCTGAGAGTGTATACAGAATGTAACCAGCTTGTCTTGTATAATAAGGGCCCATTTGGGTCGACTCAAGAGTTGAATATTTAACATCAATAAGGATTTTATTGTGTAACTCTCTCTCTCAGTCTCTACCTTTCCCCCACCACTCACTCACTAACAAGAATTGTGTGGGTGTTCTGTTTTCATTCAGTCACACGTACACACACAGGGACAGAGTGAAAGGAAATGACTTAATCACACGTGATTATGGACGTATAAGCACACAGTAGCTCAGCCTGGGGTGGGGTACGGGTGGCGGTGGGTGTGCAGGGGGGGGGCATGCAGTTCAGTGTCTAGGTAAGGGATTAGAAATCAGTCATTTGTGCTTTGTCTCTCTATATGCCACAGACTGGCACTTGTGTTCATGAATAGATACTTGTTTGAGCTTTTTTCTGTTTTGCTGTTTGCTGTTTTCTAAACAGAGCCAATTATGTGCTGCATTTCATTATCGTGGTGCATGGCACACATTTGGAACGAAAAGACAAGACCTTGTGTTTATAGGGGTGTTTCCCAGGAGGACAATGCGTCGGTGTATCCATTTCAGAGCCAGACACTCTCTCTCTCTCTCTCTCTCTCTCTCTGAATCTCTGTTGGACATTTTATTATTTTAGCAGTTTACACATTACACATACTTTTCCTCATACTGCTCTTCCACCCCGACTTTTGACTACAGCATAATGAACAAGTCTGCGCCGCGTGGAAATGAAGACAGCTTTATCTTCGTTCCTGCATTTACTAAATATACAGTAGATAGAGATGGTTACGTGAGTGTCCCATGGTTTCACGCAAAAGTCCTTGGTTCAAACTCTTGTTTGCAACCATGTTCTGCATCATAATAATACGAGGTTATAGGTCCACAGTTTTCATGACCGTCTCCCATATATGCCGCTGTGGTGCAGGAGCTATGTCAAGGCTTTGTAAACAGAAGGTTCTTGGCTCCCGACATGGAGGGAGTAGAACTTTCTTCGTCGGGTATCACACCTGACGAAGGTTTGGAGAGGCAGACATTTTGTCTTTTGCCGCTTCTGTTATTACATTATTTTGGGAGCATTCAAACGGTGTGTGCGGACCTTCTATACTTTTCAGTATCATGGTCAGTGACATAGTTAGTACTTACACTAACTATACTAACTATGATACTGAGTTACTGACCATGATATGGACACAGAATTATACCTTATTGACACTGACCAGGGCCATGGAGACACTATGACCAGTGCCATACACTCTGTATACTGTATAATTGCAAGACAGGTTGGTTTGGGATAACTCAATGTGGATCTATTCCAAGCCACTCAATGTCGCAATTTTTCTCACTCTCTCACACGCACGCACGCACGCACACAGGGAATGGTTGAAGCAGACTTGCCAATAAGGTGGGGTGTGATGGCCTGTGAATAATGCTCCCGCCCAGGCTTGGCCTTTGTTAAAACTGTCCTCTCGCTAAAGCTGTTTCCATTGTACAGAAGTTCAGGAGTCAGCAGATAGCCATTTCACCATGACATAATGGATGGAGAGCTCATCAGCGCGCGTGTGCGTGTGTGCGTGTGTGTGTGTGTGTGTGTGTGTGTGTGTGTGTGTGTGTGTGCGCGCGTGTCAGAATGTGGGTTGCGGGTTGTGGGTGGGTTAGGGTGCGTACAGATATCCGACAGTGTGCTTTATCATTCTGTAAGGTACATTCGGCTGCACATTTCTCACGTATTACGGTATTGTGTAGATGGAGCAGGGTGGTCGCTTTGAGTACCAAGTCAGACCGAGGACAGAGTCAAGACTATAGGAGAGTAAAAGAGGAATAAAGCTAATAAAAATATATAAAGACTAAGACTGACTAGCAACTACACAAGTTAACCCATTCTTGAACGGGAACCCCATTTGGCGTTTTACCTAAGCATTATGTTATACTTTAGCTATTGAAAAATAGCAGATCTACAAGCTCATACCACCGAGTGGCACGCTACGAGCTTGTAGGTCTGCTATTTTTGAAAAATCGTAAAAATGCGGCACAAATCTTTCAATATATATATATATATTAACAGGAAGTGTAGGATTTGTTTTGTTTATGTCTTCAAGTAGCCCTTATAACTATTCCCAGCAGTCAAATCACTTCCAAGCCGTTCAAATGACTATCGATTGACACATCTTTGCATAAATGGACAATGCAGTTAGTAGAATGTGATTGATATATACATTCAAGATTTATATTAGGAAAAGTCCTCTCCTCGGAATTGTCTTCTGCAAAACAACGTGTATGGGGAAAACCTGCCCCAATTGTACGCTAGTAAATCAACGTAACGATTGCATTGCATTGTGTGTTGTTCACCAGGTGAGATGTCACTGCCAGCCCACACCACCAAGGACCCCCTGGACCCAGCGGAGAGCAGGGAAGATGCCTTCGTTCAGCTAGAGCTACACGCCCTGGAACAGGCCCTGCTGGCCACCTGTGTGGGCAGCATCACAGAGCTCAGTAAGTGTGTGCGTGCGTGCGTGGGTGCGCGTAGGCCTACATGACGTGCCACATTTGGTTTGCCCCAGCAGTCACAGTGGGGCTACTGTGTGTTTGTTTTAACTGTGACCCGTGTCTGGTCTGTAGGGACAGATCATTATACAGCAGACCTCAGGTCAGCTCAGTTATATATATATATAACACTCCTGCTCGCTGTGTAATATAAAACAAGCACTCCTTCACATCAACGCCGGTGTGAAGTCAACCCCTCCGTTCCACTAACACATTACACCTCGTTATCCAAACACTTGTTAGAGAGAAAGAAAATAGACAAACTAAACTTGACTTTACTTGGTTAATGACATAGGATAAGACGTACATACACATGATACACTGAACATAAAACCTGACACCAACTTAAGATCCAGCACTGGACAAACGCGAGGCAGAGTTTAAATAGTCACTGCAGGGAGCTCATCACCCAACCTGGCTCAGCTGGTCCCCACAGGTGATGGCACTCAGGGCAATCAGAGTCAGAGGAGCAGGACTTGGGGAGAGACAGAGGGAAATCATGGACAAACGGAGGGGCTCAGGACGCGACCATGACACATTGAACAGGTTGTCCAGACAAAACAGGAACATTTGTGCACAGTTGACAATGACACAAATCCCCTGCTGGCTTATGCATCCGCAGACACTGACAGGGGTGTTCTTTAGAGCTTGGCTCAATGCACTGTATCACCATCAAACCTCACAACAAAGGCACAACATATCATTAGATTCACTATACTACGGGGTGTATGTGTATGTCATATTCTATTCGAGATGTGGATGAGGCCATTTCCCTTCCATGCAATTCATCTAATCTAAACAGTGGAAGACTGCCATCGTGTGTCTTGAATAAATAAAAGGTTAAAGATGGAATGCAGTGACCCCCCCCCCCCCCTAAAACATGATCATCAGTCACTATGATTGTTCGAAAAGTGTTAAAATTATGTTTTTATGTGGCCACACCAACCAGTTTATTAAAGGCGTAGTGAAATGAAAAATACGTTTTTCACACTTTTCATCATCATATACCTAACAATGGATGCCAAAAAAATGGGCAAATTCTCATTTATGTGTGTTTTTTATATCAAAAGTCCATACAAATATTTGTTTAATTACTTCCTGAAAACTAAAACGTGCTGCGTGATGACGTGTAGAGATACACATCGATAAAAGCCAATAAAAATTAAGCTCACCCCGTTTAATTCCCCATATCTGCGCATCCGTGCAGCACAGCTGCTACTGATTACAGAAATCCTCCCGTTTTTATTCTCATTCAAGATAACATCCAGACAGTGTTTATTACTCGGTTTCAACTTAATCATCACGCTAAAATATGTATCTGGAAACATTATAGGGTAGAAATAAGCCACATAACATACCAGTAAACTGGTACAGCTGGCCAACTATCTGACTTGTAAACAAACACAGACCAGCTGCTGCGTATAGCATAGCTACCGTCCCATCGCCTGAAGGGATGCGACGCTCTGAATATATATATATAATATATATAAATATATATATATATATAAAAGAAGACTTTTCTTTTTTATTTACGTCAGGCCTGGGTTAAATTATGTTGTTTTTTTCTCATTCTCGCCCCATGAAGGCGACCTGGTAGAGTTTAAATAGTCACTGGAGCTCATCACCCAACCTGGCTCAGCTGGTCCCCACAGGTGATGGCACTCAAGGCAATCAGAGTCAGAGGAGCAGGACAAATTATGTTGTTTTTTTCTCATTCTCGCCCATGAAGGTGACCTGGTGTCGCGGGCGATGCATCACATGCAGCGTCTGTGCGCCGGCGGCGGCACCGCCGGCCCGACGTTGTGTCCGAGCCCTGCTCGTTCTGCCGCCGGTCAGCCGCCGGTGACCTCCTGGGCCCCGGACGCTCTGCACAGCCTCTACTATTACCTGTCCAGCCCCCAGACGTCAGAGTCCCTGGAGAACCCCAACCTGGAGCCTCCCGCCATGAGCCTCAGCAGAGAGAGGTACTGTAACAATATGTGTTGACAAATGTTGGGGGAAACATTGAATGATGTATGTTTTATAGAGGGTATATGCGCATGCATGAAGTGAATGGCAAGATCGAGTGGTCAAAGTGAGTGACAAAGTGAATTTAACCCATTTTTGACGATAAGAAAATCATGAAAACCAGACATACTATACTGGTATTGTTTGTCATGGTTTTCAACGGTATCGAAAATCACACCCGTGTGAACTGAGTGGTGCAACTCCGTGTGGGGGTCCCCACTCCCCGGACCTTCCAGACCCACAGGAACGCTCCCGGGGTGCCAGCCCGGTTCCGGCGAGCCGCCCCGCGCGTTCCTAAACAGTCGATAAATGACAGAGTTACTGTACTATGTATAGTATGTTATTTTTCTAAAAAATGAAAAATGTAATCATGAAAAACAACATAGTATGTTGTCCAGTCATGGTTAATGACTGGAAGTAGAGGTGGCTGTGTGAGTTATCGGCCATAACCGGCTTTATCGTCTTCCTCCAGCTGGTACCAATTATCAGCACAGGCAGCCTCAATAATCTGCCAGTTCTCCCTTTTCCATTAATGAGCTCTATGTGCGTAACCTCAATAAGCACAACTCATGAATCCAGGCCAGCGTTTCTCAATCGCCGGGAAGCAAAAGTTGGCGTTGATAACATGTTGATGGGGTTGTAAACAAACAATGTCCAACATTAAACAAAGATATGCTGTAGCGTTAATTATATTGGGTCTTTTTCATCAGTATCGTTGACGTCAAGAAAGAGATTAAGAAAAAAATGTTTGTGAACTAAAACTGGCTAAAGCATGACATCATCTCTAGTTTTATTAAATTATCATTGGAAAGGAATTTACTTTTGGATGCTGTGTCTGCACATTTTGTCCATTCTGTCTATAAACTATTCTTAAAAAAAGGGTAATTTATTTCTATACATTTGAAGCATGCTCCGTAAAACAACTTTACTATACCTCGAAAAGCGCGATATAAATCTGAGCAATTGTAATTATTATAATAATCATTAATAAATTGTGAAAAAAATAATAACCCAAACCATAAAACATGGCCATGCATGCAGTGCTTTGTGAACTTGTAGATTGTACACACACGGGCTATTTTGTGAACATTTTAGAAATTATTTTTGAAATGTGATTTTGTATTATATCGTATTTGTTTATGCTTTGAACATTTTGTGGAAAATGTTATGTTCTACACAGAGTAAGAGAGTGGTGACACGCTTTTGATTTCGCTGCAAAGCGGGTGCGTAACACTTTACAATAACGACCTGTTATAAAGCATTTATAAACATTTATAAGCATTTGTAGATGAGTAATAATCATGAACAATCATTGTTAACATCCGTAAATGTTTACCTAAACTATGTTTAAACATAATTTATACGTTATTAGTAAGGTATTAGTACAGTAAGTAGTAAACTATTCACATAGTTATAAATGTTTAGGTAAACATTTACGGACGTCAACAAACAGTCTGTTCATGATTATTACTCATCTACAAACGGCTTATAAATGTTCATAAATTGTATAGCAGGTCGTTATTGTAAAGTGTTACCAGCGGGTGCCTATGGGCGATAGTTCCAAACATTGCTCCTATTGGCTGGAACTATTCCATTGAGATAGAACGAGCACTTTGTGCATTCCACTGTTACAACGCGAGTCAACGGGAGTGTCGTTACTCTCTTACCGGATTACTCTGGTTCTACAGTAGTACTAGTACACCACGCACTGCTCTGAACTGTGTTGATGGTATGCCCCCCTCCCCCCCCTCCCCCCAGACCTTTCTTCCTCCTCCCCCCCCTCATGGAGTGGATCAGGATGGCCGTGGTGCACGCGGAGCACCGACGCAGCCTATTGGTGGACAGTGATGATGTCAGACAGACTGCGAGGCAGCTCCTCCCAGGTGTAGACTGTGAGCCCAGGCAGCTAAAGTAAGCTAATGAAAATAATAATATACAATAATGATGGGTTTTTTTTTTTTTGAGCGGTGCAACGTACCACTCCCTAACGGAGCTGTGTGTGTGTGTGTGTGTGTGTGTGTGTGTGTGTGTGTGTGTGTGTGTGTGTGTGTGGCTGGGTGGGTGCCTATATAGGTCTGAGCACGAAAACAGCATGGTTGTTTTTCACCACCTGAGCGCAACCTATAGCACACACACAAACGCACACGCACATATTATTAACTGGTGATTTTGGGTGTGCCAGTACAGTGACAGTACAGTACAGTACAGTAGAGGGTACAGTAGAGGGACCCCCCACACCTTAACTCTGTCATTTCTCAACCGTTTCGGACGTGGGGCGGCTTGCCGGAATCGGCCATGGGGGTCTGGAATGTTCCAGACTCCCCGGGGACCCCCCCCCCCACACATGGTAACACTCTCAGTTTCGGACGTGAGGCAGCTCGCCGGAAACAGGGCCGGCACTCTGGCCGTGGTCCTGTGGGTCTGGAGTTGCACCACTCACTTCACACGGGTGTGATTTTATATTTTAATGGAACGGTGGTGAATTGAAGTTCCTTCCTTCCTTTCCTTTCGCGGCTGGTTTACATTCGAGGGTCGCCGGTCCTCTCGAACGGACCAGTTTAACGTCATGCCCATGCAGGACGCAAATTGAATCGAAGTTAAAACATTATATTTAGCAACGGGATGGCGTTTTGTTATCGAAGGTGTTTCTCTCCGTTTGTTCCGTGTCCGTTTTTGTTTAATCTCTGTTTCTATCGACGTTCTCTCTCTCCTCAGGTCAGAGTACTGCTTCCACTCCTTCAGGGGCCTGGACGCGGAGGCCGCCTCGCACAAGTTCCAAGTGGACCTGGGCTTCAGGATGCTGTCGTGTGGGCGCGCGGACCTGCTCCGCCAGGCCACACGACTTCTGGGCACCGAAGGTCTCAACACAATGGATGACCAGGTGTGTGTGTGTGTGTGTGTGTGTGTGTTAAGGCTGTACCCTAGCCCTGTTTTTAGGACTCGAGCGAACATCCGAACCATTTGTTTCTAATTAATTAATTTCTCCGAGTGCTTTTAACCAGGCTGCAATTCAACACGATAATATTCGCCTTGAACATGATTAGCGCAGCGCTGAAGAGAGCGCAGCGCCCTCTCTTTATCAATCTCTCTCGTCTCTCCCAACACACACACAAAATTATGTTTGTGTGTGTGTGTGTGTGTGTGTGTGTGTGTGTGTGTGTGTGTGTGTGCGCACAGAGTTAGGTTGAATTCCCAGTTTTGTTTGATACAGCCTCCTACTAGTCTGTGCCTCATACTGTTCTGTGATGAGGTCAAGTACTTTGGCCATTATTTAACAAATGGCCACATCTGATGATGGGGACATTTACAGGCAACGTAGAATGCTATAATAATGCACAAGCTAACATGATTGTTCGTAAGTTTAGTAAGTGTTCAGCTTCTATGAAGTCCACATGCACTATTCATTTTAATTCTGAGTAACCCTTTATTGAGTTCAGTCAGGTTATTTTGTCTCTAATCTGTGGAACCGTTGGCATGTGAGCCTGTACAGTATATGCATTTATGAGTTCATGTGGACCGCCTTTGTCTTTGTATTTGTATGTTATTTTTATGTTGCTATGGAGTCGGACCATGATTGATTGATTTATTGATTGATTGATTGATATACTGAACATGTTCAGTGAATATGAACCTCATACTAAACGCAGCAGCAATTGTTAATGTCTTACCAACGTCAGCAGTATATATTCAAATAATTATACTGCAATTGCACTACAGAACACTTTGTACACTAGCAAATGATTTAATGTTTAGATATCTCGTTTCATAATGTATAAAAGCATCTTTGTGTATGTCACCGCTTAGGGGATGACTCCGCTAATGTACGCGTCGTCAGCAGGAGACGAGGCCTTGGTTCAGATGCTAGTGGAGGCCGGTGGTGCTACGCTAGACCTGCAGGTAAGCACAGCTGTCCATCATAATTATAATCAGAATGATCTTTATTGCCACATCACAGTTCACAGTGTTTACAAATCTTACAATCAGTCCAAAAATGAATCAGCCGCTACAGCATGGGTATAGACTAAAATAGGCAAACTATTGAATTCAATGAACGAATGAATGAGTTAGCGATTTTTTCCAGCCATATGGTGCGTTCACACACGCAAAGACCAATAGAGCACCGAAGTCTGACGTCACTTTCAGTAGAGGGCGCCAATACACAGGTTCATGTATTTTTTTTATTTGCATTGAAATCTCCATAGGGCGATTTTAGGTCGCTTCATATAAGAACTGTGTTTGAAAAATAAACCGACCACCCCTGGACTTTCTGACTGTCAGGGGAGTGGCTGTGCGTCATTTTCGTCACCGCTAAACCCCTTTCCCTAAACTTCTTTGCCTTTTTTTTTTCTTTACTATTTTCAAAATCATTTTTGAATAGTTCAACTAGCCAATCTACATTGACACGTTGTGAGCTTGTAGACTGGCGGCCATTTTAACTATTCAAAAATGTTTAGCAAAATAGTCAAAAAAGGCAAAGAAGTTTAGAGGGATAAGGGGTTTATAGCGGTGACGAAAATGGAGCCCATGGACTAAAACTAAAATCCAAGTCTGCTGCCAAAAACAACACTGATACAGTACTATATGTTTGACAGTGGCGTGCACAGACATTTAGAGGGGCAGGTGCTCAAGTGAAAAAAGGGCACCTTGTGCAGCGCATGGAACCGGCTGGTTGCCTTAACCCATTTTGGTGTTAGCATTATGGTATGCTTTAGCTATTGAAAAAAATAGCAGATCTACAAGCTCTTCATAGCTCATTTTAATCGAAGAACCACTGACATAGAAACATTAGATTGTAGGGGCCTAAATAATATAGTAGAAGCGTTTTTTATCAATAATTGTTCAATGTCACCATGGTCCACACAAAAATAAATAAAACGTTTTTTTTGTTTTTTTTAGCACATTGCCAAAAGGGCATGGTGTGCTCTAGCACACCCCCTAGTGTCTATCTGTGCACGCCACTGACCATTTCCCTCCCTGTGTTGCTTCAGATCCCAGGCTGTTCTCCCAGACATCCGTGCGTCCACCCTGGCAGCAGACGCTGGGTGGCGCTCACCTTCGCCGTGCTGCACGGGCACCTCTCCGTGGCTCAGGTATATATATATACACGACCACTCTCTGCTATACAGTGTTGTTTTATATAGGCAGCACATTTTGATTTGAGTTTTTAGTCATTATAGTCTCATTTAGTTTTAGTCACATTTTTAGTCACCTGTAATGTTTTAGTGTTATAGTCTAGTTTTAGTCGACTGTGTGTCAATGTCATGAGATTTTAGTCGACTAAATCTATAGTTGATTTAGTCGAACAAAATGTATTCTGGCGGGCCTTGATGCCGTCGTAATGACTGTTTTTTTTTTCACTTGCTGAAAATAGCCGATCTACAAGCTACAAGCTAATAGCCGATCTACAAGCTCACAACGCATCGCGCTGCGACGCGCTGTGAGCTTGTAGATCGGCTATTTTCAGCATGCAACTAATTGTAAAATGACTTGTACTGGATCTCTTGTCCACTAGTCCCTTCCTAACATTTTAGTCTATAGTTTTTATTTGTTGACGAAATTCTCAGCAGGCAGTTTTCTTTAGGTTCAGGTTAGTTTAATGCCAATGTTCTTCTTTTGAGTTGCACATTATCATACAAAATAAGGCATAGTACTTTGATAGCCATATCTATTTTCGGCTAAATCAGCTCAATGAATGAACATATAAGGTTGAAAATAAAGTAATGGCATTGCCATTAGACAGTGAGTGTCTCCCCACCACTGTATTGAGATTCTTATTCTTATTTTTGAGGGGCCCAGCTCCTATATACAGCTTTTCTCGTCTCATATTTTACCAATGACAATGAAAGGAGAAATTAGGTCATACGTGCCTCAAATTATGACGTAAATGTGTTTTGACATAAACATTAAATGGCCATTGACAATGAAGGGAAAATGTATACGTCACATGTAGACAAGCCCATCACATGAAGCGCCCCTCACTTCACACGGGTGTGATTTTTTTTCTAAAACCGGATCACGCGGCTCAGAACAACCTGGTTGTGACGCATAACCCATAATAACCTCCACCTCACCAGGCTTTCCACCTCGGAGGAAAGGAGTATGAGTATAAAGTATAAAGTACTTATACTATAAGTATAAGTATAGTAGAAGTATTATAACTCAGGCTTCTCATGCCGTTATAGCTGTTGTTGGAGGCGGGGGCAGACGTGGAGGGAGGAGCCATGATGGACAATCAGGACAGCTGTGCCGAGACTCCACTCCAGCTGGCTTCTGCTGCAGGTGGATGGCCACACCACGCACGCGCACTTGCGCGCACACACACACACACACACACACACACACACACACACACACACACACACACACACACACACACACACACCACACACAGAAGCTGGTGAGGACGGCTGCTGCCTCCTTGTGGATGGAAGGAGCAAGAGCAGGGGTGTCATTTGGGTGTTCACATTTAACCTCAAATTCAGTTATTTTAGGCATTATAATGTTGACCAACTCTGAACCCCCCTCCTATATATATTCAGCTGTTAGTGTAGATTTTCGTCTTATAACACAAACATTAAATTCCCATTGACAATGAATGGAGAATTTAAGCCATAATGTGGACGAGAAAATCTGTATATTACCTATTCCTACACAAGTGTAAAAAAGAAAAACAGTCATTACGAGAATTCATTTCAGTCGACTAAATCAACTGTACCCATGACAATCACGCAGGGACCCCTTATTTAAGGACGGGAACCCCTTTTGGTGTTTTACCTAAGCATTATGTTATACTTTAGCTATTGAAAAATAGCAGACCTACAAGCTCATAGCGCGCCACCGAGTGGCGCGCTACGAGCTTGTAGGTCTGCTATTTTTGGAAAAATCGTAAAAATGCGGCACAAATCTTTAAATCTATATTCTTTCAGAGCGCACGTTTTTTTTTATTTCAACGTCAGGCCTAAATGGGTTAATGAAACCATAAGTTCTATACAGTACCATTGCCACGGCCCTTCGGAATTCACCATGTGTCAAACAAATGAACACGTGTATACAGTAGTAGGCCTACTACTGTAGTGTACAGTACATCTGAACACGTTGGTGCTCCCTCTCTTTAAGGTTACTACGAGATGGTGAGCCTGCTCTTGGCCCACGGAGCAGACCCTCTGCTCAGGGTGCATCATGGGAGCTCTCTGACATCACCGCTGTACGAGGACATGAACTGTTTCAGCTACGCTGCTGCACACGGACACAGGTGTGAACACTTCTACTAATTAATGCTACTATACTTACTACTAAATCCATTCTGGGGCGGGAACCCCTTTTGGTGTTTTAACCCATTAAGGCCTGGCGTCAAAATTTAAAAAAAAAGTCTTCTAAAGTCTTCTAAGTCTTTTTCACGATTTTTCAAAAATAGCAGACCTACAAGCTCGTATAGCGCGCAACTCGGTGGCGCGTTATGAGCTTGTAGATCTGCTATTTTTCAATAGCTAAATTACAACATAATGTTTAAAACACACCAAAAGGGGTTCCCGCCCCAAAGCATTATGTTATACTTTTAGCTTTTGGTAAAAATAGCAGATATACAAGCTTGTAGCTATCTCTACAATCTCTGAAACATCGTTTGACAGATCTACAAGCTCACAACACGTTGCGTTATTTTCAGCAAGCAACTGTAAAGTGACTTATACTGGATCTCTTGTTCCCTAGTCCCTTCCTAATATTTTAGTCTAGTTTTTATTTCTTGACGAAATTATCAGTATATTTAGTCTCAGTTTTAGTCAGCATAGCTTAAAGGTAGTCGCCGAACATTTGAACATCGACGAAATCAACACTGCATGGTGTCGTCTTCTTGTACAGAAATGTGCTGAGGAGGCTGCTGCTGCAGCCACAGCAGAGGAAGGACGACATCCTCTCCCTGGAGGAGATGTTGGCCGAAGGAGTGGTGGAGGAGGCAGTGGAGGAAGGCCACGCTCACAGACAGACGTCGTCCACCCTCGGCAGTGCTCCGGCCTGCAGCCCGGCTCCCCCCAGGCTCTGCAAGGCCCGGACGAGGGCTCTGCAACAGGCCGCCTACTACAGCGCAGAGCACGGCTACCTGGATGTCACCATGGAGCTCAGAGCAATGGGTACGCAGTGCAGTATTTTTTAGCCGTGACGTGAGCGAGCGCCCCCCTCCAGAGAGGTACTTCCGGGTCCTACTTTTGTGTCGCTTTTGTGTCCCCCCCCCCCCCCCCCCATAGAGTTATACTGTGACGCTCCGTCTGACTTCATCTGAGACGAAAACAATCACGAAAGTCTCATTTTACCGCTTTCCTCGCAAAAACCAAGCTGCTGCTCTCCCAAATCTGGCTGTGACAGGCCGCCTGCCCCACACTGAATACTATCGCCATTGTATTTCATTGTGTCAACTAAATCCTCATGAATGCAAACAACTAGATTCAACATACTCAAGCCTGCACACATTCTAAATATGACCCCCGAAATATTGTACTGAGCAAAATGGACTGTTTTACCACCTCCAATAAGAATGAACTTTTGAAAATAGTTCAACTATAGCCGATCTACATCGAGACATTGTGAGCTTGTAGATCAGCTATTTTAATTATTTTAAAAGGTTTTTTTTTTTTTAATAGTGGAAAAAATGGCAAATTTGTTTAGGGAGAAGGGTTAAGGGTGGCACAAGATATAGACGAAGGGGAGGACGCAAATTGTGATTGGCCAGAATGAGAGGATGTATGATGATAATAAGACTCTTGGCACACATGGAGGCTCCATGTGTGCTATAACATTCCTCCTCCTCCTCCTTCTCCTCCTCTTTCCCAGGAGTTCCATGGAGGCTCCATGTGTGGCTGGAGACTCTCCAGAGCTGTCAGAAGCTGTCCAGGGATGAGCTGATCCTCTCCCTCCTCACAGAGTTCTCCACCGTCAGGGCCGAGGACTACAGCCAGGAGCTCGTCTCCACAGGCCTCCCCCTCATGTTCAGCATGCTCGTCACCAGCAAGGTAGGCTACAACAGCACAGCCATAATACACGTATTATATTGTCACGCACAGCTTGGTTGAATGCTTCATTCTGATTGGTCAATTCGCCTCGGCGGTTAATCCATTCTGGGCGGTAACACCATTTGGTGTTTTAAAGCATTGTGTACTTTTAGCTATTGGAAAAATAGCAGATCTACAAGCTATTTTCAGCGAGGCGCTACGAGCTTGTAGGTCTGCTATATTTGAAAAATCGTGGAAAATGTGGCGCAAATCTTTGACCATATATTCTTTCAGAGCGAACGTTTTCAATTCAAATCTTTGCTTCTGACATATAGAAACATAGGGTTTTTCAGAAGACTGTCGGGATTTAGAAGGCATTAGAAGTAGTTCTCAGGTCAAAATGGGTTAAACTCCCCGTCGGTGAATTATCTCCCGACATTGACCACCTGGCCAGATATTATCCCTTATACATAACGACCACTTGGCTCAATAACAGACGACCGCTGTCTAATCAAAGGCTCAGAGCACCTGCTCATATCAATTCGCACGGCTTGATTTTGTGCCGCGTCCCACATGACAGCCATGTAAACAAACACAAGCACACCGTGAAATGTACAACTAAACATTTCTCTAAAGAATGTTTTTTTTTTCAAGCCAAAAAAAAAGGGTTAAACGGAACGAATTTCCGCTTACTGACTATCTACTGATGATCATCGTGATGTCAGAACAGGCCAGCTTCATATATGGAGATCTAAGGGTGATCAGGTGTTATCAATAAGTGGCTAAATTGGGGCCTGTCCAGAGGCGATTGTGCTGGTTCTGGACAACGGTGTATCCCACCGACTCAAGGCCGGGGGCACGAATGGTTCTCAAGTTACGTTGGATTACAGACGTACACACAGAGAGACGTCGTGCATTATGGATAGATACAGTATCTGTGTAATAAGCAGGATAATGTACGCCGCACCGGTATAGTTGTTGATCCCAACAGGATGATTGAAACCCATTTTGGACTGAGGCTTCTAAATCCTAATATTTTTCTGAAAAAAAATGTCTCTATGTTAGTGGTGCTCAACCTTTTTCATGTCAAGGACCACGGACCCCCATCTCAAAATATGTAGTTTCAGGGACCCCCGAGAAGCAAATATTTTAGTTAAAAATGTTCACTCAATGATATATATTAAAATAAATAATAAATATATATTCAATGATTTGTGCCACATTTTAATGATTTTTCAAAAATAGCGCTTCGAGCTTGTAGATCTATTTTTCAATAGCTAAATTATAACTAATTACAGTGCGTTTTAGCAGCGGGCGAGCATCGGCCCGACACATATCGCCCAATCGCCCGAAAAGATGAATTATTTGTATATTTTCGGGCGACGTGCCTCCGCCTGTTCGCCTGCTATCGCCGGTAGTCGCCGGGTCCAATAGACAAATAATTAGTGATGCACCGAATATTCGGCCGCAGGAAATATTCAGCAGGAAATGCCTATCCAGTTTCGGCCCGAATAGGCAGAAGTCTTCACCTGCTGTTGTCTTGGGTTGACACTAGTGAGAACGTCCCACATGGACTTGTAGGACACACCATACAAATCATTGCTTCAATATTGCATAAGTGTATACAATAAAGTTTTCTTTTCTTTCTTTTTTTTTTACACAAACAAAACATTCTGCCTTTTTCCCCCACGCTTCGCATAAAAAGGTAATACTTAATTCCAGTTTTTCGTAGTCCTCTAACCAGAAAAAGTTAATGTCTTAATTCTTCATATAATGGGCAGTAAAACAAAAAAATATATGTCATTTTAAATTTCTTTCAAATCACACACTAAACACACTGGTGCACTTACTTATTCCTCTTTAGGACTACATTTTACATAACCAAAGGAAGCTCTTTTTCTGCTTTTGGAAATGTGTGATAATTAGGAAGCTATATATTTTCTTTTCTCTCCTCTGTGTAGGACTATGTGATAACGAGAAAGTTGGCGTCCGTGTTCTCCCACTGTTACGGAAAGACTCCCGTTCCGCCCATACCTCCTATGGACATCACCCTGTCCACACAGCTAGGTAACACAGTGCTTACACTGAAGGCCTATTCATAGTCTGGATTTTCGTGGGGTGAGGTGACCACTGCTCCGGTGGTGAGCTGAGACCACCGGAGCTGAAATAACGTTGAGCGGTGGTGAGTAAAAACAGAGAGAAGGGCTGGAGCGGTGGCGGTGGTTTGCTCTTCACCGCGGCTCAGTGACGTCATGTTGTAGTTCGGTGGTCACCTAACCACCGAAAATCCAGACTATGTATGAGCCTTTATACAGTATACTCCAGTTTTTGGTGATAGTGATAACAACAGATAACAGTGATCGTATGATATTTAGTCGACTAAAACTAGACCGACACTAAAACATTCCAGGTGACTGCGGAATGAAACTTCATTTAGTTTTAGTCACATCTTAAAGGTATATTCAGTGATTTCACTTAATTCAAATATCACTTATGTTTTTTGTTTTGTTTTTGTGATAATCCTCTCTACTATGCTGACCATATAAGGAGTTCCTCCCTGTCCCCAGTTAACCCCTGGGGGTCAAAAAACCGTAGGTTTCGTTTTTGGCTCTCTATCCTGATTGGATGAAAGGCTTTGCCACCTAGCCAAAAACGAAACCTACGTTTTTTTTAGGTGAAATCACTGAATATACCTTTAAAGACTATGACTAAATAGAAATTTGCTGCCAAAAACAACACTGGTCTGACATCACCGATATCGGGTTTCATTTTACCACATTTGTCTCCTCCGCTCAGACTGTCACTTCCTGAACAACAGAGAGATGTCGGACGTGGTGTTTGTGGTGGAGGGACGTCCCTTCTACTCCCACCGGGTGCTCCTGATGTCCGCCTCCGAGAGGTCGGTGCATGCCGTCCCAGGATTCACATCCAACCTGTGGCCTTATAGAGCGTTGCAGTCCCCCTTACCCCCTTACCAGGGACCAAGGAAGCTCTGAGAAGGAAGGGAAGTGGTCACGTGACTGGGCTGCGCCATGACACTTTCATGGACACTTTCATGGGAGCCAAACTCACACAGGGAGTGCAATGAATACATGGCAGTGAATGGAGCCGGCTGGACCAGCTCATAACAAACATTATTCATGAACAATTGAGACCTTTTGTAAAGTAATCACTTCTGGAAAATAACGACATAAAAAGACATATCACAGGTTGTTTTCTAATCACTTACTTTTCGATGTGCACAGAGTGCACAGTATATCATTTCATCTGAGGATCTAAACAGCAGCTGGTATCGTTTATTGCTCCGAAGTATCGCAATATTTGGCTGCAGGACAGGAAACGGTGGGAAGTCTCGCGATACTTGGTGCGTTCAGAAATGTACTTTGTACTTTATGGTATCTCTATTTTTATAGAGATACCATACCTCTTTAAAAATTACACAGTGTACACATCGAATAACAACACAGCAGACAATAATGTGTTACATGTCTTCTGTTATTTTCCAGAAGTGATTACTTTACAAAAGGTCTCAAGCTGGTCACTGAGCTCTCATTGACTCCAGTGCATTCTGCCAAACTTCCGGGTAGTTTGGCTCCCATGAAAGTGTCATGGCCCAGTCACGTGACCACTTCACTTCCTTCTCAGAGCTTCCTTACCAGGGACCAGGAAATGACTTTCCTCATAGACATTTCAAAAAGTATTTATTTAAAGACCTTTTAAAAGGAGAATTCCATGCTAGAAGGCTTTCTTATACCTTTCTTTGTATAGTCGTTACGTCCCCACCAAAGAGGTCCAGGTGGGTTTTTTTGTGCCATTATTATTATTGGCTATTTCCCCCTACCATAAGCCCTCAATGAATTGCATTGAATGGAATGGGAATTGAATGGCGCTATGGTGTGTTGTGCTAATTCGCTTATTTCCATCAAAATAAGTAGTAAAGTGTGCCACTTGGGATATTATTTACATTATGAAGAGAGGATATATAGAAAAAGAAATGCGATGGAAATAAGTGAATTAGCATGTAGTGTCGGCCCGATAAGCGGCTGGAAATGAGCACAGAGTCAGGATGTAAAAAGCAGCCACACCGTGGTTTATTCCAAAAAGAAGGTGGACAGCATGGAAAATGGCAGCACGCAGGCAGCAAACAAATATAGGGCATGCTGGTGTGCAACTCCACCATGCCCTCTCACTGAATCCAACACTGAGTTGATGTGTGCTTCCTGGCAGCCTTTTATAGTCAGCTGAACCAATCAGTGCAGGCTGTACCATTTCACCTTAAACATGCAACACTTTCCTGAACCCCACACAACCCACCTCACATGAACCTATAAATCTATATCCCTACACCGGTAAGTACATATCAATGATGCCCACTATTGCAAGATAACCCACATGTCACATTATCATTAGCAGCTCCAATGCATCACTCAGACACCCCCATGGCTATTCCACTGTGGTCCAGCACCAATACATGGTGCTCTGGTAGCCTGGGACTCTTTTCCCTGAACACACTGGAACAGACAGAACAGAAGCAGTCAGTATTCAAGTACCCATAACACAGTCTCATATATAATTGTATTTTCATGTTCATCATACTTTCAATAAACCAGTTCAACTCATGATTCTTCCTTTGTGTGCAAATATACATACTTAAATGTGCCCAATATCAGTAACGGAGGACCACTTCGTTACATAGCACAACACCCCATAGCCCCATTCAATTCCCATTCCATTCAATTCAATTAATGTAGGGCTTATGGTAGGGGAAATAGCCAATAAGGAGTTTTTGCACAAAATAACACCTGGACCTCTTTGGTGGGGACGTAACAACTACAAAGAAAGGTAAGAAAGCCTTCTAGCATGGAATTCTCCTTTAAGCCTCGTACAAAGCCAACTCGAGTTGTGACAAATCATGACAACAAACACCATTTTTCGGGCAGAACAAAATGATTAGAAGGAAGAAGAAAACGGCAGGTTACAACACTTTTCTTTGTTGTTTTTCTTCTTTGTAATTGTTTGTTTGGTCCAAAATGTTGTGTTTGTTGTCATGACTTTTCACGACTCGAGTTGGCTTTGTACGACGCTTATAAGGTCTTTAGATGAATACTTTTTGAAATGTCTGTGGGAAAAATGCATTGGGAATTATTTCCTGGGCCTGGCGTCGTCATGAAAGGGGGCGGGACTGCGACGCTCTATTGTGACTCATAATAACATACGTTTCTAACGCAGCCAAAATCCTCAATGTTAACCCATTCTGGGCAGGGACCCCTTTTTTGTGTTTTAAAGCATTATGTTAAACTTTAGCTATTGAAACATAGCAGATCTACAAGCTCGTTGCGCGGCACCGAGTGCCGCGCTACGAGCTTGTAGGTCTGCTATTTTTTTATATATTTTTGAATATACTGTATTCTTTCAGAGCGAACATTTTTCACTCAAATATTTACTTCTGGGGGGTCCCTGGAACTACATATCTTCAGATGGGGGTCGGTGGCCAATTACACATCATTTTTGGGGTCCTTGACATGAAATAGTTTGAGCACCACTGACATAGAAACATGGGATTTTCTGAAAACCGTCATGACTTAGAATCGAACTTAGGTCTTGTAAAATGTAAAAATGAAAACTGCATAAAGGTGTTGAATGAACATTCAGGATCTTACCCACTTCGATTTCAAAGCTTTCAACGTGTCACATTGTGAATTTGTAGATCTGCTATTTTCACCGATTGTTGGTGGCCTATGTTATGGCATGGCCAGAATACAGTCGCTTAGGTTCCATGTAATACTTCAGTTTCAGTACACTTTTCAGATTTTCTATATGGCCAATGTGCCATAAAACATTTTGAATAGTTTGTCTTCTTTCTATCTCTCCGATCAGATTTCGTCTCCTGCTAAGCGACTCCCCTGAACCTGGCAATATTCACATCAGTCATATCAGCTACGGCACGTTCCAGGTAGGATGATCACTGACCTGGGATCAGATTCTAAAAATGTCTTCTACATCCTGACAGTTTTCCATTCTGACCTGAGATCAGATTCTGAAAATGTCTTCTACGTCAGTCGCTCTTGATTTTTCAAAAATAGCAGACATACAAGCTCGTAGCGCGCCACTCGGTGGCGCGCTATGAGCTTGTAGATCTGCTATTTTTCAATAGCTAAAGCACAACATGATGCTAACACCAAAATGGGTTAAATCTGCATGACGTGGAGAGTCACATCATATTTTTTGTTTCTCCGGAAAAGTAATGTACATAAAATATTAAATATTTCTTTGACCGTTAACTCATACATGCTGATACTGGATCAAATGTATTCTTTATACTATATATATATCTTGTGCAAGTTGGTCATATTTAATAACGTACAATACATGATTTACTCATCAAGTCATCCTGTTTACTTTTGACCCCTTCAGATGATGATGAAATCTCTATACTGTGGAGGAACAGAAGGCGTCACTGTGTCATATTCTGACGCCCTGAAGGTGAGACGCATTCACCCCGTTCGCCCCACAAACAATGATGTTAGGGGAGAGTGGAATGTAGCTGAGAAAGCTACAAGTTGTGTGTCTGAACACTAACTCTGCTTGTCCTGTATGTATGTATGTATGTAGCTGCTGCCGGTGGCCAGTTTCTTCCAGCTCAAGGGTCTGGAGAGATGCTGTGAGATGCAGCTTTCACAAAGTCTGACTCTGGATAATGCCGTTAGCATCTACCACACCGCTAAGGTAAGAGCTTTGTATATATGTGGAAAACAACAAAACTGTGGGGTCGGGTCGGGGGGCCAGTGCCACGCTATAATAACGATACAGCCAAGATTAATTCAGGACCATTTATAGCGTGTTGCTGTCGGCACAACGGAAAATAGCTAAATAGTGCTGGTATACAAACCCCCCACAGTGCAAGTAAAGTAGTATGTGGAGACATAGGGCTCCGTTTTTGTCTCAGACGCAATTCAGCCGCTGCCCGACAATTACGAATATAGGAGCTTTCTCTGTCCCTTAATGGTATTTTCATCCCGTGTCACCTCACTTCACCTCACCTCTCTTTTGCCGACAGCGGTGTTTGTGCCTAGAAGTGTGGTCACATGGGCGTGTTGGCACGCTTTCCCCCTAAATTGCTATTTTGGTCACATACATTTGGGAAGTCGATAGTGAAGTTTAAAAAGCACCCGTAAGCCGTGCTAAATTAGTCTGGTAGAGCGGCACACGGCACGCCGCGCGCGCCTCAATGGAGATGTCTGCGGGCACAGAGTAGGCTCTGCCTCATCTCTCCTTATTCTCCTATATCTCTTTGTAATTTTCGAGTGCCTGCCACTTCCTTGTGTCCATTGTGTTTATATAATTGTATGGTCAAAGAAGTTATATTTGTGCGCGATTCCATTTCCATTCGCTCTTTCAGTTCATGATCACCCCCATAGCAGCAAATTTATTTAGGTTTATTGACCAAACTTTTCTTTTCGCTTCATATACCGTTCCGTAGAGACGGCCTACACGCACGCACACACCAACTGAAAGCCCTAATTTCGTAGTTTACATAGAACTTAGATTTTCTTTTTTAAATGAACAAGATTTGAGCGAGTTGTGACTCGCAGCAGTGAGACTTCAGGGCATCGGCTATGAAGCAATATAGCACTAACGGGCAACAGATAATTAAGGGATCTATTAAAGGCAATGGCACGTGGACTGGTGATTGGTTCAATTTGGTTTAATTATTGCAACGCCCAAACCACACCTATGCATAATATAACGGGTAACGGAGGTGTTTAAGGGATTTAGACAGGTAACCAAAATACCAACTTTATTGGGGGAACACCCTTCCCCCCACTCCTAAATCCCCAAAATAGTGGCTTTAGAAAGATGAGACAAAAATGGAGTACTGTATAGCTTATGACAATAACAATTTAGCAGTGTATTGTACAACCTGTATTTGTGTGTGTGTGTGTGTGTGTGTGTGTGTGTGTGTGTGTGTGTGTGTTTGTAGCGGCACGGTGCACTGGAACTACAACGGTACTGCGAAGGGTTCTTCCTTCAGAACATGGAGCCGTTTCTGGAAAGAGAGGACTTCCACAGGCTGCTGCTCGGAGGGGCCAGTGAAGACCTGCTCTACCCAGGCACAGACACCCACGGCGGGCAGGGAGAGGAGAGACTGTCCCCTGCCCTCGTCCGGGACCTGGAGACCACACTGCTCCACAGACTTTACAAACTGTACTCCACCTGTAGAGAGTGAACTACAACAACCACTGTACTCCACCTGTAGAGAGTGAACTACAACAAACAGTACTCCACCTGTAGAGAGTGAACTACAACAAACAGTACTCCACCTGTAGAGAGTGAACTACAACAACCATAGTACTCCACCTGTAGAGAGTGAACTACAACAAACCAGTACTCCACCTGTAGAGAGTGAACTACAACAACCACAGTACTCCACCTGTAGAGAGTGAACTACAACAAACCAGTACTCCACCTGTAGACAGTGTAGAGAGTGAACTACAACAAACCATAGTACTCCACCTGTAGAGAGTGAACTACAACAACCACAGTACTCCACCTGTAGAGAGTGAACTACAACAACCACAGTACTCCACCTGTAGAGAGTGAACTACAACAAACCAGTACTCCACCTGTAGACAGTGTAGAGAGTGAACTACAACAAACCATAGTACTCCACCTGTAGAGAGTGAACTACAACAGCCAGTACTCCACCTGTAGAGAGTGAACTACAACAAACCATAGTACTCCACCTGTAGAGAGTGAACTACAACAACTATAGTACTCCACCTGTAGAGCGTGAACTACAACAACCATAGTACTCCACCTGTAGAGAGTGAACTACAACAACCAGTACTCCACCTGTAGAGAGTGAACTACAACAACCAGTACTCCACCTGTAGAGAGTGAACTACAACAACCAGTACTCCACCTGTAGAGAGTGAACTACAACAACCATAGTACTCCACCTGTAGAGAGTGAACTACAACAGCCAGTACTCCACCTGTAGAGAGTGAACTACAACAAACCATAGTACTCCACCTGTAGAGAGTGAACTACAACAACTATAGTACTCCACCTGTAGAGAGTGAACTACAACAACCATAGTACTCCACCTGTAGAGAGTGAACTACAACAACCAGTACTCCACCTGTAGAGAGTGAACTACAACAACCATAGTACTCCACCTGTAGAGAGTGAACTACAACAAACCAGTACTCCACCTGTAGAGAGTGAACTACAACAACCAGGTGGCAGGCGTGAAGAAAAAAAACACAAAACATTGAGACTACTAACCACATTGTTCTCATTAAAGTTAAAAAGCCATTCCAGTATTAAAAAAAAAAAACATGTTTTTGAAAATTCTGTGTATATAATTATTAGCATGTAAGATATTATGTACATTTTTTTCTTTTTTTGTTAATAAACATCTTTGCATAAACTTGCAAGTCTCACACACACACACACACACACACACACACACATTTCCAAAGCCAACAGATTTATTTCCTTTAGCACTGAAGTTGTTCACAGTAACATCAACAAGGGGAATTGAATACATTGCCATGTGGTTAAATCCTGCTCGCTATACCAATGATAGCGCTCCCGTATACTCCAGTCCATTCAGTGTGTGCTCTTGGATTCCCACAGTATAGAAAAACAAAAAGGAGGAAAACCAAAAACGAAGATGGGTATTGCTTTTTAGAGGTTTTGTTGATCTCTCTTGATACCAGTTCCCCCCCCCCCCCCCCCCAGCCGAGGTGTGAGCCCCTTGGAGCCAGGGACAGTGCAGAGAGTGCATAGCCAAGGGGCTAAAATCCCGTAAGAGAAAATAAATAAATAGCGGAAATAGCAGATCTACAAGCTCACAACGCGTCGCGCCGTGAGCTTGTAGATCAGCTATTTTCAGGGCGCAACCCAGCACTCTTTGCGACATGGATTTAGAAAACAAATTTTGTTCAGCGCGCAAAATACTGTGTTCACGTTCAGGAGACTTGGGGTGGGGGAGGAAAAAAAATAGCAATTCTCCTGAATGCTGGCCTTCCGGTATAATAATAATATGGCATGGAAAGGAGTGGTCGTTTCGCATTTCTTTCACCACAGTATATATAAACGCTGCATTCGTTAGGTCTGGAGAGGGGGCAGTTGTTTTACAGACGGGTAAAAAGTGTGTTGCACGTCCCTGACCGGGGGCCAATCGGCCATCAGGTCCCTCTCTTTCAGAGAATGAGTCAGGAGAATTATGCATTGCACGTTTGCACAGTGTGCGCAGAAAAACAAAACTGTATAAAGGAAGGAAGGTTGGGGGGGGGGGAACCAAAAAGTGTAAACTATAAATGCACGTAAAACAAACAGAAAAATGAGCAACAAGGGAAAAGAAGGGGGGAATGGAAAGATTTAAGACAGGGTGAAGGAGGAGGAGGAGGGGAAAGGGAAAGGGATTCCAACGACGACATGCAAAGAAAAGACGGATGTCGGAAACATGCAAATAACAGCCGTACAAGGTCAAAGCTAAAGAGAGTAGGGATCCCCTTGTTTGTTTTTTTGTTCGGTTTTTTTTCTTCTTTTTTTTAATAAGCTTGTCAGCAAAGTGGGCTTATTTACAGGGATGAGTCGGTGGGTTTGTCTTTGTGTGGTTGGAAGTCATCATACGCACGGGGAAAGAGTGGGGAAACTGACAAAACTCAACAAAAGGGTTTGTTCATCTCAGAAGAGGCTAGTCTACATTCTTTAAATCACGGTAAATCACCCCCCCCGAACGGAAACAAAACAAATAACTATAGTACAAGCTTTTTCTCATCAAATAAAAAAAAGGCAAGGGAAATAAGATGGTGAATGTTCACACATATCTTTTTTTTTTTTTTTTTACATTACAAGAATATTCTGAATGATCAATAACTTAAACATGGCAAAAATATCCTTAAATAACTTTAGGAAAAAACCTTTTTTCTACATCTGTCGTATAAATAACAAAATAATAAATTATTAATAATAACCAAAAAAAAAAATGACAAAATACAATAAAGTACAAAAATATACACAGCAGTTCAATGTGGTCTGAAACCTGCAGATATTATACTTCAAAGGAATGTGAACAAAATATTAAATAAAGATAAAACATGGATCCGCAAAAATGTTTAACCGCACGTCAAAAAGTGCAAAGGAAGATGACATGATATTACAGACAAAAGACTTTGTCCGGGAACGGAAACAGAGAAAAAATAAACAACAACATGGCAACACAACTCTCCTAAACATAATGTCACGACTACACTTTGTTTTTGTACATTAACAGAGCATTCTGTACAACTGAATAAATTTCATTCATTTTTAATGCAACAATCCCCCCCCCCCCCCTTCCCTAAAAGTTCCTTTTGTCAACAGGATGTCTTTTTTTTTTTTTTATCGCAAGATTCCCATTAAAGCCACGTGGCCGGCACAGACCGTTTTTTAAAATCCCCTCGTTCACGAAGAAAAGACTACGTTAAAAAGAGTTTACAATCCAGCCAGTGTCCGTATACGTCCGTCCGTCGCCGGGGGCTCAAGGGGGGGACACATTCTCTTTCTGACGCTCAGTAGCCACACTGGTCCTGTTTCAGTTTGTCCTTACATCCCGCAAAAAGGAATCATTATAGGGATGTGTGTGTGATGTGTATGTGTGTAGTTTCTATGTTGAAATGGAATCATGTATGTGTCTACATTGTGTGTGTGTGTGTGTGTATATGTCAGAGTGTCTGCGGGTATCATTTTCATGACGGCTAGAATTAAATTTAAGACAGAACTTGCAACGGCAGAATGTTCTGCAACGGCAATAACCACGGTATAGGGAAGTATACGTATAAGTAAATGTATAGCTCTGTAAAAAAAACAAACAGAGCTAATGTTAATAATTGGAGACATATTGTTGGCATACGCTTGAATATACTGTCTGTGCTTCTCGCTTTGCATTATGGGAAATCCCATTGTATATTACGAACCTCGAAACATTTTTTGCCAATAATTTATCCGACTTCAGAGATATTATTACCGCCCGGGGCACGGGTTCAATGTTCGCTTTTCTCAAACCATTTATGGTTGAGCTTGCATGTAACCCTAACGACGCGGTTTGCCAGCTTGGCCGTCTTGTGTAGAGAACGCAGGTTGTTTGAATCCCACAGAAAACAAAAATGGAATATGTTGTCATTATCAGAATTGCCTCCCGACAGTGATACTGTATCCGTTTATTAGGTTGCCGACGCTGCCTGGTAACGTACTGTGGAAGCACCAATGAACTCTTGCCTGAATTGAAAGTGAATAAAAAAAAGTTTGTGTATTTTGATAAAACTCATTTGAACAACATACGGTAGTCAGGCTACATTGCCTAAGACCTTTCACATTTAATAAAATGTCATACTTTTTTTTTTTTTTTAATATGAATGTAAGACTATTTAAGCCTTTTTAAGGACCTACAGACACCCTGCGTGCGTGCGCACGTGTGTGTGTGTGTGTGTGTGTGTGCATGCTAATGTATCGGGGAAAGACGATGAGGATGGGGGGGGGAGGGGTGCATTGTAATACTTTTGACAAACATCATTGTCTTAAGGCGTTTCTTCAATAAGTATAATATCTCTGTGTTCGGTCGGTCGGTCAGAGGGAGCAAAGCAAACGGGAACCAAAAAAAATAAAGGGAAGCGCGTCTCACTTACAGTCCTCTGGGTGTCGCTGTTGTCGAGGTGTCGTGGCGGATGTTGTGGGGACAGGCTGAGGAGATGGGTGGCGGGTATAAGGGTATGTGTGTGTGTGTGTGTGTGTGTGTGTGTGTGTGTGTGTGTGTGTGTGTGTAGGGGGTGGGGGGGGGGGGGTGGGGGTAGTGTAGTCTCTCTTTCCGTCTTTCTCTGGTGTCTGGCTGCGTGGTGGTGGTGGTGGTGTTGTGGGAGAGAGAAGTGAAGTGGTGGTGGGAAGGGGGCAGAGTCGGCCATCTTGCAGAGCGGACGAGTGTTGCTAATAGTTTTTATGGATGATCCCTGGTGGCAGAGACAAGTCAAGCCGTCACACACATACCACGAGCACTCACACACGCGCACACACACACACACACACACACACACACACACACACACACACACACACACACACACACACACACACACACACACACACACACACACACACACACTGCCCCGAGACGGACCCCCACACCCCACCCCCCCTGGGGTCTCACAGAGTGGGTGCAGAGGAGGTATAGCTACATGTGCTACTGACCGTAAAATAAACTCATCCACATAGTCATTCCTGTTATAATGCAGTACAAAAAAGGTTTATAGGCAATAGTTCAAAAAAGTAGATATTCTCTCTCTTTCTTTCTCTTTGTTTCCTATAGAGCGACGTACACTCCTATACGGTAAACTAAAGGGCAAACAGGCCTAGCGGCTTGTCCTTTGACATTTTTTATCTTCTTGGTGAGGTTGAGGTGAGGGGGGGGGGGGGGCTTATTTTGGGACCTGACTAGTCATGCAAAAAAGGCTAGCTCTCTCTCTCTCTCTCTCTCTCTCCACCGTTACGGCTGTTCCTGCGTCCTGCTGCCGGCGGCAGGCGTCGCGCTTTTGTCTTTGCCGGCGACGGCGACCGCGGTGGCGGTGGCGGGGGAGGGGCACTTAGAGTCAGTGGGCGGGGCGGGCTGGCTGGGTCTGCTGCTCGTGGGGGCATGCTTGGCGGTGGTGGCGGGGGCGGGGCTAGGCGTGGCGAGGGGGGCGCCTGCAGGCGAGGGGTGGGGGGGCGGTGGCGTCGCCTGCTGGGCGCTCGACTTCTCGTCTGAAAAAAGCTGTTTAATTACGTCAAAGAAGTTACTCAACGGGCTGCCTACAACGGACGGGGAAGAAAAGGGAAGCAAAAAGAGAAGAGAGACAGAGAGAGAGAGAGAGAGAGAGAGAGAGAGAGAACAAACGACAACATGAGCAATGGGGTTAAACGGAGAGGAGAGGAGGTGATAATGGTGGCGTCGAGAAGAAACGAGGGACCAAGAGAGAGAGAGAGAGAGAGAGACTGTAAAACCAGCATGGTCGACGTCAGTGGTGTTTTTGGCAGCGAGTTTCTAGTTTAGTTTTTTTTTTTGTCATTTTAGTCTCTTGAGTAGTTTTCATTTAGTCACATTTTAGACACCCGGAATGCTTTAGTGTCTAGTTTTAGTCGACTAAATATCGTGAGATTTTAGTCGACTAAAATCTACAGTTGATTTTTTTTTGGCGGGGCCTTGATGCCGTCCTAATGACTGATTCTACACTTGCTGAAAATAGCCGATCTACAAGCTCATGCAACCAAGTGTAAAATGACTTATACTGGATCTCTTGTCCACTATAGTCCCTTCATAAAAAAATGGTCTAGTTTTTTATTTGTTAACGAAATTGTCAATATATTTAAGTCTCAGTTTTTAGTCATCATAGCTCAGTTTTCATTTAGTTTCCGTCAGTGAAAAAAGGTAGTCGACGAACAATTCTTCGTCACAGTATTAGTCGCCGAAAACACTGGTTGTTCTGTCAGTATATCTATACAACGCTCCAGACAGTCCACACTGTTCATTTAATTCCAAAGAAAACAGGTATAGTTTTATACATTCAGAGTTAAATCAGTGGCTGGAAGTGCGGCCAAAGCGCGTTCGTGGTTATGGTCAGAGGGCCGTAAGTAATCAAAAAAATAATCTAGATAATAGTAAGATTAGACAAAAAAAACAATGAAGAGGTCAGTGTTGGTTTTTCAGTCTCAGAGTCAACTGTCCCATGGTACCACTGGGGAGTTCATGATGGGAGCCCTGGAAATGCTATAGCTGGATTCAATTCCCAGCATGTTAACGTTGACAAATATTTAGTTGTGCAAGCTGTTAAAAAAGGGAATGACAGCCTAATGGTCAGGAATGGTGACGTATAAACATCAGATTATGACTCGTTTTGTTTTGTGTCTTCGACGTTGCAGTGCTTTACCAAATCATGTGTGTATATTCCTAAAAGGCATTACAGCTAATTACTTTGGGAATGCTTTTCCAAGGCTTCCGGGAACTCCCCATCTTCTCTGCACAAACAAACAATCCATTCGATACAAAGACTTTTGGTTCTCTGGGCCATGTGTGGTAAAAAAAAACAACCATACCATGTGAAGACAAACATGCAACCATACACAACACATCCCAAAAGGTTACACTTCATTGGTTCAAAATGCATTTGATTTGAGTTGTAAAAATGTCCAAACATCAGTGTTGCTTATTTAAGAGTCCCATAACTTACCCATCATGCTTTTTGGCAGTGACATATATACCGTCGTTGTGTGATTCAAAAGATTTCTGGTATATAAATTTGATTTGCATTTTATGTTTCTCCTTTCATTTCAAATATGGAAGAGCTGCAGGTGTGTGTGTGTGTGTGTGTGTGTGTGTGTGTGTGTGTGTGTGTGTGTGTGTGGGGGGGGTAGACTGAATAAAGAACATTCCCGTGCAAAGATATGAGCTGTTCTTTTTAGGGGCCTCACATTTGTGCACATCGACATATACACGCGCACACGCACGCTCACACACACACGCACACACACGCACACACACACACACACACACACACACACACACACACACACACACACACACCAGGTTGTGCCAGTGACAGTGTGGTGAAGGGTGTATATAGTTTCCCAGTGAGGCAGACTGTGTTACGGAGCCAGAAAAAGGGGTGTAGCGGGGGAGGGGATTCCCAGGGCTTTCTGGGTCTTACCACGCTTGGAAGGTGTGGAGGCTGAGGAACGCTGGGAAGCATCTGGGAGCACACACACACGTATAGTACAGGGGGTCACGAATGATAACACCAGGGAAGACGCACTGAGGCCTATAGTTGCATAATTTATGGTTCTCAACCTTTTTCAGGCCGTGAGTCGTGAGGGGGCTCATATGCCAGTCCGACATCTATACCGTGGCTTCTCCGTGTGCGGTTATTTGCAGCAACGGAGCACATTTAGCGACGCACCAGGCGCTATATATATCTCGGACGTATAGCTGAAATAGCTAAGATGTAGCCAAAAACACTCCCGATGGCGATCGACGACAACGGGAGGTATGATTAATTCTAACGTCGCCGTCTAACACACATAATCTTTAGTGGCGCTCCTCAACACCGTCGTAAAATGAAGGGTCATCATGTCTAGATAATAATATCTTCCCCAGATTATCCTTCCTACTGAAGAGGCGCCCTGAGTCTGACCAACCACCGGGAGCCGCTATAGTGCAGTGTGTGACATTATCCCTCGCCAGCTCTCCAGCCGCAAACTGGCAATTGTGTTCATTTGAACGCCTGCCGATGCCAGAGGTCAACTGTATGCACACGCACACGCACACGCACACACACACACACACACACACGCACACGCACACACACACGCACACACACGCACACACACGCAAACACACAGTCCACAACTTTGGAGACATGTGTAGTGTTTTGAGAGTCTCTGTAAGGGGATACAGTGGCATACAGTGTCTGTCATTATTGCATGCAATGCAATAATGTCTTTGCTTTTAAGGGGATGCAGCTTTTCTCGCAAAGAAACACAGAAACTGTATCCGTTTGCTTCGTCGCTGTCGGCAACATCACTGTGAATATTATAATAACATGCTTTCGTGGTTAGTATGTGTCCATACAGTATGCAGAAGCGTGTGGAATACACCCCAGGACCATCGATAAGCACATATAGTTTGGGCTTTATAGGCTATAGTTGATAACTTTTATCGGTGAATGAATGGTGTTACACCATTTGATGCAGCAATAATAATAATAATAATAATCCTGCTCTCTGATAGTTATGTAATGTTCCCAATGCACCAAAAACCTTGGATTTGTCAACACTAGAAATAACTGAGATAGAAAGAGAGGATATCCCGGGCACTCAAAACGAGGAAAGCCTTTATTGAAATTTAAAAAAGACACAGCTGCCAACATTGTTTCGACCCAACGAGGTCTTCGTCAGGGCAAGAACCTTGTTGGTCGAAACATGTTGGCAGTTGCCCTTTTTAACCCAATTAGGCCCGACAAAATCCCGACAGTTTTCTAAAAAAAAAAACTATGTGTCTATGTCAGTGGTTCTCAGACATTTTCATGTCAAGGACCCCCAAAAATATATGTAATTCCCCCCCCCCCCCCCAGAAGCAAGGATTTGAGTAAAAAACGCTCACTCTGAAAGAATATATATTCAAAGATTTGCGCCACATTTTCACGATTTTTCGTGATGTGTGGTGCCGCGCTATGAGCTTATAGATCTGCTATTTTTCAATAGCTAAAGTATAACATAATGCTAAAAACCCCAAGAGGGGTTACCGCCCAGAAAGGTTTTTCCTCGTTTTTAGCGTTGAGTGGATCCTCTCTTTCTATCTATGTCTCGATCCCGGTTTTGATCCGTGTGAGCACCGTTTTAATCATTGTCACGTTTTGCACCTGGTTTAGTTCCTCTTTATCACTAGAAATAACTGAATGAAAAAGGAACATTTGGCGTCATGACCATAAAAAAAAAAGAGAATTGCTCTGGCGAAGGGGGTGTTATTCTGCCTATAACAGTATATATGTGCCGTATACATATGGATCTGGGTTTGCATTCCACTGGGCATGCTATACTGATTCACTCCATCTGGGGGGGGGGTGGGGTGGTACAGTCTGGTGCTGGGGAGGACAGGGAGCAGGGTGCTATGAGCTTGGAGGGTGGAGGGGAGAGAGAGAGAGAGATAGAGAGAGAGAGAGAGAGAGAGAGAGAGAAATAATAGACAGATATTTAAAAGTAAAGTAGTCACCAGAGAGATAGGTGAATAGATGTAGAGACAGACAGGCAGAGGGAGGTAGATAAATTGAACTTCCAGATCGAGAGACAGACCAAGAGGTATAAGCAGATGGTAGATATAGCAAGACAGACAGGCAGGCAGGCAGGCAGACACACAGATACAGACAGACAGACAGACAGACAGACAGACAGACAGACAGACAGACAGACAGACAGACAGACAGACAGACAGACAGACAGACAGAGGTAGTGTGGCTGAGATGTGGGTTATTGTTGACATGGTGAGGGGGGTGGGTGCATAAACAGTGCCTGATAACAGTTCCCATCTGTGGCAGTGGCTATAGTCAGACTGCTACATGTCATTATGCTGATATCAAATACAGCTAGAGTCCTTCACAGCTAGAATACTACCAGCACCAATACATTTGCTACCGCAACTTGATTCACCATATCACACGGAGCTGCTTGTTGTGTACTACCCTTTTTCCACCACCAGAGGGGACCATTATCAAGTAAATAACCCACATATACAGTAACAGGAACTCTTTTCACACTATGAGGACAAAACTATAACATGGACAAGAAAACACAACCGTCTGTCTTCTTTTTTACTTCCATATTTTCTTATCGTCCATCTATGTATCCATAGGCAGCCCAAAAAAATGTGCAGTTAAATCGGACGGAACTTCAAAGCGTTGCAGGGTGGGTGGGGACTGGGGAGGGGGGCTGGGGGGGTGGGGTATTTTCTGTGGAGAGAAGCTATAGCGGAGTCGAGTTCACCATTGACACGGATTGAGCTGGATGCCTTATCCTTCACAAAGACTATTTTTTTTTTGCATGTGCTATAGCCTAATATAGTACACGCAAAATAGATACAATATAGTCTACTAATAATAGTAACTACAGTATGTAGTATATAGACAACATATTTCTAAAAACCTTCAAACCTTTCTTCCCCCCTCGTTCAATATTATTTAACAGTACCTAAAGCAAGTAAACCTTTGAACAGTATATGTGTGACCGTTCCACTTTGACCCCCTTTCCCACCGGTTGGAACCGGTTCAGTTATTTTTGGTTATTAGTCCATGAGCCAGAGCTCCAAAATTGGTGGGAAAAATCACACCTGTGTGAACCGAGTGGTGCAACTCCTCTCTCTCTCTCTCTCTCTCTCTCTCTCTCTCTCTCTATCTCTCATTAGCAGGCAACAGCGCCCCTTACTGGTACTCATTATACAGTATGAGTACTGTATGTATATGAGTTCATATACATGAACGTCACATACATAGGTGAACACGGACAAAGTTGTTCCTTGGAGTGGTTGCACTACTCAAAAACTAGAGCTATATTAAATTGTTTATAGGATCAAGACAAGTAAAGGAATACATGATAACCCTTCCAGAGTAGTAGCTTCTTCATATTTTCTACCTACATAATGCCTCATTTGCATATTGAAAAATGTAAAAATTTGTAATAGAATAAATCATTGTGTTCGTGTAAGTACTCAATTGGGGAAGTCTCATGATAACGATCTAATATACAGTAGGTATATGGTTTTGCCCACTCAATTCACAATTAACGTTCCAATGTTGGAGCTCTGGCTCATGGACTAAGAACCAAAAAGAACTGGAACCAACCGGTGGGAAAGAACTGAACCGGTTTCCACTGGGAACCAACCGGTGGAAAATAACTGAACCGGTTCCCATTGGGAACCAACCGGTGGAAAATAACTGAACCGGTTCCCACTGGGAACCAACCGGTGGAAAATAACTGAACCGGTTCCCATCGGGAACCAACCGGTGGAAAATAACTGAACCGGTTCCCATCGGGAACCAACCGGTGGAAAATAACTGAACCGGTTCCCATTGGGAACCAACCGGTGGGAAAGAACTGAACCGGTTCCCATTGGGAACCAACCGGTGGGAAATAACTGAACCGGTTCCCATTGGGAACCAAACGGTGGTAAAGAACTGAACCGGTGAAAAAGAACTGAACCCCAACCGGTGGAAAAGAACTGAACCGGTTCCCATCGGGAACCAACCGGTGGGAAAGAACTGAACCGGTTCTCATTGGGAACCAACCGGTGGAAAAGGGGACCTTTGTGTCTCTGTCCCTGGGTTGAGATTCATTACCTGTATATTAATAACAGTTACATAATAACAACATGTCAATCTCCACTCGTACTCCTGAGTGAATGAATGCGTTTGGCAAAGCATGTGAGCGCTGTGTGTATATATACATCCGTACATGTGCCTGTGCAGCAGCGTGCACCATGTTGCATGTGTTTAGGCGTGTTTGCGTGACATGGCAGGGCATGCACGTGAGGAGATGCTGTGGCGGGGCTTTAAGCGTGTGGTTTAAGCTGAGCAGAGCCGAGCCGTTCCGAGTCGAGTGGGGCCGTACGTGTGCTGCGAGGATTCTGTGCCAGGATGCTGAGAGAGAGAGAGAGAGAGAGAGAGGGGGGGGGGGTGGTGGTGGGGTGACCGCCGGCTGCCAAGGAAGAACCTTTACTCACCAGATATTTGTGGCTGAGCCCCTGGCTGGTCGATGGAGCTGAGGAGCTGGGCTTGGATGGTCTCCACCACACGCTTAAAGCGCCGGCTCGGACCTTTATAAGGAGAGACGAGACGACAGGAGAGACGGAAGACCCGGCAGTGTTAAAACAGTTTTTACTGCCAGGAATGGTTTACTCCAGGTCGTTGCTATATACGACATACCCGCCTTTTGTTTTATGTGTTTAATCCGCCGTATTGTAATAAATAAAAAGAAACTCCGTCTTCACCGCGGAGATAGAGACTAGATGCTTTCGTTTTGATGACGAAACCGGACATCGTCACATGCTGTGGGCTGCTAGGGCTTCTGGGAAATTGAGGCCAATGCAAATGAATGGGGTACAACGCCTCATGGAGACGGGTCTTGTGTGCGTCTTCCGGGTGCACCAAGATGGTGGATGGTACGATCGGATCACAACGCCTCATGGAGGCTCACCCATCAAAATAGCAACTGATTAATGTGAGCTATATTTGTCTGTTATGTATGGGATGAGATTTCCCAAGACGAGGGGGAGATATACATCTAGATAAGCTGTTATTAAAGAGAGAGCTGTGGTGGATTCATTATCTTAGAACCATATGGCACCGGTAGGACTCAAAGAAGAGTTTGATATTAGGCCATTTCTTTAGATTCAGCTACATTAAAGCTACAATAATGTAGCTAATGTGTACTTTTTCCTGTGTTTTCTTTCAGAGAAAAATATATATTTTTAAACTGTTAGATTGTGGATACTATATTAAAAAAATTAGGGGGACCCATTGGCCTTCGAGCCAATGGGTGTTGACATACTGATTATACTCAGTACTCAGTACTCTATTTTTCTGCTTTCATACACTTACTAAAATCATATTGACATAAAAGATAATCATGTATATTTGTGCACTCACTTTGATCACGTGAAGAAATGTTTGCCAATCATGTTTTTGTTTGCTAATCATGTTTCTAATCACTTGTAATCGTTGCCACCCCACAACACCAGATGGGGCCGATGGCTCTTTTGTCCACACTCTGTATAAAATGAATCATTTCCTGTTATATCTTATATTTTAAACTTGAGAAAGACCAATACCGGTCAAAACATTGTATGTCCTGCCTGCCCTTGTGAGTGTGAATAAAAATACCTGGAGCATTACAAAGTGAGTTTGTGCGTTTCATGCGTGCGTGCGTGCGTGCGTGCGTGCACTACCTGACAGCAGCGTGAAGGTGACAGAGTAGATGCCGTTCTCCTTGGTGGCGCTGTTGCTCTCCGTGTAGGTGATGTCAACCTGGAACTTAACGGGCTTCTGGAAGACGGTGGGGCCCGCTGTGGACTTGTATTCCGCCCGGAAACTGGTCTGAGAGATCACGCTGTGGCTCAGACTGGGAATCTGACGGGAGGAGTGGGAGAGGGAGAGGGAGAGGGTTGAGGACAGTGGTGTAGTGGTGGAAAGTAACTAAGTACTTTTACTTAACCCATTCTGGACGGGAACCCCTTTTGGTGTTTTAACTAAGCATTATGTCATACTTTAGCTATTGAAAAATAGCAGATCTACAAACTCATGCTTGTACGTCTGCTATTTTTGAAAAATCGTAAAAGTGCGGCACAAATCTTTGAATATTATATTCTTTCAGAGAGAACGTTTTTTTATTTTATTTCGACGTCAGTTAAGTACTGTACTTAACTCCTTTGCTGCCCCCTAGTGTTAGCATGCTGGTACTGCACCAGGGGGTGGCCCGTCCGGGCCCACTCTATGGAGCTTGTTGTCCTTCCCGTGTTAACCCATTCTGACCCGAGATCAGATTCATACGAGGTTTCCACTGGACACACACTGGTCTGATTAACCCATTCTGACCTGAGATCAGATTCATACGAGGTTTCCACTGGACACACACTGGTCTGATTAACCCATTCTGACCTGAGATCAGATTCTAAAAATGTCAGTCGTTCTTCGATTAAAAAAAAAATAGCAGACCTACAAACTCGTAGCGCGCCATTCGGTGGCGCGCTATGAGCTTGTAGATCTGCTATTTTTCAATAGCTAAAGCATGATGCTAACACCAAAATGGGTTCCCGTTCAGAATGGGTTAAACAGGAAGGTGGGGGGCTTCCGGAAGTGTACCGACACCACACAACACAGCCCCCCACAGCCTTTAGCTATAGCAGAACAACCCGCTACATTTTCTCAGCGACGCAATACAAAAATCACAAAGGATTTACGATCGTCGGGTGGCGTGCGCGCCGGCTCACCGTGGACAGCTCTCTAACCGTTGGGATATATATACGGCGCTTTGAAAACCGGGTTATTACGGATGCTCAACGGCGCTGGATTTAGAAATGGCATCGCTGGTGGTGACGGAGGAGGGCTATGCTATACCCGGAGCAATGCTAAAAAGGTAAACAAACGGTCGGCGCGTTCATTTATGGATTAAACGGTCGTCTACGCTTTTAAACATAGCTGGCATAGATAGGTCCCAATAGCCTATAGCTACGTTTATAAGCGCAGATGGCAAGAACATCATATTGTGAGCTTGTAGATCTGCTGTTTTCAATAGGTTTTTGTACACATTTTGAACTTGTGAAATGGGGCATTCTGCAATATGAGTACTTTTACGTTTAAAAGTATATAATGGTGATAATATTGTAACACAACACAGATATGCAATGACGACACGCCAAGAGGATAGCTCTGTGAACGACACTGATGATTGATGAGAGGGTCTTACAGAGAGAAAGGCGTGGACGATGTCTGCCTTTATGGAGCTGAGTGGCTTGTCTCTGATCACGATGAAGATCTGCTCCTCCTTCTCCAGGTTGATGAAGTTGCCGAACCAGGACTTCTTGGCCAGCCTGCAGGGAAGAGAGAGAGACGTGATACACCAGTGATGTTTAAATATCAAATGACACTGACCATCCTCTGTATCGTTTCTTTAACCTCATGCCATCTGGACAAAGATACAGAACCTTGCCATGGAAAAAGGTCCGTTTTAGTAGGAGTTTTGTCCCCTCAGCCATCGCGGCATTAAACAAACTGCCCCGCCGATAGGATGGTTCTGTACACAGCTTGTGGGGACCTCATGTTTTTTTTTTTTTGTACTGTCTTGGTGTTATGTGCTCTGTGTTGTTTTTGATGTGGGTGTTGAACTGTTGAACAGATTGTGAAGACAAATATCCTTCGGGACAATAAAGATTATTATTATTATTATAGGTTTTCAATGTAAATGAGTCCCCGGGATGCAGGGGTGGTCTTTTAGAATGAGTCCCAGGGACCTTTTATGAGTTTAATTCACTGTGTATTTCCATGTTTAGATAATTTATGTCAAAAGTACTATACTGAGGTACTTATTGTATTCTTTGATACTTTGATATATCGTACTTTTTTACAATTATTTGACAGCTTTAATTACTTTCCAAATGTAGATCATTAATACAAAACATATAAAAGGTACACAGTTGCATATAACGTAATTAAAATCCTTTACCAGCTGCGACATTAAATGAACATATATCAATGTATTATTCATTCATGGGTGCATTTACATGGTACTGTATGCAAGTAAATGTCTGTACAGAGCTACAGCGCATTCACTTTAGTAAACAATCTGAGCACTTTTTCACTGCCCAGGAGTCACAGCAGGAAATCTTAAATATGTCTATTACTAAACATACATTCTGACTGACATCATATTGCTAAGGGAATTTTGCCAATTATTAAGATCGGAATATTATTATTGAAGTTGTTAAAACAGGCTTGAAATGAGCACGCAGTGAGTCAAGGTTCGGAGAACTAAAGAATTACAAACCAAATACATTTTGGGGCTCGTGGTCAGAATGCAGTCAGTAGCTAGAAATCAGTTTAATTCATCTAAATTCCACTACATGAAATAAACTCAATAAGCAAAGGACAAAAAAAAAAAAGACGGTTTGGTGAAACACTTACTATACCATGCACACCTAAATCATTAGATTTTTGTCAGTGTCATAATTATACCCAGATCATGGCAAGGGGGGACAAGTGATGGTGATAGAGACAAACTATGAAATATTAAACTATTTCTCTAGCATCAAGAACAACACTCCGTGAGACATCTTGAGGAATGTGACCAGGACGGAGTAGCCTACTAATATTGTGTAACCATGTGTGCTGTGTATAGGCCTTTAAGCAACTAGTCGACTATTCAACTAGTCGACTAGTAAATCCACTAGTCGACCTTGTTGGTACTAGTTGACTTAGTTAAACAACTAAACTATGCAACTAGTAAAAATCACTAGAAGTGAACAACTAAACTAGGCAACTAGTAGAAATCACTAGAAGTGCTGGCACATTTTTACTGAGATTGACCGTGTTCCCTTAAGCTATTGTGGGCGGGAACCCCTTTTGGTGTTTTAACTAAGCATTATGTAATACTTTAGCGAGCTTGTAGGTCTGCTATTTTTGAAAAATCGTGAAAATGCGGCACAAATCTTTGAATATATATTCTTTCAGAGCGAACATTTTTTTTTAATTTTCGACGTCAGGCCTAAATGGGTTAAGCTATTGTGTTTGTGTTGTATATAGTGAAGTGGACACGCAGAGACCCCCATGGGGCGATGTTGCACTATAATTAAAACATAAAGTGAAAGTGTGTGTGTGTCTGTGTGTGTGTGTGTGTGTGTGTGTGTGTAGCACTCACTCTGGGACGAGTCTGGGGTGAGGCTGGACATGTCTTCTTGGGTGGGGACTGTGGAACCAACAGAGACGAGGCAGATCAGTGTCATTTCTGTCGACTGAAACTAAGACGATACATAGATATACAAGCGGATACACAAGCTCACAAGCTATAGTGATCTTGTACATCTGCCGTGTTTTGAAGAAGAATCTTGAAAGTGTGAGAACCACTGATTCAGAAGCCATTTTGGTAGAATCGGGCCTCAGGTCAAAATTGGTCTTAATAATAAAGCCGAAAAAGGACAACATTTTCCACTCCACTGTATAAATGGGACGCCATCTTCTACGAGACATGACCCGGAGGCTATATGAGGGGGGTCGACAGATAAGGCTGGGAGCCGTGACTAAATGGAGCTATTAGCTCCATTTAGAGAGAGATTATTTACTCCTCGAGGGCCACGAGCAAAGTGGCCGTTTTGGTGCCTGGGCTGGCGGCATCCTCCTCTGCTGCCAACAACAGTTTATCATATTATACAGTACAGGAATCAGATAACATCAAACAAAACATTATCCTATAGCAGTCGGGCACAGAACTTGTGTGTGTGTGTGTGTGTGTGTCCATATTTCAACTTTTGTTTTCCCCTTCATAACCCATTTTGGTGGCGGGAACCCCTTATGGTGTTAGCATCATGTTATGCTTTAGCTATTTTGAAAAAAAAATCGAAGAACGACTGACATAGAAACATAGCTTTTTCAGAGAAAACTGTCAGGATGTAGAAGACGTTTTTTTTTTTAGAATCTGATCTCAGGTCAAAATGGGATAAATGAGCACCCTTACTTTGACTACTGCACTTTGTCGAGTGTTTCCGCTATTTTCATTTTTATCCACTACAGAATAATTGTACCAAGTGGACGGTGCCCGTCTGTGTGTAGATCTAGATCATTTTGAAAGTGAAAGTGGTCAAGCCTGTCTGTGGATTTTTGAGTGGTGCAACCACTCCTACAACCAGCAATGTCCGTGTACCTGTGTCTATGAGCACGAGTATGTTACATATTTATTTTAATAATAACTGAACCAATGGAAGGTATTAATTAAAAAGACGCAAGCTTAACAAAGAAAGAAGAAAGAAGCTAAACAGAATCCGGGTCTGGCGAGTATAGTCGTGGGGGCGTGTGCACGTATAACGAGCAACGCACGCAAAACAAATTCACGGGACCGCGCTCGCGTAAATACGCTTGCGTTGTCGCAAACCGCGAAAAAAAGTTGAAAATGAACTATATAGGCGCGTTATATCGCTTACACGTTTGAAAGGCCCCCTTGACACTGGATCCACTGGAACACACACCCTTTCTTTCCATTTCCTGAGAAAGTAACGGATTTTTGGAGATACAAGGTTTCCATCCGGAAAAGGAAAAGGAAAGGTACTATGTTTACCCAGGGTATAACTGGACTATAAGCTCAAGAACTTGTTTATACAGCCAGGCCCTGCTCATATAGAACATTTCATGGTAGAGGTGTTCAATGCCTTGTCCAATTAAGGGCACTTCAGCGGTGGTAATTTTAACGTGCCGGTTCCGGGGGGGATATACGAACTATAGCGACCTTTCCCGATATCAAGACTGCTCCGCAAACCGTTCGGTTTCGCACCGCTGCTGCCCCAAACAGAGACATATACGATATGACCGCAGTAAACCAAACCGTTGAAACAGCCGCTATAGCCTCTCGCCGGCCATGCAGCTATAACGGTTATACGGTTACCTTGCATTTTCCTGCGGTGGAAGCGGGGCGAGCCCAGGAAGCTGTTCTTGATGGAGTTGAGGCGCGTCCGCCAGGGCAGGCCGCCTCCTCCGCCGATGGACGGGCTGGGCGGCGGCGTGGGGCTCGGCGTGCCCGCCGGGCTGTCCTTGGGCGTGTGCACGGGGGTGCCTTTGGGGGTGGGGAGAGGGCTGCCGCGGGGGGAGGGGTGGGGAGTCACCTGCGACGCAGCGACGGACACACATTTGATGACGCCATTGTGGTCAGGGTAGACGGTGCGCCGCCGGAGGGGGGACCCCATCATGGGGCACGGGAGGTGCCCCCCCGCCGGCGACGACAGGGGGATGGACAGCTTGGGGGGCACCGTGAGGGGCGGGTGGCGCCTCGCCCGCGCGGGGCTGCCGCCGCCGCCGCCTTGGGGGACACAGGAGGAGGAGGAGGGGGTGGTGGGGGGCTGGCAGGGAGTGGAGGGCTCTGACTTGGGGGCGCCCGCGGGCCCTTGCGCCGAGCCGGGCAGCGGGTTGGAGCGCGTGGTCTGGAGGGGCTTCTCTGACACTTTGGGCTTGGCCGGGAGGGTCTGCGTGCGGGGGTGCATGAGGGGAGACCCCATCTTTGGCTGGTAGGAGGAGTTTAGGGGGGCGATGCGGGGCCCCACCCCGTTGAGGCGGGCCTCGGCGGAGTGGGTGGGGCTGCAGTTGGGGGACTGACAGAAGTCTGGGGACTGGGGCGGGATGAAAAACCGCCTGACGGGCTGAGATTTATGTGGGGTACATGCACGTCGTTTATATACGATAGCACAGTGCAGTGTAGTGGGGGGGGGGCAATGAGAAAGCAAACGGCCACAGTCCAGGTGACAGAGTACAGTATAATAATAAATAAAAATAAAAAATAAAAAAAACAGAAATATAAGAAAATAAAAACCACCACAGCCCAGTCAAAAAAATAAATATATATATATATATTCCCATGAGCGACGCAGCATAGGAACAGTGAAAAACAGGATGTGGCAGGATGAGTTGAGGAGAGGGTGAAGCGATAGTGACACAGCAGGCAGGCAGGGGAGGTGTTGGTGAGAGTGCACGAAAGAAAGAAAGAAAGAAAACAAACAAAAACATGCTATTAGCAACAGTGAGCCATGTCAAGAGAGGAGACAGCATGTGGCAAAAACCATTCCTCAGCAAAGTGATACCAGCATCAAAGCTAACCAAGTTTAGCTTCGCCCTTCGCCTGGGAAAGCAGCTATACAATGCATGCGCGATGCCATGGAATGAATTGGAGCTATTACAGCACGGTACTATCACACAGCTCTATAGTACAATAATTACGTACTTTAATGCATGTATACAGTCAAGTATAACTTATTGCAGTACACTGTGGTATAGTACGGTATATTATAGTAGAGTGAAGTATAGTATACTATTGTAGTAAACACATTATGGCAGCATTGCATGGTGATATAGTATAATGTGATATAGTACAGCCCACTAGTATATATATATATATTCCATTATGTTAAAGGGATAGTTCAGATATAACTTAAGTTGTATGAAATACTTGTCATTAATATAGTGGTTGCAACTGTATTCATTGATTGCCCCGAGTCCCGTGGTGGGAGTTCTGCTCTGGTTTTAGTGAATATTAAGTAGTTCCCGGTCATTTTGTGAGGGGCACTGGGGGGGGCCACGCAGTCAAAGTAAATTAATTCACAAAACTAGCATAATTTGTATCGTTGACCAATTTCTAAAATATTAGCGCAGCTTTCGTTCAACTTTGACCCCTCTATCACATGGAACAATCTTTTGGGTCGTAGTGAATGGGACACAAAAAACATAGTTCTGTGTGATAGAGGGGTAACGAACGAAAGTTTAACTAATATTTTAGAAACAGGTCAACAATACAAATGACGTTAGTTTTGTGGATTAATTTACTTTTAATGCAGAACTCCCACCACTAGGACTCGGGCAATCAATTAATACAGTTGCAACCACTATATTATTAAGTATTTCATACAGCTTAAGTTAAAACTATCCCATTAAGTGATTACGTAAACTCTTTCATTAAGACGTAACTGTGCGTGCATGCCTGGGGGCCTGTTTTGTATGCCACAGAAATATTATAGTGAATAGCAAGATACATGATGCTAAATCGCTGTTTACTGATCTAAACTAAAGCTAACCGCAAAATCCCCACATGAATGTCCATCTATCACATTATTTTTACAGTACAGTATGTTATCAAACTTGAACAGACCCGCAATAAACAAACATGAAACGTGTGTCCTTGCCTTCTTCTCGAGAGTTAATTTTAGAATTCCTTGGCGTTAATAAAATATGAAATGTCACACAGAGAGCTTAGGGGGCTGGGAGATTTTGAGTTGCAAATGTAACCTTTCTATTTTGGGGCTTAGCAGCACTAAGGCAGTGATTTTCCATTAAGAATGCGCTCTCGAGGCCTTGAATTCTTGAGTCCCTCGTTGCAAAAAGCATCAATGCGGGATGTGTTAAAGCTACTATAAGCAATAATAATGTCACATTTTTAATGACCTTTTTTATTATTATTTTTTGGTATTCAGACAGGTAGAACGCTCCCCAAAAATGTATACAGTCTCTTGTGACACATATGTAGGGGCCGCAATATGCATTCAAGGATGTTCCTAGAAGCTTTGTCATTGGCCGGAAAAAAACCCCGGTCGCAATGACTAACCAATCAGGAAGCACACAGGCACATCGACCAATGCAGGGAAATCTTTGAATGCAGATCGCGGCCGCCCCTAGATGTGTCACAGAGACTAAACATTTTTTGGGGGAACGTTCTACCCATTGCTGGCTGTCTGAATAATAATAAAAAGGTCATTAAAATTTTGACATATTAGCTTTAAGCTTTAAGTGTGAATGCTGATCACTATAGTCATCTCCAGTTTATAGTGTCTTATGAACAGACAGACGGAATCAAAGTTTCCACAACGTTGGCTGTCTGTGGCGAGTTCTCGTGACAATTAAATGATACGTATAACAGCAATGCTGATTTCTGACTTTTACTCGTAACAAGAGTATTTCCATATTGCTAAGTATTGATACTTTTACTCAAGTAAAACATTTGAGTACTTTTTTTCCCCACCAATGGACATTTGTATGGGGCGTCTTACTTTTCTGGTGGGAAGATTTACTGCACCCACTCAGCCCTATTCCCCCGAAATGTGTGAAATCACAAGTAAAGTGTCTTGCCATGCAAAGTGCTGAGTCGTGGTCTAGTTTTTTAGTCGACTAAAAATGTCCTAAGATTTCAGAGCAGAGTTCATATGAGACGAGCAGCCAGGCTAATGATCATAATTAGTATCAGGTCATCTGCATGAGGCCATGTTCTCTGTGAGGCAGTGTTGTTTTCGTCGACTATAACTGTGTCGACGGGAAATGTTCGCCGACTACCTTTTTTCACCGACAGAAACTACATAAAAAACGAAATGAAAACTAAGCCACGACGACTAAAACTATAGCTAAATAATACTTGTCAACAAATAAAAGCTAAACTAAAATGTTAGGAAGGGACTAGTGGACAGGAGATCCAGTATGAGTCATTTTTCAATTGGTTGCAAGTGTAAAAAAACAGCCATTACGACGGCATCAAGTCGGCCCGCCAAAACACACGTTAGCCAGACTAAATCAACTGTATAGACTCGGTCGACTGAAACCTCATGACATTTAATTTAAGTCGACTGAAAAAAAACTAGACCAAAACATTCCGGGTGACTAAAAATGTGACTAAAAAAAAAAACGAAATGAAAACTATTCGAGAGACTATACACGACTAAAGCTAAAATAGAAAATGCGCTGCCCAAAAACAACACAGTGTGGTGTGTGTGTGGTCTGTGGATGAGAGGCTGTGCAGGTGAATGGGGGTGTAGTCGGGGGTGTTTCCCAATCCGGTGACATGAGCAGTGGAGACACAGCAGTGCTATAGCGGTGAGGTGCAGTGTGGTGGTGGGGGGGCCATCGTTGGGCCAGTGGGTATACAGTATATATACAGTAGGTATACAGTAGGAGACACTTACCCTGGGACTGCTGAGAGGGCTGGTGGACAGATTGGAAGACGCGCCGCTGATGGACCGGGATCTAGAAGCACACGCACACACGCACACACACACACACACACACGCACCCGCGCACACACACAGCAAAGCAAGCACACACACACGCACACACACACACACACACACACACGCACACACACACACACACACACACACGGTCGTAACGCAGGATACATTACTGTAATACTCGATGACAGTCTTAGAAACATAATTATAGCACATACCTCAAAGGAAGCCACGTTACTTTGCACACGCGCGCACACGCACACGCACACACACACACGCACACGCACACACACGCGCACGCACACACGCACACATGCACGTGCACACACGCACGTGCACAGACACGAACACACACAGTTTTAAAATCCTACTTTTAGTGCGATATCCCTAAAAAAAAGGGGGGGGAAAAACTCCCTGCTGAGAGATGGGATTGGATGGGAGTCCGTTTGCCTAATGAGGACGGCTTTCTAGGAAGTGAACTCATTCTCAGCGGATGACGACACACACACACACACACACACCGACACTTTGATTGACACTGAAACCATTCATCTCTTCTCTATATCCATCCTCTCAAACGGCAGTGTCTCTTTTCTCTCTTTTGTAGAGAAAGTGGACGAAAGTCCGCGAGAGATTAGAGAACGTTTCCGACCGAAGAAGAGTCCTCTGGAAAAAAATGGAACCGAATGGACCCATTTTGGTTACATTTGTACACTCTCAGAGTTAAAATAACATTGATTTTATATTATACATTGGGGTCGCAGAGATAGAAACGGGGGACCGTAGCCTAGAATTCAGGTCAAACTGGGGGTCCTCGAAATGAAAATTTTCTCTTATGGGGGGGGGGGGGGTCCTTTCAAATGGCGGTCCGCAGGCTAATGAGTGTCAATTTGGGGGTCCGTTGACATGAAAAAGTTTGATAACCCCTGAGCTATAAAGGGATGCATGTAACGAGCGGTCATGCAGAGAGGTCACGGTGCTCTACGAGAGAAGGACAGTGTCCTCAGTTTCACCTACTAATGGTGGCCCAGCTGTGAACAATAACGCTAATTGGCCTTCATCGTGAGAGCACAACGACATTTTGCAGAGTTTGTGTTTGACGTTACTGACGAATAATAGCGTCACCCGGTGAAAAAATAAACGCACCACGTTTGCCCGTTTTACGTCCATCCTGGGGAGAAGGGAGGGGGCATTACATTCTGCGATTTACGGTACATTAACGTTTGTTCACATGCCAACAAGACATATTATCGGCGGAGGGAGTCAACAATCTATAAATACTTCAAACCACATCAGCACTGTACACACGCACGCACGCACACACGCACGCACCCACACACACCAGCACCACGTGCACTGCATCTATTCTCCTTACACAACGAGCGTATACCGTATTCATTTTTCATTTGCGACTCATTAACTTTTCATATCTCCCTGTTCCTTTCTCCTGCGCCACCCCCCCCCCCCCCCACACACACACACACACACACACACACACCGCAACGTCACGCGGAGTCCGGAGCTACTCTTTGGGATTTAATTGTCCACGAATGACTTGCCTTTGTTGGAGATGGAAATTGAAACAGTAAATCATGTTTAAATATGCTCGAAGTCACTCTCTCTCTCTCTCTCTCACACACACACGCACACACACACACACACACACACACACACACACACACACACACACACACACGCACACACACACACACACACACACACACACACACACACACACACACACACACACGCTCGCACACAGACACACTCAGAGTGGCATCGCTGATTAGATTTCTGAGCTGATGGGCAAAGCGTTTTTTGAAACGTTCCATGCAATGCTATATATACAGTACAGTACGTGGATGTCATGAGAAATGAAATGTTGGGACTTCCGTACGGTAAGACCTTCTTTCACTTCTAGTGAGTTTTACTAGTCGACTATAGTTGCCTATAATTTACTAGTCTAGTTGTTTAACTATACTGTATCTATCATGTAAAAAAATAATAATCTAATAATATTTGTAGGCTACATTTAAAACCTGTGTACATTATGACTATAATCTATTCTAGCATTCTAGCAGATCTTGAGGCCTACAAAAACGAAAAAATAAAATAAATAAACATTTTTTTGTCTTATCAACTAGTCAACTAGTACCAGCAAAGGTCAACTAGTGGATTTACTAGTCGACTAGTTGAATAGTCGACTAGTTGCTTAAAGGTATATTCAGTGATTTCACTTAATTCAAATATCACTTATTTTTTTGTTTTGTTGTGATAATCCCCTCTACCATAGAGTGTGCTGACCATATAAGGAGTTCCTCCCTGTCCCCAGTTAACCACTGGGGGTCAAAAAAACCTTAGGTTTCGTTTTTGACTCTCTATCCTGATTGGACGAAAGGCTTTGGGTCCCAGCCAAAAACGAAACCTAAGGTTTTTTGAGTGAAATCACTGAATATACCTTTAAAGCCCTATAGAGCGCCGCAGTCCCGCCCCCTTTCAGAAAAGCGAGTGGCCCAGGAAATGAAACCCCAATGCATTCTCCCATCGGCACTTCTTATTTAATTTATTTAAAGACGGTTACGCCGCGGACAAAGCCAACTCGGATCGTGACAAATCATGACAATGAACACAATGTTTTGGGCCGATCAAATCATTAGAAAGAAGAAAAGAAAGTCAGGAGACAACACTATTTGTTTTGTTTTTCGTCTTATAAATTATTTGATCGGCCCAAAACATTGTGTTCATTGTCATGATTTGTCACGATCCGAGTTGGCTTTGTCCGCGGCGTAACCATCTTTAAATAAATTATATTAGAAGTGCCGATGGGAGAATGCATTGGGGTTTCATTTCCTGGGCCACTCGCTTTTCTGAAAGGGGGCGGGACTGCGGCGCTCTATACCGTACGAGTACCAATAACGCATCTCTACGATATAAAATTAATAAATCGTGCCGCAATGTGCAATGGTCTCAAGAAAAAAAACATGACAAATGAAAATGGCGTTCGCTGTGGAAAGGACGATGCTTATCTTGAGGTAATAACCGTAAAATACAGTAGCAGCTACGGTAATAACTATACTGCCGTGTGTGGGTGGGTGGGGGGGGGGGGGTGCTTTAGAGAGACGAATGGCTGGACAGGTCTAACGGGAGGGAGGGAGGTCTGGCCTCTAATATAACACGACACGGAGGAGACCTCCGTTAACCCATTCTGACCTGAGATCAGATTCTAAAAAATGTCAGTCGTTCTTCGATTTTTCAAAAATAGCAGACCTACAAGCTCGTAGCGCGCCACTCGGTGGCGCGCTATGAGCTTGCAGATCTGCTATTTTTCAATAGCTGAAGCATAACATGATGCTAACACCAAAATGGGTTACTGTTCAGAATGGGTTAATGTGCTACACATTATCGTACCGCCCGTCACATGTATACTCACAGGAGCTAGCGTTTTAATTAAAGTCTGTCCTTAAAGCTATTGCTCACAGCATATTTGAACATAATATATATATATATATATATATAAAACACTTTTTTCCATTGATATAGGAGCATAATTGTTTGAATGTCTTTCATCCCTGTTTTGCTCTCTTTGTTCCACCGTTAAAAAAAAAAAAAAGAGTTCTCCGTCGGTATTCTCAGGGCCAGTTAACCCATTTTGTTGTTAGCATCATGTCGTGCTTTAGCTATTGAAAAATAGCAGATCTACAAGCTCATAGCGCGCCACTCGGTGGCGCGCTATGAGCTTGTAGATCTGCTATTTTTGAAAAATCGAAGAGCGACTGACATAGAAGACATTTTTAGAATCTGATCTCAGGTCAGAATGGAAAACTGTCAGGATGTAGAAGACGTTTTTAGAATCTGATCTCAGGTCAGAATGGGTTAAAGGACCACTTCACCACTTTTCAACCCATCTTCATATAATATATATGAATAGGTCCTCACTAATAATCATGAAAAAAAAATCTACTCTGTGTCTCATAGGAGGGCTGTGGGGCAGTTCAGAAACCATCTTCCAGTGACATCATCGATGGGGAATACAAGCTAATATAAACTGCAGGCTTTCTAGTCCTGAAAAGTTGCAATGTGAAAATGGAAGCCGTCGTTTTCACGATAATGAAACGCAGTAAAAATCGTGCCATTTTATCATGGTTATTATTAGTGAGGACCCATTATATGAAGATAGGTTGAAAAGTGGTGAAGTGGTCCTTTAATGTTATGCTAATCGCCGGTTGCCCCCCCCCCCCCCCGTTGAGCGAACGTCCATGAACTCAGACTGCATAAGGTCGAGCCCACGGAATGGCATAGAAGGAGGAAAGAAAACACGGACCGGCATCGAAGGAGGGAAAGAAAAGCACGGTCCAGGCTGCCGGACCGGAGGGCACAGTGATGAGATAACCCTGTCCTCAGCGCGCCTCAGTGAGCAAACAGACTAGCACATCAGAGACAAACACAATTAACCCATTCTGACCTGAGATCAGATTCTAAAAAAAATGTCTGTTTGAAATGACAGTTTTCTGAAAAAAGCTATGTTTTCTATGTCAGTCGTTTTTTTTAAAATAGCAGACCTACAAGCTCGTAGCGCGCCACTCGGTGGCGCGCTATGAGCTTGTAGATCTGCTATTTTTAAATAGCTAAAAAGCATAACATGAAAACCACCAAAAGGGGTTCACGCCCAAAATGGGTTAACGCACGCACGCACACGCACGCACACGGGGGAGGACGGGTGTTCATTTAGCTTTGAGAGTAAAAAGAAAAAAAAGGACCTATACTATATTATAAGACCTTCCATTATATTGGACTGTGAAGAGTGAGATATACAGCGAGCAAGAATACAGAGAGTTGAGCTAAAATAATTCTGCCACGATGAGGGACAGATATCAAAGAAGTGGGAAAACATGTTTATTCTTATTAGGTGGTGAAGAAAAAAAAAACCCCAGAAAAACTCTGCTGCTATACAGTCTACTATGCTGCTTCAGTTTAGCTAGAGTATAGGAAAACAACACTTTCGACAACTAGCGCTCATTAAGATCTCGTTAGATCTTGTCATGGTGGTGGGATGGTACACAAAAGGCCGTTTACTCCACCCCATCCCCCCTCCCGCTAACTAGATTATCGGCTTAAGCGATCGAAAACATGGGCGGAAGAGATAAAGGGAAATGGATTTGCAAAAAGGCCCGCGTGGCGCTTGTGGATGAAATGAGGCGATAATAAGACAAAGCAAAGGGAGGGGAGTAAAAAAATGAAAAGACTATACCTTTCTTCCTTGCTGCAGTTAGCGTTTGTGATATCCAAGCTTTTACTGAACACAGACTTGCTGAAGAGGCAGACGAGGAAGAAAAGAAGAAAAAAAGGACCCAAACAAATGAATATATGAACAGAAACGACAGAAAGAGAAAAAAATCACACAGGTTGAAATCCTATTAACAAAAGCATGCGTTGTTGTTGTTGTTGTACACAGATATCAGAGAGGATAGTTGGCACCGTTAAGATAATTCTTGTCAAATCATCACAGAACATGACGTAAACTGCAAAGCAAAGACTTGAGTGCATTCACGGCAAGCTAAAAATGAAAATGAACCCAAAAAAAGAGAGAGAGATTAAGAGAGAAACAGGAGGAATTTGGGTCATGCTAGGGTTACTGACATGTTCACCATACGTACACACTAATCATGCTACGGTCACTGACATGCGTCACCAGTGTTGTTTTCGTCGACTAAAACTAAGACGAAAAATGCTTTTTTTTTTTTTCACTGACGGAAACTAAATGGATACTAAATGAAAACTATAAGCTACGATGACTAAAACTATAAGACTAAATATATTGACATTTTTTGTCAACAAATAAAAACCAGACTAAAATGTTAGGAAGGGGCTATAGTGGACAAGAGATCCAGTATAATAAGTCATTTTACAATTAGTTGCATGCTGAAAATAGCATGATCTACAAGCTCACAACACTGGGCTTGTAGATCAGCTATTTTCGGCATCTAGACCAACACTAAAACATTCCGGGTGACTAAAATGTGACTACAACTAAATTAAGTTTCACTCCAAAGACTATGACAAAAACTAAAATAGGAAATTGCTGCAGAAAACAACACTGACGTTCACTAATGATGCTAAAACCCCTCAGGACTCAAGTGTGTGTGTGTGTGTGTGTGTGTGTGTGTGTGTGTGTGTGTGTGTATACTGTGTAGTAGGTTTGAGATGATAGGGCTACGATGAATCGTGTTTTTGTTGTCAATGCAACATGAATTTCCACAACAAACACATCGCAAAGGCCTTGCAATGCCAGCATGACGTTTGAGAAGGAATACAACTTTTTCCACAAACATGATGACAGACGTCTTGTTTTTAGCCCGCTGGTTTTCACTCGTTTGCCTATATTTAAATATAAAAAGATGTGCACCACAGGATGAACGTTTTGTTAACATTGTGTTCGCTTCTTTAACCACATCAACCCTGTTAGTCTAGTAGCCAGCCTGCATAGAGCCCCATTGTGAACCCGGACATGTTGAGTACACCAATAAGGTTTTATGTTAGAAATGTTTAGCATGTAGAAACTGTCGGATGCTAACTTGCATCATGTTGAGCCATTTTCATAATAGGCATACTATAATGTAACCATACCATTAACAACCTATAAAAGGCAAAATCATCCCTCAAATCGCCCCTCAAATCCCCCCTCCCCCCCCCTACAAATCAAAGTAGGCCAAGGCACTTATTTTTATACTATTCAATTAAATTATGAATAATTTCTTATAATCGTCTGGACTGCACCTGCTGTGAATAGGAGAGGAACCCAAGTTTCATCCAAATTTATAGCAATAGAAAGTAATTGCATGTACAGTACTAGAATTTCGGCCCCCTTCGGGAGCCTCATCCCAGTGTCGTTGCAGCGCAATATGGGAAGAAAGAAATTGCGGGAGTTGTTATTATAATACTGTACTGCACTCCTTAGTATGGCACTGTACTGTAATGTTGTCCTCTGTACTGTACTTTACTGTACGTCTTTACTGTACTGTACTGTTGTTAGTGTTATTGTTGTTTTTCTTATAATGATTATTATTATTATTGTTATTATTATTACATGCATTATTGTTCTGATGTGAGCTTGTTTGTAAAGGAGTGAGTTTACAAAGAAGCTTATTGTTATTATTATGATTATTATTATTAGTATTGTTATTGTGATTATTACATGGATTATTGTTGTGATGTGAGCTTGTTTGTAAATGAGTGAGTTTACAGGTGATCACATCTTTTTGCTCACATGTTTTCACTTGTATAAATGTTGAGAAAGGGATAAAGAACTACACACATGAAATGCTGCAACTTATCAATCAATGGCACTGCCAAAATTGGCAAATCTAAAAAATATATATTTAATTATTGACATTTTTAGAAACAAATAAATAGGCTAGTTACAGTAGCTAAGCTGCCCACTTAAGCACCCTGACCACACCCAGCACAATGACATTAGCACCCCTGGCTAGTTACAGTATCTGCCCACTTAAGCACCCTGACCACTGCAACAATTACAGTAGCACCCCTCCCCACCCCAAGGATGGCCTATAGGTGAGGAATGTTGTTTTTCCAGTTCTAGATGGGAGATCATTAAGATGCTGCTGGATCCTGTATTAAGATGCATCCTTACTTCCTTCCTTTCAAGCAAGGGAATGTAATTGAATGGCTGGAAATGTACCATTGTTTTGTCAAATTGTATTGTATTGTGTAGTGTATTCTAAAATTAGTTTAGGGTTGTATAACATTGTACAACTCAATCAATCAAACGTTTGTTTAATCAATGTATTGGCCCATTGAAAAAAAAGAAATGGCCAAACTGGTACACCCGATACTATTTAATATTTCCCTTATGTTTGATACATTTTCTTATCACATCCATGGTATGAAAACAATGCTAAGGAGTTGCTTCAATGAAATATAATTGCTTTAAGCTGAAAACGATATGTTTAATGGTGTTTTTTAGCGTTGTTACATTTATCATGCATGCCGTTACAATTATTCCGATATGCGCAGCAAATGTAACACTGAAACAGCGTCCACGTTCGGTGTAATAACTCCCGACCTGTTGTGTGTAAGTAGCGTGGTTAAAAGGCTGTGTGTTTCTGTTGTAAGCAACTCATGTTAGGTCTGCGCACACTGTATGTTGCTATGGCAATCTGTCATGAAATGCTGCTGACGTTAGCATGTGTGCTATCAGGCAAAAGCTGAGATAGATATGCAACTACTACTGGGGAAAATGTCATAGAAAACACAACACCTAATTTCGGAATGTTATTGTGACCTATTGAGCACAAACAGACCATCATGATTTGCTTGCTGGACCTATAATTAATTTATTTGCATTAAATGTCCACTCGCCCATCAAAAAGAAAAGCAAGATGGCTGCGACAGAGTGTGAGCTCGACGGACAGAACAGAGCTGGTGACGTATGAGGCAGGGTGTTGCCAGGTTTGCGAATTGTAAGCGAGTTGTAGTGTATGTAAGTAGCGTGGTTTAAAGGGCTTGTTTGTGGGCTGGTTGGGCTTGTTTCTGACCGTGTTGGGGCAGCAGTGATTCCGTGTTCCGTGTAGGAATGTTTCATAAAAGTAATATTTGCAGAGTAAATAAGACACTTGAACGGCTAAAAATTAGCCTATGTCAGTTCGGGGAGCGTGCCGAATTTATTTTGCATATAGAGATGTGTGGTGAAAGTGTGGTTCGGTCGGAGATAGAGTTCCATGAATGAGTATGGGTACCACTTTTCCCATGTATAGTAGATAGCATGATGTCGAGAGCCTCGTCATAATATGTATTATTATTCGTTTCATGATACAGAGTTTAATCCCTCCCTCCCTCCCTCCCTTCCTCCCTCCCTTCACTCCTTCCTTCCTTCCTTCCTTCCTCCCTTCACTCCTTCCTCCCTCCCTCCCTTCCTCCCTCCCTTCCTTCATTCACTCCTTCCTCCCTCCCTTCCTCCCTCCCTTCCTCCCTCCCTCCCTCCCTTCACTCCTTCCTCCCTCCCTCCCTCCCTTCCTCCCTCCCTTCACTCCTTCCTTCCTTCCTTCCACCCTTCACTCCTTCCTCCCTCCCTCCCTTCCTCCCTCCCTTCCTTCATTCACTCCTTCCTCCCTCCCTTCCTCCCTTCACTCCTTCCTCCCTCCCTCCCTTCACTCCTTCCTTCCTCCCTCCCTCCCTTCACTCTTTCCTTCCTTCCTTCCTTCCTTCCTCCCTTCACTCCTTCACTCCTTCACTCCTTCCTTCCTCCCTCCCTCCCTCCCTCCCTCCCTCCCTTCACTCCTTCCTTCCCTGGTGAGTGATGCAGCTGCAGCCCCTCCCCCTCCTCCCTCTGGCAAGAGATTCTACTGCGAGAAAACGTCTGACCGAGACTTTATGGACTTTCATGTTTTAATGAATATACTTCATGTATGTAGTTAAATTGTAGTTAAATAAAAAATGAAAAAAGCTAAGGGGGAAAGATCAATTATATAAAATAAATAAAAAAGAGTCTAGAATAGTCTTGTGGCAACGCAAGACTATAGAGGGTGTGCGCGTGACATCATCGTACCTGGAAGTTATGCGGGAACGCCCACTGAGTGGCAAAAAAACTACTTTCTGGCCTTGACAGCCCATTCAACCAAACAGAAAAGTCCTGTCTGATTGCATTAAACAATGTTAAACTCACCAACATTGCAGCTGTACGAAAATCTTTCTATCTGCAAAATCTTTGTTTCATGAAAATCCACCATAGAAACGAACTATACTTTCTGTCAAGAAATGCCCTGCATTTGATTATGTGTGTCAGAGTTTGGAAGTGCTTGTTTTCAATAACACAACAATTTGCTGCCTCCTGCATTATATGTGACATTTAGAAACAGGTGGTATACACAGGACGGTTGAGTGATTTACAACGAGCGCTTCCAAACTCCAACACTCCCAACATGCTGCTCAATGTGTTGCCACTCAGTCTAGATGAGGGGGGCGTGTCTTATAGGGAAATCATGCATGTGCAATTGTGCATATACTCTCTATATAGCAGGGATGTCAAACTCAAATACACAGTGGGCCAAAATAAAGAAATTGGTACAAGTCGCGGTGCCGGACTGTGTTTCAACACACGGGGCATTTTTGGGGAGAGGGGGGGTATAGCTGAAAGTCGACCACAAAGTGATATACTTTCACCAGCCGATCAATAGTGAAGAGAAGACGCATATGCTTGCGCTTGCGGGCAACCTCGCTCGATACGTGACAATGCACTCGCAGTGCATTGTGGGACTTGTAGTATTATGCTGGTCCGTGCAATATATACCAGATTAATACTATATACTAATTAAATATCATCCCGCGGCGGGCCAAAGATAATTCATTCACGGGGGCCTGATTTGGCCCCGCCGGGGGGCCTTGAGTTTGACATATATGCTCTAATACAGATACAGTGGTAGGCTAATTACACGACATAGTGACAGACTATAGTGCGTACCTCTGTCCGTGGGTGGCCATGTCGATGGCCCGTCTCACGGGCACGGGGGACCCCCCCTCGGTGACGCACAGAACCTCCATGGACTTCCTCTCGGGCCTCCTCTTGCCGTGGCGACTCAGCATGGGGGAGTCCACGCGCTTCCTCGGAGGGTCCGCTGAACACGTACAGTACACAGGGGGGAGACACGGAGGCATTGTTATGGTTTAGAACATTGTCCGCTGAACACGTACAGTACACAGGGGGGAGACACGGAGGCATTGTTATGGTTTAGAACATTGTCCGCTGAACACGTACAGTACACAGGGGGGAGACATGGAGGCATTGTTATGGTTTAGAACATTGTCCGCTGAACACGTACAGTACACAGGGGGGAGACACGGAGGCATTGTTATGGTTTAGCCCCATTTAGGCCTGACGTCTAAATTTAAAAAAAATAAGTCTTCTAAACCATGACAGTTTTCTGGAATACCTCATGTTTCTATATCAGTGGTGTGCTCAATATTTCACGTCAAGGACCCCCAAATATATATATGTAATTGGCCGCTGACCCCCCCCCCCCCCCCATCTGAAAATATGTTGTTCAGGGACGACCCCAGAAGCAAAGATTTGAGTTAAAATGTCCGCTCTGGGTCTGAAAGAATATATTATTATTCAAAGATTTGCGGCACATTTTCAAGATTTTTCAAAAATAGCAGACCTACAAGGTCGTAGCGTGGCACTCGCACAACAAGCTTGTAGGTCTGCTATTTTTTTTCTATCGAAGAACCACTGACATAGAAACACAGCTTTTTCAGAAAACTGTCAGGATGTAGAAGACATTTTTTAGAATCTGATCTCAGGTCAACATTAAATTAATTAAATTATAGCACCAACGACGTGCATATAACTATAGAGGCTACAGAGACTATGTATATGAATGAGATGAAGTGTATATAGATCAGCTGACCTATCTCAGTGCGCGGGGGCAGGTTCTGGTCCTCCTGGCTGGGGTACCGCTCTTTACGGTCCAGGAGCAGGAAGTAGATCATCTTCTCCTGGTTGTCGCCGACATTGGACGGGCTGGAGGGAGGGGGAGAGAGAGAGAGGGAGAGAGAGAGAGAGAGAGAGAGAGAGAGGGAGGGGGAGAGAGAGAGAGGGAGAGAGAGAGAGAGAGAGAGAGAGAGAGAGAGAGAGAGAGAGAGAGAGAGAGAGAGAGAGAGAGAGATCACTGTCAGACATGTCTGTTGGTTAAGACTATAGGGCTGCCCCGACACTCTATCATCAAGAGAGACATTTTAACCAGAAGGATTCATCAAGCTGACAGAAACAGAAATGTCTGGTGTCAGCCCCCCCCCCCCCACCAGCCCCACCCCCTCCCCTTCTTCCTTCCAATCTGCTTCCTCTGTGTTTTCCTTATTTCATTTTTTCTTTGTTCAGTTTATTCATTTTGAGTTTTGTTTTTTTTACAAATATAGAAGTACATTGAGAAATACAAACAGAGTGACAAATACAAAAAAACTAAAACACACACACACAACAACAAAACACAAATTACAAATCAAGACGACCAAAGAACATTCAAAACAAAACAAAAAAATATATATAAATCTTATAATATAATATATATATATATATATTTATTTATTTATATATTTAATATAAAACTCCTTCCAAACCTTACTACATTGGGTCTCCATCTCATGTACAGCAGGTGTTGATTTCGTCCACTAGAACTAAGACGAAAAAATGTTCGTCGACTACCTTTTTCCACCGACAAAAACTGGAAACTAAATGAAAACGAAGCTATGACGACTAAAAATTAAGACTAAACATACTGACAATTTCGTCAACAAACAAAAAACTAGACTAAAATGTTAGGAAGCGGGACTATAGTGGACAAGAGATCCGGTATAAGTCATTTTACAATTAAGTTGCATGTTGAAAATAGCCGATCTACAAGCTCACACAAGGCGCCGCAAAACAGCCATTATGACGGCATCAAGGTACCTCTAGGTACGTTTTAGCCTGGTATACAGACGGAGGGGACACCACTGTAATACGTACTCGTCGTCCAGCAGGTCTTTGGTGAGCTTGTCCTTGTCTCGGAAGCAGCCCAGGGAGTGCATGCTCTCCAGGACGTCGGGGTCGATGTCCTCCACCGCCGCCAGCATCCGGATGGCCACCTTCCTGGGAACGGGCTGCTCCGGTTCCGGCTCGTTCTTCCCAGCTCTGTGGGGAAAAACAACAACCAAACCACATGCAATTCAATTCAATTCGACAGGCTTTATTGGCATGAGAAAACATACGTTTTTACATTGCCAAAGCAGAAAGAACAATACAACAATACAATAAAAAACAAAAAATTATGTACTTTGAAGGTCAGAATCTTCAATAGATCAAATTCTATGTACCAAGATCACTCGATGCAAATATAGTGCAGGAATATACACAGTGATTAGTCTTTAGGGTGGTTGTGTTCCATTTGATATCCTTCTCCTATCACAGCAACTCACAAATCTTGCTGCTGTGTTTTGCACATTGTTGTACTTCGCCCAGCAGATATGGGAGTTTTTTTTATCATTGGTCATGTTTTCAAAATCTCCGTGTGTGTGGTTGTAATCTGTGGGAAGTATATGTGTCTCTGATGTCTTGGTACAATGGACAGATGGTTAGGAAGTGTAGCTCGGTTTCCACTTCATTTTGTGTGCAGTGGGTGCATATAGTCTGTCTTCTCTCGGGATACAGGTCTGCCTATGACGGCCTTTCTCGATCGCGAGACTGTGCTCACTGAGTCTGTACCTAGTTAAGATTTTTCTTTGTTTTGGGTCGGTCACGGTGCTCAGGTATTCTGCCTGCCATGCATTGATTACACTTGGAGTGTTATAGTCCAGTAATAATGTCATTTGACCCGAGACTAATTGCAAAAATAAATAAAAACTCAGCTGATTTTGTATCTTCAATATATCCTGAATGACGGGAAAAAAAGTTGCCTGGTATTGTCTGAGGGGAAAGTGTTGAAAATGGCCTGTACAGTATACAGGCCACCATAGACATCCTAATATAAGACAATTTTGTTTCTACATTTCTACATTTTGAACCCTGTAAAACCCGGATTCATTTCTACTTGCAAAAAAAAAACGATTTCAACCTTACTAGTACTTTTTACTACTAGGACTTTACTAGGAAATTATGTTATGCAGAATATATTGAAGATACAATTTTTCCGTCTTTTGCAAGATCCTGTATTTTCCATAGATTAGAGTCGAGGCATTACGTTTTAGTTGGTTTATCAGAAGCGTGTAGTCGTGGATCATTTTCACTTTCACAATGTTGTGCCTCTTTCTTATATTATTAGACAATAATAGCCAATGTTTGACGAGTAAAAAAAGTATAAAACGTGTGCGGTTGGGGAAAGAGAGAGAGAGAGAGAGAGAGAGAGAGAGAGGGAGAGAGGGAGAGAGGGAAAAGAAAGCTGGTTGAAGAAAAGGGGAGGGACTCCAGACTCCAGTCAACAATGTCTATATAGGGTTTAATAATTAGTGTATAATTGGTTTACATAAAGCTAAACACACACACATACTGTAATGATGCAAATGCATCAACATACAGCACAGATACACCACACGCATACAGTGCTATACTACTACAAGAAGGAGATAAATAACATTTGGACGTGGAAAACAATCTGTGCGTGCGTGCGTGCGTGCGTGTGTGTGTGTGTGTGCGTGCGTGTACTTACAGGTACCACGTGTGCTTCTGGATTTGCTCTAGCTGTAGAAGGACATGGAAGAGGAGAACATTAGCATAATGATCTCTTCATTCATTACATTAATGTTCGGCTGCAGATTAGTGTGGAGCATATGAATTAAGATGCAGGACTCGGCTACTGTTGTAATACAGATTTATGTGGAATAATATTAACCAGGAGAATATCGCTGGTGCAGCTAATGGTACTGACAGTTTGGTACATTTCTCACACACACACACACACACACACACACACACACACACACACACACACACACGCAATCATCACACATATATGCGCACGCACGCAATCACATACTGTATGTGCACGCGCGCATGCACGCAAGCGCACGCGCACACACACACACACACACACACACACACACACAATCCTACTTTTAGTGCGATATCCCTAAAAATCACACAAATTCTCGCACACACGCAATCACACATACGCGTGCACAAGCGCAGGCACACTCACACGCACGCACACACACACACACACACACGCACACTTTAGAAATCCTCCCACTGCAGTTCTATTTCGTCCCTGCTGACCGCCAGAGGCGGTGCTTTAAGCACTGAATACGTCCCTTCGCGCATGCGCAGTCGAGTATTTATACCAACAATGTCAATTTTGACCCCGTGATGACCCCCGGAGTAGTCTATAACTTCCGGCAGTCACCTGGGGCTCAGTCCCTAATTTCTTCTCGCTGCGCAAGTTGTACACAGTACAGAGTTCTACAGCAGAATTGAACTGCATTGTTACAGAACTATTGAGTTGCTGGTAGTCCCGTGACCATTATTGGTCGGAGTAGCGACGCGCGTTCGCCCTCCAGGAACTGCGACTCTTATCATCTTATCATCTTATATCTTCTTTTCCCCGTGGGAACGAACTAAAGGTAAGCAAACAACCCCTGTGCGCATAGGCTGCGTGCGCGCTGCTTCCCTGCCACACACACGGTTGCGTGCTACGATCGGTGACCTGATAGCGTCCCGTTCAGCACTGGTTAAAGCTGAACGGATAAGTTCGGGTCTCTTTGCCAGCTTACACTGTTTGATTCCCATGCATGCATTTAATTGAATTGTATGCTATGCGGTAGTGCTAGTGACGGCAAGCGTAGCGCTGCCCGCTCCCAGCACGTTAGCCGACATTGCTAATTTGCTATTGTTTATTGTTTAGTTTTCTGTTTAGCCCGTGTCTGCGACGCGGCACGCCGCAGCACGGTGCAACTCGAGTAACACTCATTCTGTGTACTGTAGTGTACTTATTTAATGATACTATTAAGCTTATAGTTTAAGTTTGGCGTTACTTCAGTAACCCCGGATATGTGAATTAGCTTGACTGATTTGGTCGTCACTGTTTTCAAGAGTGTACTTTAATTTCGGCATAGAGTCACTGCCTCTTTATAGGTTGTTGTTTGTCAAATTAGATATATGTAACTATACGTTGTATTGTTATTATTATTATATACTAATTAATAATATAATATTAATAGTATATATTAATATAATAATAATTATATATTATATATATTATATTATTATTATATACTGTATGTAATTATATATTATATATATTGTATTATTATTATATACTATATATAATTATATATTATATATACTGTTCTATCGCTGTTAAAGCACCCCTTAGCCGGCATAGGTGGCGTGCGCGCCCCCTTCCTCCAGCTAAGCGGCCTTTAGCACAGCCAACAGTAGCCTCTGCTGGCACAGGCAGCGTCTGCGCTCCCTCCCTCCAGCATACGGCTCCACCTCTAGCAACCACTAGCGTCCGCGCTCTGGGCTACATCTGTGGGTTACCGATGGACGAACCCTGCCACCACCTGTGCACCTCCTGTCAGGCTCCTCTGCGGCCAGAGGATGGGCATGACCTCTGCCCTGGGTGTCTTGGCCCCCAACATCTGAGGGAGGCACTCGGCGACAACCCATGCATGAACTGCACCATCATGCCCCGGGAGGTGAGGATAGCCAGGTTGGCACAGGTGGAGAAGGTGGACGGTGAGCTTCCCCCATTGGGCATGCTAACCCAACGACAGACCAGGGCTTCCAAGCGTCGATCCACCACACCTGCTACCTCGACCCCTGCTTCCAAGAGAAGGGCGGGGCCTGACCATAGGCTATCATCTAAGGTCGACCAGATGTCTGCCGACCTGGCCCTAATGAGGGCCATGTTCATGGCCCGTCAGCCCGAGATCCAGCCGGAGGACGTAGAACCACCTACTCCGCCGATGCCGCACCTGATCCCTGAGGGTCAGGACCCGGACACACTGTCCCTGGCGGCCTCAGCCACCCACTTCCACGACTATGACGAAAGTGAGGCGGATGGGGCAGAGGCGGCTTCCGAGGCCTCTGAGCAGGGCTCGTACTCATCAGCCCAGACCGGTCTGACTGAGACGGCTGGCGGCTCCATGAGGGCCGCCCTGTACATGGCTCTTGATCATCAGGGCCTGGCTGGACCGCAGCAGGCGGAGTCAGCCCCGTCAAGCCGTTTCTTCAAGAACAAGCCAGCCCCCTCTAGCTTTACCGTTCCTCACTCAGAGGACTTCCTGAAGGAGCTACACACTTGCTGGAGAGACTCGAAGGCTTGCTCTCGTCTCTCTGCCGATGGGCGTATGCTCGCGGCCATGGACAACCCGGAAGGAGTCGGCCTGCAGCGCATGCCGGCTGTGGAGCCCTGCATCGCTTCCTTAGTTGTCGACCCCGACGAGGCGCTACGGCAGGACACCAGGTGCCCCCGACCCCAGTGCAGGACCACCGATGACCTCCTCATAAGGGCTTATGATGCAGGAGCCCGTGCCGGGAGGATCTCCAACTCCCTGTCACACCTCATGCTCGCCCTCTCTGCATCTCTGCAGGCGAACAACGCGAGCGCAGAGCCCGCAGACGCCAACACCCTCTGCGACGCATCACTGGAGGCATTCGGCCTCATGTCAAGAGAGCTGGGACGGATGATGTCCACTCTCGTTCAGGCGCGGCGCCAAGTCTGGCTCTCTCAGGCCAACCTGACTGAGAAGACCAGGGCAACCCTGCGCGGTCTTCCAGTGGTGCCGGGAGCGATATTCGGCCCAGCTGCGAGGGAAGCGCTGGACCGCACAATCCGGGCCAGGGCGGACAAGGAGCAGCTGTCAAGCCTGAGGCGACAGCGCATGCCTCCCCCAGAGGGACCTCCCAACAGGAGCAGAGGCCCCTCGGCCGCCACCCGAGCTCGCCTGCCACAGGCCCCCACTTGGGGCCAGCGCACTTCCCAGCGGACTGAACAGAGGCAGGGCCATAACCCTGGCCGGCCCTCTACTAGGCAGTTTCGTGCCCCGGGCCCTGGGGGACCCCCCCCCAGGGCCCCTAGGGGCCGGGGGGGCAGACGCTGAGACCACGCGGCCGGCCGTCGGATACTTTACACCTCAGCAGCTCAGGTACTGGGCTGCTCAAGCTTCGGACACGTGGGTGATTGCCACCTTAACCCACGGGTACAAGCTTCAGTTCCGACGCCGGCCCCCCACAGCCGGCCGGGTCAGAATGACCACTATAGCCGACCCGGCAAAGGCCCTTGCCCTAGACCAGGAGCTGTCCATCCTCCTGGCCAAGGGCGCCATCGAAGCAGTAGACCCCCGGGAGCACCCCAGGGGGTTCTACTCCACATACTTCCTAGTGCCAAAGAAGACAGGCGGTTTTCGCCCCGTCTTAGACCTGAGGGTGCTAAACAAATACATGAAGGTCATTCCGTTCCACATGTTGACCTCAAGGGACGTCCTGCAATCCATCGCCCACAGGGAATGGTTCACATCAGTGGACCTAAAGGACGCATATTTTCATGTCCCCATTGCTCGGCAACACCGCCAGTTCCTGCGGTTTGCCTATCGAGGCCGCCACTGGCAGTTCAGAGTTCTGCCGTTCGGACTCTCCCTCTCTCCGAGAGTATTCACGAGGTGTGTGGCAGCGGCGCTGGCGCCTCTCCAATCGCAGGGCGTCAAGATCCTGCCATACCTCGACGACTGGCTGATCTGTGCGCCATCCCAGGCGCTGGTAGCCGAGGACACAGCACGTCTCCTGTCCCATGCAGCCCGGCTGGGGTTAAAGGTAAATGTGGAAAAAAGTTGCCTGATCCCATCCCAAACCACAACATTTATTGGTCTGGCGTTACACACCAGAACGATGAAAGCCTGTCCGTCCTCACGCCGGGTGGACGACATTATGAAGTTTCTTCCCATGTTCCGGAGAGGCAGTCGGCTGTCGCTCATCACATTCCTCCGCCTCTTGGGCAAACTGACGTCCGTGGCGGCCGTTGTCCCCCTGGGTTTGCTGCGACTGCGCCCCATGCAGAGGTGGCTGAACAGTTTTCAGTTGGACGCCGAGCGACACAGACACAAAAAGATAACCGTGTCACAACAGTGTCTACTCGCCCTAGCCCCATGGAGAGACAGGGCTTACCTGTCGAGGGGGGTCCCTATGGGGTCCATTCCCTCTCGCAGGGAGATCGTCACCACCGACGCTTGCCCCCTGGGCTGGGGTGCGGTGTGGCAGAGCAGGACAGCTCGCAACCAGTGGTCGGCGGAAGATCGCCGAGACCACATAAACGTGCTGGAGCTACGTGCGGTGCACATGGCTCTACAACGCTTCCTGCCATACTTGAGAGGCAGGCACATACTCGTACGGTCAGACAACACCTCAACCGTATTCCACATCAACCACCAGGGCGGAACCAAGTCTGCACGACTACTAGAGGTGTCCACAGACCTGCTGACGTGGGCGGCCCCCCGTCTCACCAGCCTACGGGCGGTGCACATACCAGGGGAGCGGAACCACCTCGCAGACTTCCTCTCCCGCCAGAAGCCCCCGTCAGGGGAATGGCGCCTCCATCCAGAGGTGGTGCACACCATCTGGGCCCGCTTCGGGAGAGCACAGGTGGACCTATTCGCTTCAGGGGAGTCAACCCACTGCCCTCGCTGGTTTTCCCTAGCGGAAACCATCAGTCCTCTAGGCCTGGACGCACTGGCGCACCCCTGGCCACAGGAGCTGCTCTATGCATTTCCACCACTTCCTCTGGTACGTTCAGTTCTCCAGAGGGTCGTTCAGGAGGGTCACACCATCCTGCTGGTGGCCCCTTTCTGGCCAGGGAGGACATGGTTCCCCCTGCTCCACAGCCTCTGTCACGGAACGCCTTGGCGCCTCCCCGACAGGAGGGACCTACTGTCACAGCTGGGAGGCCGGATCTGGCACCCATGCCCACAACGCCTCCAGCTGTGCGTCTGGCCGCTCAGGGGCCGGAGCCACTGCTGAGCAGCCCGGTGAGATACACCATACTGAACGCCAGAGCGCCGTCCACCAGGCTACAGTATGACAACAGGTGGAAGCTGTTTTCCAGCTGGTGTAGGGATCTGGGCGAAGACCCAGTACACTGCCCTGTACCCAAAATCCTGGAGTTCCTACAATCTCTACTAGGTAAGGGCCGGTCCCCCTCTACCTTGAAGGTTTACGTGGCAGCAATTTCCTGCCGCCATGTGGCAATTAACGACCGCACAGTAGGGAGCCACAACCTGGTGTCCCTCTTCCTGAGAGGGGCTCGGAGGTTGCATCCCCCGAGAGCTCCGAGGGCTCCGTTATGGGACCTTAACCGGGTACTGGACGCCCTGTGCGGGCCTCCCTTCGAACCCTTGGCACAGGCCGAGCTGAAGTGGGCGTCATACAAGACATCCCTTCTCCTGGCCATTACATCGGCAAAGCGCGTCAGTGAACTGCACGCTCTGTCAGTCAGTGAAACATGTCTGAGGTGGAACGCAGACGGCTCGGGGGTCACGCTGTGGCCAAACATAGCATTCCTCCCGAAGGTGCTGTCGCAGGCTCACCTCAACCAGCCTATCAGGCTGGCTCGATTTAACCCCCCACCTGGAGAGGGGACAGACAAACTGGAGCTGTTGTGCCCAGTCCGGGCTCTGAGAGCCTACATTGAAGCTACTGCACGCATCAGGCGGGCAGAGCAGCTATTCCTTTGCCATAGTGGTGTGAACAAAGGCGGCGCTCTCTCCAAGCAGCGCCTGTCCCACTGGATTGTAGACACAATCAGCCACGCCTATGAGGTAAGTAACCTCCCCGTACCATCAGGTGTACGGTGCCACTCTACAAGGAGCATTTCCACATCGTGGGCTGCCATGAGAGGGGTGCCCTTGGAGGACATTTGTGCCGCCGCCTCATGGGCTTCGGCAGGCACTTTCTCAAGATTTTACAGGGTGAACGTGGCCACTCCCCACCCATTGGACGTGGTCCTCTTCCCCGAATCCTCCGGTTCTACCCTTTGAGGTTTGTAATCAGGATTCCTCGTGACTTGTCTGGTATAAGTCATTCAGTGCTTAAAGCACCGCCTCTGGCGGTCAGCAGGGACGAAATAGAACGATAGTTACGTATGTAACTACGGTTCTATGAGTCCTGAATGACCGCCAGAGGCACTCTTGTCACTCAGAATCCTCGTGTTCTCGCGAGAAGATTCTGTAGGGACTGAGCCCCAGGTGACTGCCGGAAGTTATAGACTACTCCGGGGGTCATCACGGGGTCAAAATTGACATTGTTGGTATAAATACTCGACTGCGCATGCGCGAAGGGACGTATTCAGTGCTTAAAGCACCGCCTCTGGCGGTCATTCAGGACTCATAGAACCGTAGTTACATACGTAACTATCGTTTTAAAATCCTACTTTTAGTGCGATATCCCTAAAAATCACACCCGTGTGAACTCAGTGGTGCAACTCCCCCCCCCCCCCCCCTCCTCTCTCTCATTAGCAGGCAACAGTGACGACTGACATTTTTTTAGAATTTGATCTCAGGTCAGAATGGGTTACAAATCAGACCAGTGTGTGTCCAGCGGAAACCTCTATATGAATCTGATCTCAGGTCAGAACAAGTATACTTTGAGTGTGTGTGTGTGTGTGTGTGTGTACCCGTACCGTGAGTCTCTTGGTGGCGTCCACCTCGATCATGCCCCGCAGCAGGTTCTGGCAGTCCGGGGGGATGAAGTGAGGCATGTGGAACACGCCCAGCTTCACCTTCTCCAGAAGGTTCCGCAGGTTGTCGTCGTCGAAAGGCAGGGCGCCCTGGAGAGAGAGAAGACAGTCAGTCAGTATTAGTACACTATAGTGCAGTGGTCCGGGGGCCCCTAGGGGACGCCTAGGAGCCCTGGAGAGACAGTCAGTCAGTGGTACACTAGTGTAGTGGTCCGGGGTCCCCTAGGGGACGCCTAGGGGACCCCTAGGCGCCCCGGAGAGACAGTCAGTCAGTGGCACACTAGACTGGGGTCCACCGTCCTATGCTTTCTAATGGCATTATAGGCAGCTCCCGGCAGGATCCGCCGGGAGAATCTAGACAGGAGGTGGGCGACATGAGACTAATTAATTAGAGCGACAGAGCGAGAGAGGAGTGTGTGTGTGTGTGTGTGTGTGTGTGTGTGTGTGTGTGTGTGTGTGTGTGTGTGTGTGTGTGTGTGTGTATGTATATAACAAAGGTGCAGACGATCAGAAATCAGCAGAGAGTGGTCGACGTTTGCCACTACTCTATGCCGAATTGAAGTGGACTCGGCCCATAGAGTATTAAGGATAGAGACTTATGGGGGGGGGTCCTTGGCATATATTTTCATATTTCAGTCAAATCACAGTCACAATAGAAACATGTTAAAATTAATAGGTATACTGTTTTATAGGGCCCTAACATTTTGTCGGAGGAAGAGTGCATTTCAGTGTGGCCACTATAGCATGGCCACACTGAAAGTGACTCAGTGTTTCAGAGTAATGAAAAGGATAAAGACTGAACAGGAGCACTAGCCCCGCCCCCACGCTATTCATTTCAACGGAAGTTGCTCAGTGAGCGTTTTTTGAAGCACTTCCGGAAGACTGCCGGAAAGTACAATTAATAACTCAACGGCTCAATGACAAGATATAGCACATTTTACGGGGGCATACAGTACCCTGGGCTGTATTTTGCGTGTCTTAAGTACCAGGTCTTATTCCCTAACTTAGGGAATAAGACCTGGTACTTAAGACACGCAAAATACAGCCCTCTGTCTCTTACGCAGTTGCTAAATACACCAAATTACGGATTTATAGTGCCTCCGACGCAAGATAGAGCCCATATAGTCCTTCCTTTATTGCCACATACCGTTATACACTTAAACTTATACTCCAAGAAAGTTTAAGAAACTTTCACAGCAGCAAAAAGGTTAATCTCTGTAAGGGAACAATGTCGCAATAAATGGAACGGTGTGGTGGATGCATCTCTCCTGATATAATTAGTGCGATAATATGGTTAAGAATTAAAACAAAATATAACAAATGATAAAACCTTAAAATCAACTTGCCATACATTTATATATACCAGGGCCTGAAAAAATTGCCTTTTTGAAATTGAATGACCTTTTTCAGGTTTTTATAAAGACCATGGCATTTAACCCATTTTGGGCGGGAACCCCTTTTGGTGTTATATAGCATTACGCTATGCTTTAGCTATTGAAAAATAGCAGACCTACAAGCTCGTAGCTACGAGCTACGAGCTTGTAGGTCTGCTATTTTTTGAAAAATCGAAGAGCGACTGACGTAGAAGACATTTTTTTAGAATCTGATCTCAGGTCAGAATGGAAAACTGTCAGGATGTAGAAGACATTGTTATAGAATCTGATCTCAGGTCAAAATGGGTTAATATTTAGTGCGCTACGGAGAGACCACGCATTGGAGTGTGGAGAGTGGGGGGGGACCGACCACATTCAACGCAGGTCACTCGGGGGAGGGGCACCACCACCAGAGATTGGGGTGGAATAATATAGTTTGGTTTAGTGGGGGAGAAAAAAAAAATGTATCCACGAAAATGCCAAACGGATCAGTCCGGCCCCTCGTTTCAACCAGGCTATATAATACAATGACACCGCCATTGCTTTTGTGTAGATGTAAATGGCCCCGCCGTCAGGTGTTCCCGCTAAGATAATGTGGATCTGACATTCAGAAAGAGATCCATCATCATGGAAGTACGGTAATAATGATGATGAGGTAAGGCCCGGTGTCAGAGGAGCCAGACGACCCCCCCCTCGGTGTCAGAGGAGCCAGACGACCCCCCCCCCCTCTAACACATTTAGACCTGAGAACAGATTCTAAAAAAAAAAAGTCATATAAATCATGACATTTTTCTAAAAAAAAACCTATGTTTCTATATCAGTTGGTGCTCAACCTTTTTTCATGTCGAGGACCTGCCAGAATTATCTGTATTTGGCCGCGGACCCCCCCCCCCCCCCCATCTGAAAATATGTTGTTCCGGGAACCCCCCCCCCCCCCCAGAAGCAAAGATTTGACTTAAAAACGTTCGCTCCGAAAGAAAATAGTATTCAAAGATTTGCGCCACATTTTCACGATATATATTTTTTTTAAATAGCAGATCTACAAGCTCGTATAGCGTGGCATTCGGTGCCGCCGCTACGAGCTTTGTAGATCTGCTATTTTTTTCAACAGCTCAAAGTATAACATTCTCGTTCAGAACGGGATAATGACTGATAGGGGCTTCTCATTCGAAAGGACCTATACGTCTCAGAGACGGAGAACAGATGGCTGTTGACACGGTGTGAAGAAGAATAATAACTAAAAGGAAAGCTGAAGGAGGAAGATCTATATCTTCACACATGATGGCCGGGCTGATGTGCTCAATCTTAATGAAGAAGAGGGAAAGACAAGTCTGGAGTCTTGTGTCACTGTCATAATGTGTCAGCGTGAGCGGTGAGCATGTTGGTGCAACTGAGCGGCTCAGTGTAATATACTGTGTATGTACTGTGAAGCAATTTGTTTGAAAATCACGCCACAGATATGACTGGTTGGCTGTCTGGGGAGAAAAAAAGCCACTACATATATTAGTATAATTGATTACAGTTTAGTTTAGACTTAACTTTATTTATTTTTTCACTTAACCTTCGTATGGCCACCCTAATTGGAAAACAGTGGATTGTGCATTCTACCTGCACTGTTCATATGTTTAATTCGTCATTTTAATGCCAATAGAAAAATCTGTGACATACACACTATATCTCATTTTAACACGGTAATCCTATAGTATTATACCCAGTCCTGATGGTGGCGGTAACTTCACCATTATGCCGATTTTGACCAAATAGAGCGAATCTGGCGATTTCCTGTCACACGTGATCACAACATCCGCTAGTTTTCTCCACTGTGTTACACAGTCAGATGTCCGGGATGCTAAGCTATCATCGTTTATTTTAATAACTAAGTCAAGCCCCTAATCAAGCCCCAAAAATATCACATATTACACAGCGATGCACATAAAGACCAAGAAGAGTGTGTGCACGCAAGGATTTCGGACGGTTTTAGGTAGATTACATCGGCCGTTAGCCAAACAAGCTAAAGGTTGCTACATTTTGCTCATTAAGCCCCCGATTATAGGGAATAAAATGTTTACGTCATGTACGTCAAAGGTTATGATGGCTTTTTTGATTCATTATGTCAATTACGTCAATATCCATGATTTTTATAGGGGACAAAAAGACAATGACAACAAACACTTTACAATCAAGACTAAATTCAACTCGAGAAAAGGTATACAGAGGGTATATGTACTGTATATTGATGTGTACCATCATATAGGAGCAAGCTGGACAATATAGCAAAGAAAACATATCCTCTCACAATTTCTGTAAAAGAAAACAATCTGGAAATAATAAAATGATGGTAAAGTGGAGAGAGACTCCGAAAAATGTCCAATATTGAGTGATTGGGTGACATTCTCAGTCACCATGAGGAAGTGTTGCACTTTTGTTTGTCCTTACGTGATCGCACTAATCCACAAGAACCTCCTCGGCCATTGAACGTGCACTTTTCAACAACCAATTACAGTGGTGTCCCACACCCCTTAAGACTAAACCCCACCCATCAGAGGTGTGGCTTCCAGAGGTACCTTTCACACGAAGGGTACCTTTCAAAACCTATAGAAGTCAGCCTGGTACAGACGAAGGGGACACCACTGTACCATCCCATTTCAACAGATTGAAATGCAGATATATGTCACGTTGGCCATACTGTTCAAGCTGAGCTATAGACATTACCTCGTGTGACTGAAAGCTTCTGCAATCTGTGCCCCAATAAATGAATCCTCTTTCATAGACACTTTGATATTTTCCTCTTGCCAAAAATCGAGATCAACTGGACCTGATCCGCATTTATTTATATACATGAATATTGAAAACTGTCGGGATGTAGAAGACACTGTTATAATCTGATCTCAGGTCAGAACGGGTCGAGCGCCGTCACTCACCACTAAAAGTGCAAACAGGATGACTCCGCAGCTCCACGCGTCGGCTTTCCTTCCGTCATACTTCTCTCCCTGCAGGGCCAGGCAACGAGAGAGAGAGAGAGACAGAGACAGAGACAGAGAGAGAGAGAGAGAGAGAGAGAGAGACAGAGAGACAAGATGAGACTCCATAGTCCATACTCACTAAACCCATTATTAGTACCGGAGTACATTCATTCACTGCGGCACAATCGTGTCTTATATATAAACTTTATGAAACACTGCAGTGACTTCACATTGGGAACATCGTGCATCACTTTATAAGATGACGTTTACACGTGATGACAGACAAGTGCATACCGCTACTCGCTGAATACAGAGCCGAGAGGAATAAGGAGTCACATTAACAGACAGCCACTCTTGGAGAAGAATGTGGTTGGAGGCGTCCATTATGAAACAGAAAGTGGAGCGGAGAGAGAGAGATAGAGAGACACAGAGAGAGAGAGAGAGATAAAGAGAGTGCACTTACCCTGATGACCTCTGGGCAAGCATAGTGTGGAGATCTGTGAAAAGAGAATTTATACTGTGAGACAAGAAGACACATGACACAACACATGCTAACGCACACACGCGTGCGCAGTGCGCACGCGCACACACACACACACACACACACACACACACACACACACACACACACACTGTTGTGTGACAAGAAATGCCCTAAATGCAGGCCCTTAAGACGATGGCATCCCAATGCCGCATAAAGCAACAGCATATGCATTTTGGAAGTGTTCATTTATATCATATTATAATGTTAAGCCCATTGCTTATCCTGACGTCTGGTGTAGCTATAGATGTGGCTTACATCAAAAGGCCTGTCTTGACTTCAATCAACCATTTTGCACATCGATGGCATTTTGTCCCGACCAGGGTGTCCGCGAGATTGTCCCTGTCTCTCAGCTGGGAGCTAAATGATATACAATTCATATCAGATATTGCCCACTGCAAGTTAAAGGACCACTTCACCACTTTTCAACCTATCTTCATATAGTAGGTCCTCACTAATAATCATGAAAGAAATGGCGCAATTCTTTTCTACTCGGTACTGTGTCTCATAGGTAAGGCTGTGGGCAGTTCAGAAACCCGTCCACCAGTGACATCATCGATGGGGAATACAAGCTAATAGAAACTGCAGGCTTTCTAGTTCTGAAAAGTTGCAATGCGAAAATGGAAGCCATCGTTCTCACGATAATGAAAATCTGCCTAATTGATGATGTCACTGGAGGACGGTTTCTGAACTGCCCACACAGCCCTCCTGTGAGACACAGACTGAGTGGAAAAGAATCGTGCCATTTTATCATGATTATTAGTGAGGATCTATTATATGAAGATAGGTTGAAAAGTGGTGAAGTGGTCCTTTAATAAACTGCATAATATGTCGCACAAAATGATTTATTGTGCAAATCATATTCGGCTCTCAATAATCAAGCAGTGTGATATAAATACATGAGCCTAAAGTGACTAATGGATCCATTTGTTTTGTCCGTGTTATGAAGAGAAGAATGGCCGTTCTGACACAGTGGGAGCACGGAGGGAGTACTGTACTTACAGTAAGTAAAATTTGTACTTTACTTGAGCATTTCCAATGTCCAGTACTTTTACTTCTACTCTCCACTGCTACATCTCAGAGGCAAAGTTTGTACTTTTACTCCACTACAATTATTTCAAAGCTTTAGTTACTAGTTACTTCATTTTGATTAGAAAACATAGTAACACACAGTAACCACTTCAACCCTATTTCGGCCATTTGAAATGCACAATGCATCGCGTTGCGACGTATTGTGAGCTTGTAGATCGGCTATTTTCTTTTTTTATCTTATATATTTTTTATCCCACGATTTTGTAACCCATTTTTCACCCCTATGCCAATCATCTACTGTGATCCTGGGCTCTACACACCCTCCGCCAACCTGGGGAGAGCAAACGGACTTAACTCATGCTCCCTTCATGCCTGAGTGGCTATTTTCAATAGCCTTTGTAAATGGGACATTCTGCAATATGAGTACTTTTACTTTTAGTACTTTAAGAACATTTTGACGCCGATACTTTTGTACTTTTACCCAAGTACATTTTCAATTCCGTATACTTTCACTTGTAACGAAGTAGTTCTAAATTGCAGTATCGGTACTTTTACTCAAGTAAAACGCTTGAGTACTTTTTTCCACCACTGGTAAACGTGACACATAGTCGGGGGGACGCCGGCATCCTCGCAGTGCTGCAAACACAACCCCCGTGTAAACACGCACTCCATCATCGCCAGCTGTTGTATTTAATTATGCTAATATTATGCAAACGCCGTCAATTGTGCACTAGTCAAACATAGCTGTGTCAGAGCCACTGCTAACTGCAAACTAATTATACCGGAACATGGTTTTCATGCCATCGCCCGGGGGCAAGGTGTCCACAGTCGTTGCCTGAGTGACATTTAATAAATTCCGTTAGATGGAAGGTTGTGTAAAAAGGGTCAGTGTAGCCGATACTTCACACGGGGTGGTGGGCGGGGTATTATTATTTTTTTTTTTACGATTTCATCTAATGCCGCCGCCTAATTAAAACAATTCACATCATTGAGATAAGAGAGGACAATAGTGGAATGGACACTTTTCCAAAAGACCCAGGGATTTTTTTTCGCAGTGACAACACGGCCCTTGTTCTTTGGCCACTCTTATGTGAAGGACCTATTGTGCTTTGTACAGTGTTTTTGGCCAGCGTTGAAGTACTTCTGATTGTCTCCGTGTTGTTTACGTCTCAAATTCTGCACCGTTTTCCATGCGACCCACACGGGCCCTGCGCTAAGTAGGCTAGCTCGTTATCAGACAAACACTGACAAGACACGGTTTAGTGGGATATTATGGAAGGTTATTTGTTGTGCATTCAGAAGCGTTTTATGCATGGCAATCTGGGCAACAAAGAAATAATTTTATAAAGCTAGTGGAGATGTGGTGTGTACACGACATGGATTTCTAAACATAATACTGTGTTCAAGTTCAGGAGACTTCGGGGGGAAAAAAACGCAATTCTCCTGAATGCTGCCTTCCGGCATGGCATGGAAAGGAGAGGAGTGGCATTAGCATTTCTTTCACCATGTAGTAAACGCTTCATTGGTGGCCTGGAAAGGGCAGTTGTTTTACAGACGGGGTAAAAAGGGCAGGGTGCAGAAGCCCCCTTTGATGTCCATGTGTGCACCAAGGTTATAATAGTTAACTAAAACTAACTAAAAAACGAAAACTAGAATTAAAAAAACATTTTAGTTAACTGAAACTAATAAAAAATACATTAAAAAATGATAACTAAACTGAAACTGTATTGTGTGTCCTCAAAACTAACTGAAATTATAGACAAAATACCCTTAGTTTTAGTTTTTATCAATATTGTATATGCCTTTCGGATATTTATAATATAATCCTTTTAAATTAATTCGATTCATTTCCTCATTTCTCCAACAAGTTTGACGGCAGTTTTCAGCACCGTACGGCAGCATGTAGCACCACGCTAACCCTAACCCACAAATAAACCAAAGTACGAAAAAAACTATAACTTAACTATAACTATAACTAAACTAAACTAAAACTAAGCATTTCACCAAAATAAAAACGAAATAAAAACTAGCAAACCCGCTCTAAAAACTAACTAAAACTAACTGAATTAGAAAAAAATATGTCAAAACGAACTAAAACTAAACTATAATGAAAAAGCCCAAAACTATTATAACCTTGGTGTGCACCACGTCCCTGATTAACTCACCCACAGCTGGTCTCCAGTAGACTGTCGCCGACCTGCAGTGACGCCATGCCAAAGTCTGCTATCCTGATGTTGTTCTTCTCGTCCAGCAGCAGGTTCTCTGGCTTCAGATCTCTGTGGCTGTAGGAGTGAACACAGAGAAAAAGGAAAGGAAAGGTACTATATTTACTCAGGGTAACTGGACTAAGCTCAAGAACTTGTTTACAGCCATGAGGCCCTGCTCATAGAACATTTCATGGTAGAGGTTCAATGCCTTGTCCAAGGGCACTTCAGCGGTGGTAATTTTAACGTGCCGGTTTCCGGGGATACGAACTAGCGACCTGCCGATATCAAGACCGCTCCGCAAACCGTTCGGCCACCGCTGCCTCAAGAGGTGACGCGTACGTTGTGAGCTTATACTGTAGATCGGTTATTTTCAGCAAAGTGTAAAAAACAGTCATTACACGACGGCATCAAGGAACGCCGAAATACATTTTAGTCGACTAAAATCGTACGATAACCTATTTAGTCGACTAAAACTAGACTAAACACTAAAACATTGTCTTTTACAAGCTATAAGAGAATGATATAGCATTGACCTGGAAGAGGCCAGACGGACCAAGTATTACACAGTGGTTCAGGGAATTGTCTTTATGTTTACCTTTGGAAAATATTGCATAATATACATTCTTAAGGACAAACAAAGAAATGTTTCAGGAGGTGTGGGGCCGTTTTTATAAGATACATAAAGAACAATAATTTGTCACATTTAATGGATGGAGCTGAAGAGGAGTAGTGCTGCTGTTGTTGTTTTTTGGTTATTGTTGTTCTGCTTTCTTTATATCAGTAATTGTCTTGTAATGTTCATTGTTGTTTTTTTTGTATATTTGTATTGTCATTTGTGTGTAAAAAAGGAAAATAAATACATTGTTAAAAAAAAAAAAAACATTCCAGGTGACTAAAACTAAATGAAAACTATTTAAAACTATATAAAAGTCTATGACTAAATGGCCTTGCAAACGGGGTGCGAGGAACACACACGTTGTTGCCAGGATCAACAACAGGTCTGCTACAGCATATAGGGTCTGCAAAACTAACATTTTGCTGCCAAAAACAACTAATAATATGCCTTTTCATCTTTCAAATTGCTTTTCTTTGTATATAAAGCAATCTCGGATGCACCTTCAAATGAAAGGAAGTGCTTGGCTATATTAGGAGGCGTTGTCTTGACTTGTTGTCAAAATCTCTTCTGCAATCAACGGCTCCTCCAGAGTCATTAGATGCCGACAATGCACTTTGTCAAAATCAAGACACGGTTTGTCACTGCCGTGTGCTCGCAGATAAACACTTCATGAGAAAGGCTGAAACCATCTGGTCCTTATTCATTTTTACTATATGAGAGAGAACCAATGGGGATGTAAGCATGATATATGTGTGAGAGGCTTATATTGTGATTATAAATACTGTACCATCCACATAGCGCTACATCTTTCACTTCGGGGTGGAATATGGTATGGGGCAGCAGTGCCCCCATACCAACTACGGTTATACGCTTATATATACGGTTATACTACGGTATAATATACGGTTATACTACCCGACCCGAAACTATGACGGAGAATGTTCGTCGACTACCTGGTTTTTCACTGACGAAAACTAAATGGAAACGAAGTGAAAACTAAGCTACGAGGACTAAAACTATAAGGCTATTATGTTGACAATTTCGTCAACGAATAAAAACTAGACTGCAATGTTAGGAAGGGACTATAGTGGACAAGAGATCCAGTATAAGTCACTTTACACTTGGTTGCATGTTGAAAATAGACGAAGTGAAAAACAAAAAACATTACGTGATTAAGTCGTTACGACGGCATCAAGGCCCGCCAACATACATTTTGTTAGACTAAATCAACTCTAGATTTAGTCGACTAAAATATCATGATATTTAGTCGACTGAAACTAGACCAACACTAAAACATTCCAGGTGACTAAAATGTGACAAAAACTAAAATGAAAACTATTCAAGAGACTAAAAAACTTAAATCAAAATGTGCTGCCAAAAACTACTGACACAGGCTCTACTATAGAGCGTCGCAGTCCCGCCCCCCCCTCGAGAGACCCGGGAAAATAAATCCCGTTCATTTTCCTCATAGACTTTCCAGAAAGTATTTATTTAAAGACGTTTACGGCGCGGACAAAGCCAGCTCTTGTTGTTGTGACAAATCATGACAGTGAATGTGTGTGTGTGTGTGTGTGTGTGTGTGTGTGTGTGTGTGTGTGTGTGTGTGTGTGTGTGTGTGTGTGTGTGTGTGTGTGTGTGTGTGTGACTGACCATATGGAGTGACTGTGGCAGAAGTCCAGGGCGGAGATGATCTGTCGGAAGAACTTCCTGGCCTCTTTGGGCGTGAGCCGGCCTTTCTTCACCAGGTAGTCGAACAGCTCGCCCCCCGACACGTGCTCCAGCACCAGGTACCTGCGAGGAAAAGGAAGCAGAGAAGTCAATAAAACACCTTCAAATATAGGGACGCATGCATTAGGCCTGGGGTCGTGTGGCTCAGCGGTCCAGGCAACCTTGGCTGGTTATAGTCCAAGTCTGGCAGTGAGCCGGCGGGTTCGACTCCCGATCCCGATCGGGAGCCGATCCCGATCGGGAGCCGATCCCGACGGCCTTTACTGCGTGTCACCCCCCCCATAGGCAGCGGTGGCCGAACGGTTTGCGGAGCGGGCTTGATATCGGAAGGTCGCTAGTTCATATCCCCGGACCAGCACGTTAAAAATGACCACCGCTGAAGTGCCCTCGGACAAGGCATTGAACCTCTACCGTGAAATGTTCTATGAGCAGGGCCTGGCTGTAAACAAGTTCTTGAGCTTAGTCCAGTTACCCTGCAGGGTAAACACAGTACCTTTCCTTTCCTATCTCTCTCCCCCATTTCCTGTCAGCCTACTGTCTGTCCCTCCATAAAAACATATAATAAACAATAAAGGCGAAAGCCACCAAAACAAACATAATTTAATTTGTTGACAAAATTGTCAGTATATTTAATCATATAGTTTTAGTCACCATAGCTTAGTTTTCGTGTAGTTTCTATTTAGTTTTCGTCAGTGGAAAGAGGTAGTCGACGAACATTTTTCATCTTATAGTTTTAGTCGACGAAAACAACACCGCTGGATAAGCCTCAATAGCAGACTGTTATTTTTGTCTAATCAAAGGCTCAGAGCACCTGCCGCGCTGCTTGGCTGTGTACCCTATCCAACACGGCAGCCACGTAACCCTTGCGTAATCATTTCATTAATTTATTATATATATATAATTCCTTGCTTAATCATTTTATTAATTTATTGTATACATTATTCCCTTGCTTAATCATTGTATTAATTTATTGTATATATATATATATATATATATATATTCCCTTGCTTAATCATTTGACTTCTCGGACATTGAAGTTAAGGAATTTGTGAAAGCATTTAAACACAGATAACATCATTAGATTAACCCATTCGGGGCGGGAACCGGCCCCTTTTGGTGTTTTCAAGCATTACGTTATACTTTAGCCATTGAAAAATAGCAGATCTACAAGCTCGTATAGCGCGCCACTCACTAATAATCACTAATAATCTTGGGGATCCTTGACATGAAAATGTTTGAGTACCACTGACATAGACACATGGGGTTTTTCAGAAAACCGTCAGGATTTAGAAGGCATTTTGTGGAATCATTCCCAAGTCAAAATGTGTTAATGTATACTGTATATCTCTCTGTACGCTTCTAATGATCCATGTGCAACATTCCACCAGCTGCAGGGCATTAACTGTATAGCCGTCGTGGGTTTTTGATCCAGTTCATAGAGAGAAAACGACCATGGTGTATTATATAATTTATATATAATATTATGTATAGGCTACCCGTGGTCAAAAAGCTTGCCTCCGTCTATACCCCAATCCATTCGTCTTGCAGACAGCACTGATCCCCATGGCTGTGTATAAAAAAAAGGCAAACTGACTTTTCTGGGATTTCCACCCCCTCCTCGCCTTTAACCCATTCTGACCTGAGATCAGATTCATACGAGGTTTCCATTGGACACACACTGGTCTGATTAACCCATTCTGACCTGAGATCAGATTCTAAAAATGTCAGTCGTTCTTCGAATTTTTCAAAAATAGCAGACCTACAAGCTCGTATCGCGCCACTCGGTGGCGCGATATGAGCTTGTAGATCTGCTATTTTTCAATAGGTAAAGCATAACATGATGCTAACACCAAAATGGGTTCCCGGTCAGAATGGGTTAATTCCTCCTTTTCACCCACTTCCTGATTTATTCGCAGATTAAGGGGTCTGCTCAAGCGTTTACCTGTCAGAGCTATTTAAATTAGAGCCGCGTTCGAATATGATTTGTGAGTGTGGTATATAATATTCCGAGCGCGACAACGCTTCCCCCCCCCTCCCCTCCACTTCCCCCCCCTCGTTGCAATATTAGGAAAACAAATTCCCGACTCTCCGTCCGTCCGCGTGTCGGCGGCAGTGCCTTGATCAATTATTGAACAGCACATTAAGCTGTGCCACTGGGGCCCACGGGCTACTGCGTGGATTAATGAACACAATAAAACACGGGCTATATACATTAACCCATTCTGACCTGAGATCAGATTCATACGAGGTTTCCCACTGGACACACACACTGGTCTGATTAACCCATTCTGACTCGAGATCAGATTCTATAAAAAATGTCAGTCGTTCTTCGATTTTTCAAAAATAGCAGACCTATACAAGCTCGTAGCGCGCCACTCGGTGGCCACTCGGTGGCGCGCTACGAGCTTGTTGTAGATCTGCTATTTTTCAATAGCTAAAGCATAACATGATGCTAACACCAAAATGGGTTCCCGTTCAGAATGGGTTAAAGCTCCATGCTAGCGGGAGGAAAAGGGACTCATAGGAATGAAACATTATACATGCTATGATCCAAGTTCCCATGCAGCAAAGAGATGATGACTCCGTGGGTGTGTAACACAACATTGACCCATTCTGAACGGGAACCCATTTTGGTGTTTAGCATCATGTTATGCTTTAGCTATTGAAAAATACCAGATCTACAAGCTCATAGCGCGACACCGAGTGGCACGCTACGAGCTTGTATAGGTCTGCTATTTTTTGAAAAATCGAAGAACGACTGACATTTTTTAGAATCTGATCTCAGGTCAGAATGGGTTAATCAGACCAGTGTGTTGTCCAGTGGAAACCTCGTATGAATCTGATCTCAGGTCAGAATGGGTTAAACCACCAGTGCATCTCTAATTGTTCCACATGGTTGTCATGGTGTGTCACGGAAAACTAGTGGTCGATATGTAAACAGTTGAGACCTTTTCATTTGTTATACCACTAAATGTGTGTTGAATTGTTAAAATATGGCGTGATTAAAACATGCTTTTGACTTGTACAGGTCCCCTCTGTTCAAAAACTTATCCTATACTATAAATGTGCCACGTCTGTGTGTGTGTGTGTGTGTGTGTGTGTGTGTGTGACTGTGTGTGTGTGTGTGTGTGTCTGCCTGCGTGTGTGTATGTTTGCAATGCACGTAACCCGAGAACCGTTTGCCCCACCGACTTCAAATTCGACACACTAATAATAAAGAATAATATTTTTGTAATAATAATATTTCAGATTCTTCTTCCGCTGTATAGTGAGAGCTTATCTGTACTTGTAGTGAAATCTGAGTTTGTCGCAAGTGTGACATGCTGTGATTTCTCCGGTTGCTTTGAGCATGCTATAGTGATGATTATAGGCACCAGATCCAAGCAGCCAAGAAAGGGACAAAAGAGACCTCTATATGTCAGCTTTTTGCTTCTACGGGCCGACGGCGTGGAACAAGCTCCCACTGTACCTTCGACAGGCAGCCTCTGTAGACATTTCTAAAGCACAGCTCAGGACCCACTTCTTCTACACCCTTGCTTTTAATTGATTTTTTCATTTTTTGTTATTCGTGTCCTCACTGTATTGCATTACTGCTTTTTTTTTATTTTTAGAACCGATCCTATTTTTAGAGCATGCGTATAGGATGGCCCGCGGTATCCGTGCGTCTGGTGTAGCTGGTATCATTGACATATATTGGTCCTATCCAAACGCACTGTACGCGCGCAGTAAACGCATACGCACACGCGCAAAATTGCCTGGTGTAGCTTGGCCGTCAGAGCGAGCGGGAACCCCTTTTCGGGTTTTAAGAATTATGTTATACATTTAGCCATTGAGAAATAGCAGATCTACAAGCTCATAGCGAGCTTGTAGATCTGCTATTAACTCGCAGGGGCGAGTTCCGAAATTGCATTAACCCATTTTGGGTTGGGAACCCCTTTTGGTGTTAGCATTATGTTAGCTTTAGCTATTGAAAAATAGCAGATCTACAAGCTCGTAGCAAGGAGTCTTGCAGGACACACAGCTCAGTGGCCTTCTGGTTAGAGTGTCCGCCCTGAGACTGGGAGGTCGGGGTTCGATCCCCGGCCGGGTCATACCAAAGACTCTAAAAATGTCGACCCAGTGCCTCCCTGCTTGACACTCAGCATCAAGGGTTGGATTGGGGGTAAGTACTATAGTGTCATGTCCAGGGGGTGTACTTGTACATCAAGCTGCCTCACGCTATACAGAAACAGGAGATAGGCTCCTGCCCCTATGGGCGTCATGGCTCGGCAAGGCTACTTACAGGACACACAGAGGACATAGCAGGTTCTTCTAAGCTCTTTGGACAGAGTATAACTCATATGACTTACAGGTACTTCTTGTTTTCGTAGACGTCATGCAGCTTCAAGACGTGGGGATGTTCTATGAGTTTCAGGATGGCAATCTCTCGCTCCACCTGTGGTGAGAAAGAGAGGGACAGGACAGAGAGACACAAACAGGGACATATTAGGTTCAGGTTCAGGTTCAGGTTTATTTGTCATGTGTATAGATACAGAGTATAAATACAATGAAATTTATTTTGCTCAGAGCACTCTCAGTCTTACATACACAGGACATAAACAAACATCTATAGTGCAAGAAAAAGACAAAAGGGGGTAGAAACTGTCACTGAGACGGTTGGTACGAGATTTGATGCTCTGGTAGCGTTTTTTTGCGTTACAATAGTATAATTACGTCATTGGGGGGAAAGGGATGAGACCATGTTTGTGGCTCATTGTATGGTTGTGCATTGCCACACGCACACACACTAGAAAGACATGTTGTACGTCATTTTTTATATTCATTTCAGTGTTTAGCTCACGCAAACAAAGGTCAAGCAATGAGTAAGACGGACGGCGTTTAGGCATTTCCTATACAGAGCCGCAAGAAAACGGTGTAAATACTAAAGTGACAGTTTTTGCAGCATAGCCTCCTCGGTATATACCCAGGCTTTTATAGTTCTGTTCGCGTTCGCATTCTCAAAAAGAAAAGGATTTAGGATCCACCGCACCGGCTGTTTTCGCCCAAAACACCCGCCAGCCCCTCTAGTATACGCTGCGACGGCGCTGTGAGCTTGTAGATCGGCTATTTTCAGCGAGTGTATAAAAATCTGCCATTACGATTTCAGTCGACTAAATCAACTGTCGATTTAGTCGACTGAAATCTCATGACGTTTTAGTCTATACTAAAACTATAGACTAAAACGCTAAAACATTCACGGTGACTAAAATGTGACTGAAACTAAACTATATTGAATACCCAGTGGATATAGCAACACAACTGTCACGGTGAAACGTGTGCTCATGCAGCAACAGTATACTGTATATACAGTACGTGCAAGCCTTGGCACTTATAGGCAGTATAAACCCTTGAATGATGAAGTTCTATCTACAACTGCTCCCAGCAGCAGTTTGTATGGCGATGCGGACAGAGGCCGTCGTGGAGCTTATTGGACCATATGGAGAAGGAGCCGGTCTGTTAGGCCTGCTCACCAACCCGTCACACACGCAAAAGGGGGGACTCTGTTGTGACTCCGGCAAGTTGGCCGTGTGATGCCGCACAGCAGGCCGCTCGCTGTCATTAGTCAGAGCCAATCAGGCTCCAGGACCCCCCCCCCCCCCCGCCCCACACACACACACCCCCACATAGCAGCAGCAGAGCCTCTCTCTTTGATGTCCAAAAAGCTTAATATCGCTCGCGGCATGAAGGGGTAATTCCCCTTTGGTTAAAAGATGTTGGCTTTCCTATACACGGGAGACCCCGGGTTCGATTCCCGGGGCGTCGTCTCAATGTTCTGCGTGCACACACACACACACACACACACACACACACACACAAGCATTACGCACTGCTTAACGTCAACTACTGTAATTATGTATATAATTATGTATATCATTCTAGGACCGATAGAATTATTATGTATTTGGCTGCCAACCCCCATCTGAAAATATGTTGTTCCAGCTAGGACCCCCTCCCAGAAGCAAAGATTTGAGTTAAAAAAACGTTCGCTCTGAACGAATTTATATATTCAAAGATTTTGTGCCACATTTTCACGATTTTTCAGAAATAGCAGAACTACAAGTTCTGGGCTTGTAGGAGCTGCTATTTTTTAATAGCCAAAGTATAACATATGATGTTATACTTTGGCTATTGAAAAATAGCCAAAGTCCCTTTCAGAATGGGCTAAGAGGAACAGACGGTAATCCTCCATTCAACCATAATCGTAATCACTACAATATTTTTCTTCTTCTCATAATATCAAAAATTGACGAGAAGAAAAAGTTAAATTGATATATTTTTTGACGCATTGTGAGCACGTAGATCTGCCATTTTTATTTTTTTTCTCAAATAAGCATTCATTAATTGAAATCAAGGCAAAAGTTGTGAAACAATCGCACACATTGATTTGACGTCATGTCATGCCGCCTCCAGGAACAACTCACTGTCCCAATCAATGAGAGGCCCCAGCTGTGGGAATCTCTAGGCTGCAGCTAATCAAACTAATCCTAAATTCTATTGATTTGCCCGGGGCGAGCATTCCCCATCACCAGTGTTGTTTTCGTCGACTAATACTTATGACGAAAAATGTTCCTCGACTACCTTTTTTCTAAATAAAAACTCAGCTATGATGACTAAAACTAAGACTAAATATAATTGACAATTTCGTCAAATGAATAAAAATTTAACTAAAATGTTAGGAAGGGACTATGGTGTACAAGAGATCCAGTATAAGTCATTTTTACACTTGGTTGCATTTGAATACGCTCTCAGAGTTAAATTAGAATTCATTTTATAATATAAATGTGGGGGTCCCAGAGATAGAAATGTTATTAAAGGGGGGGTCCGTAGCCTAATGCCTGAACTGGGGGTCCTTGAAATTAAACGGGGTTGAGAATCCCTGCATATTCCTGGCATATCCTTTCAAATGGGGGTCCGCAGGCCATTTATAGTGTGAATTTTTGGGGGTCCTTGACATGAAAAAAGTTTGGGAACCGCACTGTACTATAGGACAGGAGTGGTCGTTGAGGGAGTGTAAAATGAAACCAAATGGACCCGTTAAATTATTGTTAAACATCTGCATGACTCAATTAATTTACAAGAAGTCTATACACAATTAGAGCGTGCAAAAATATTGTGTTATTTCGATCAACGTTTGGCCTGTTTTCTCAATACAGCATCAAAATCTTTCTTCAGTTTTTGGGAATGCTATATAAATCTCATTCTAAAACGGTTAGTCCCAATACTTGGCTGGTTATACCGCCCACGTGACCGATAATCCACCCCTTTCATCATTTTTCATCACTTTCTATCATTCCCAGCTGATCCCATGCAGCTCTGTATAGCTGTACTGGGGAAGGGGAGCGCTCGATTTGCCTTACAAGCCCCTGCCGTGCGGGGCGTCTAAGCACCTCATAATGACTGTGAATGTGTGGCTCCGGGTGGCCTCGTATAAAGACATCAAGCGCCTCCTATTCCACCCGTCACACTGGCTGACTAAAAAAAAAAAAAAAAACGTGTAGCTACTTTTGTGAATTTAATAGTTTTGAGGTTAATCCATTCTGAACGGGAACCCGTTTTGGTGTTTTAAAGCATTATGTTATTCTTTAGCTATTGAAAAATAGCAGATCTACAAGCTCATAGCGCGGCGGCACCGAGTGGCGCGCTATGAGCTTGTAGGTCTGCTATTTTTTGGGGGAAATCGTGAAAATGTGGCGTAAATCTTTGAATATATATTCTTTCACAGCGAAAGGTTTTGAACTCAAAAAAATTTGCTTCTGAGGAGGTCCCTGGAACAACATATTTTCAGATGGGGGGGTCGGCGGCCACCATTACAGATAATGTTTCGAGGTCCTTGACATGAAATATCGAGAACCACTGATAAAGAAACATGAGGTTTTTCAGAAAGAAAATACATTTTTAAAAAAATAGATTTTTTCGTCAGGCCTACATGGGTTAATATTCATTGCTATACAGTATATGTGTGTAACCGTTTTTTTAGAAAAGCAATAAGCCACGCGAGGCCCCATAGCTTATACTGTACCGTGGATTTTATAATGGGTGAGAGGGCTGGAGACACTCGCATCTCACCCGTTATAAAAATCCATAGTATATAACCGGAGACCTCTTGCAGAGGCTCATTGCTTCATCAAAATGGTGGTCCGTCCGTCCGTGGCTCAAATGCCAAATGAATACGTGGGGCCTTGATATGAAAAAAGATTGAAAAACCTGTACTGTATACTATAAAGAACTTCAAGATTTTGAAGTTGATTATCTTTGGGCCCGCATGGAGCTTTCAGGAGGTTTCCCCTTTCCATGACCATCATCGTCCATCACCATCTATTCTATCGTCTCAGACATTTTTTTACATCTGAAAATATGAATTTAACCAATTTTTTGGTGTTAGATACATTATTATGTTATAATTTAGCTGTTGAAAAATAGCAGATCTACAAGCTCGTAGCGCGCCACCGAGTGGCGCGCTACGAGCTTCTAGGTCTGCTATTTTTTGGAAAAATCGTGAAAACATGTTTTCAAGTGTGTTTTTTAATTCAAATCTTTGCTTCTATTGGGGGGGGGGTCCCATGGAACAACATATTTTCAGATGGGGGTCAATTACATATAATCTTGGGGGTCCTTGACATGAAAGTGTTTGAGAACAACTGACATAGAAACATATAGGGTTATTTTCAGAAAACTGTCAGGATTTAGAAGACATTATTTTGTAGAATCGTTCCCAGGTCAAAATGGCTTAAAGGGACACTTCACCCTTTTTGCAAAAAAACATATGTTAATGACGTTTAGAAGCTTTAGATCACTTTCCTGGGGGTATTTATGTGTGTAATATGTGGTTTTAGATATTTTAGATTGTAGCAGTGAGCCTGTTGTCTCTGATGTCATGGACACTGGTCTCACTACCTTCCTGGACTACAATTCCCATAGTTCTTTGGTGCACTGCTCCTCCTTGTGGATAGGGGGGAGAGCTGTCTTACTGAGACAACATGTAGTCCAGGAAGGAAGTGAGCCCAGTGTCCATGACATCAGAGACAACAGGCTCACTGCTACAATCTAAAATATCTAAAACCACACATTACACACATAAAGACCCCCAGGAAAGTGTTCTAAAGCTCCTAAACGTCATTAACATATATCTTTTTTTGCAAAAAGGGTGAAGTGTCCCTTTAAGCACACGCTATGCTTCCGTCTCATTTTTACTTCAGACATGCGAGTCTCTGCATGCATGCAGACTCCCCACCCTGTGCCCGCACACGATGTCCGAGGGTCCCAGGAAAGGAGAAGGAAAATGTGAAATGGTATCTCAGTCCTTCCCGAGGCGTTCCCAACTCTATAGCCGAGGTTGCGGCCGGCCGAAGGGAATACATTCTATAAGGATTCCCATTACAGTATAACAAAACTGCAGCATACCGTAGCACGGGCCCGGCTGAGTTCCAACAACGTTATCAATGCTGAGAGCTCTCTCAACAGCATTGATCTGTTTTAGCTGCACTGTACAGAGAGAGAGAGAGAGAGGCTATTGCTTTGTTTAGGAAGAGACAGATCGAGCTGCGGCCGTCCCGGTTTCCTCCAGCTCGGTGTTGAAGTGTCCCTGAGCAAGTACACTTAACCCATTCTGAACGGGAACCCATTTTGGTGTTATAGCATCATGTTATGCTTTAGCTATTGAAAAATATAGCAGATCTACAAGCTCGGGCTTGTAGGTCTGCAGTTTTTTGAAAAATCGAGTGGTCACCAGTGGAAACCTCGTATGAATCTGATCTCAGGTCAGAATGGGTTAACCTCCGACTGCTCCCTATAGTGCTCCACCGCGCGGCTGCACGCCGCTCTAATATGGACGGGTCAAATGCAAGAGAAGTCATTTGACCCCCCGCGGGATCACTTCAAAAAAACCAATAACCAGCTGCAGTAGCATTATTTGCTTTAATTATAGATAAGCTTGACATGGTACTCAAAGTAACTTTTTAGTCACACATCGCAAACACAACCGTACTACCAACCGACCAAACACTGGCAATCTGCAATCACTCATCATAAACTTCACGTTGCTATTTTAGTTTTTCTTTCTGCTACCTGGCAAACCTATTCTCCCTAGTTTTTCTCATGACATAATTATTCGTTCTCAGCGAAGATATTTGACGTTGTAGAGCAAAGAAAGAGTCACTATAGCCCTGAGGGGCTCTGCTCAACCAAGTATATAGGGTTTATGTGGTTAAAAGAACTGATCGTTTTGCCTGTGTGTAGGACGCTGGTGCACAATAACATGGCAAATGGACTTTCGCAGGTATATTTGGTTCAAATTGGCTCAGGGGTAGAGTGGCTGGATGGTAACCGCAAGGTTGCCAGTTCGAACCCTGTGTGGGCTCCCCCAGAGTTAGTGTCGAAGTGTCCTTGAGCAAGACTCTGAACCCCTGATTGCTCCCGATGTGCTGGTTGGTGCCTTGCATGGTTTCCGCCGCCGTCTGTGAGAATGTGTGTGTGAATGGAATGCACAATCTATGTAAAGCGCCTTGGATAAAGGCGCTATATATAAATGCACCATTAAGAAATGCACCATTTACCACTAAGGAATGAATTAGCACTAAGGAATGTTCTGTGATCGCATTTACAACCCAGCAACACACAGGATTCTCCCAACGCTGTGACATCTAATTATTCTGTTTGTCATTGTCTGGCACACACAGCGTATACTCCTCCGTACAGTGTAATTAAGCACATGTACAAGGAAAATAGACCACCCTGGCCTTGCCATCAACAACAAAAACATCTATTACGACCCTATTATGACCCATATGGTGCATTAATTCATAGTAATAAAGAACTACTTAGTAGGAAACGCAGTCACACTGTCACACAACATGCATACGCGTCCGTGCGTGCGTGCGTACGAGATAGTTAAAGTGATACAAGGGCTTCTTATCGTCTCTATTCTCCGTGCACGTTTGCGTGCATGCAGCATGTAAACCTTTATACGATTCAATCAAGTAACCATGGCATCGGGGACTGTTCCCAGAGGCATGCGTTGTTAGCTTATAGGTGTCTCTTCACAGACTAGCTTTTAATTGCAAGCCTGTAGCAGCGGTCCGCTGTCGTCCAGGGTTGACATCAATTTCAGGAACAAATCCAACCGGTCTTTGTTTGTCTATTAGTCACCTCAATTATCACCGCCTTCTCTCCGCGTGCCCAACGCAATTAACACACGAGATCCCCTGGCATGGAATCTGTCTTAATTAATTAGCTTTTTCACACGCATACTGTACATGTATGTAAGCAAATACATTAAACAAATACTATAATATAATAATGACATGTATCACTGGGTCGGCGGTTCGAATCCCGGCTCCTCCTCCTCCTGTCCACATGTCGAAGTGTCCTTGGGCAAGAAGCTGAACCCTACACTGCCTCCAATGAGTCGGTCGGTGTGTGCTCGCCCACCGTCGGTGTGTGAATGTGGGAAGTGAGGACGCTGACGTCGACTGTTCGCCGCTTCACCTCCCAATGTATGAATGAATGAACCGTTGTAAAGCACTTGGAAAAGCGCTATAAAATGCAATTCATTTACATTTCATATATGCGACCAGATTTGACTGAGAGCCTGCCATCCATCGCGCAAACTCAAAAATGGGTTAACGGGCAAACTCTTCACATACTAGAGCATGTCTGAAATAAGTGTCAGAGCTTTTTACACTTGCTGAAAATAGCCGATCTACAAGCTCACAACGCGTCGCAGCGCGACATGTTGTGACCTTATAGATCGGCTATTTTCAGCATGCAACTAATTGTAAAATGACTTATACTGGATCTCTGCTCCACTAGTCCCTTCCTAACATTTTAGTCTAGTTTTTATTTGTCGACGAAATTGCCAGTATATTTAGTCTCAGATTTAGTCGTGTCATAGCTTAGTTTTTATTTAGTTTCCATTTAGTTTTCGTCAGTGGAAAAAGGTCGTCTTTGTTTTAGTCGACGAAAACAACACTGCAGTACTGTGTAGAGTCAGAATGCATACACTACAATGCACTTACATTTTCTGTGTTGTATATAGGCTACACTAACCAATCAAAAAGAACGCTAAACTAGACACATAACAAAACATGGAGTGTATAGATGTATAGCATTTTAATTTAAAATCGAGATGCAATGCGTGTATAACAATGAGTTTATAATGACACACTTATATACAGTGTGCAGTCGTATGTATATCTTGTATAACCTAATTGTGCCCATGAGGACCTTATTTCTATTGCTTGTATAGGTTCAATTCACAAGAGGAATACATGTTTATACCGTTGGTGGTGGAACAAACCACGTCAGAATAATCATTATTACTCTTTTACATTCTCTCATTGTGTCGGTTTAGTATTTCATCGAAGTGTCTCGACATCTCACGCATGGCGGTTGCCCTGCCTCGCCTGCACTACACAAGACGCTAAATCATTTCCCGCACGTCCTTAACCCATTCTGACCCGAGATCAGATTCATACGAGGTTTCCACTGGACACACACTGGTCTGATTAACCCATTCTGACCTGAGATAAGATTCTAAAAATGTCAGTCGCTCTTCGATTCTTAAAAAAATAGCAGACCTATACAAGCTCGTAGCGCGCCACTCGGTGGCGCGCTATGAGCTTGTAGATCTGCTATTTTTCAATAGCTAAAGCATAACATGATGCTAGCACCAAAATGGGTTCCCGTTCAGAATGGGATAAAACAAATGACTTAATTACCGGCATATACTCATTGGCATAACTCAAATGCAAAAAAAAACGAATTATCATGCCAATTGCTCAATCAAAAAGCCAGCAAATGACACAAATCACAACTGTAAATGGATATGAGCTTTTCTTTACAATAGGCAGAGCATTCAAGCATTATTATTATTATTATTTTTTTTTACTTGTCTCAGTCTCTTACCGATGAGGTTTGTATAACCCATTCTGAACGGGAACCCATTTTGGTGTTAGCATCATGTTATGCTTTAGCTATTGAAAAATAGCAGATCTACAAGCTCATAGCGCGCCACCGAGTGGCGCGCTACGAGCTTGTAGGTCTGCTATTTTTTGAAAAATCGAAGAACGACTGACATTTTTAGAATCTGATCTCAGGTCAGAATGGGTTAATCAGACCAGTGTGTGTCCAGTGGAAACCTCGTATGAATCTGATCTCAGGTCAGAATGGGATAAAGCACAACCACACTTTGGTAGAGGTATATGGAAGACCATCCATATATATACACCACATCGGTATAACGTGACATTTCAAGTTCAAGGACCCCCCGTGTGGCGTGTGGGTCCTCACTGTGTGCGTGGTCTAGGGAAGCGTATTGCTTTGCATATACTGTGCTGTACATGATAGCCCCCATGAGGTGTAGTGTACAGTACATATGATGATGATCTCACACACCTGTGGTGAGTTAACAAGGGTCTCACTGGAGATAATGGGCTCATAAAGTCTCTCTCTCTCTCTCTCTCTCTCTCTCTCTCTCTCTCTCTCTCTCCCTCCCCCCCCCCTCCCCCTTCTGGACTCCCGCAGGAAGTCTTTAATTTCCCAACATCTATCACAGCTGATTGGTCAATAGGCGACACACACACACACACACAAATAAAAAGCATATTATTCACGAAAACATCATTTTGAATGGTCAATAAATACAAAATCTGGAATGTCTGTGGGCCTTGTATACCCTGTCATTTCACCCATTTACAGTAACGTGTTATGAGCCATTATCAACACAATGGTGATCATTCCTGTATTGTGTATATTAGGCCCATTTAGGCCTGACGTCGAAATTTAAAAAAATGTCTTCTAAATCATTTTTCTGATATATTTTCTACATCAGTGGTGCTCAATATTTCATGTCAAGGACCCCAAGAATGATATGTAATTGGCCGCCGACCCCCATCTGAAAATATGTCGTTCCAGGGACCCCCCCCCCCCTCCCAGAAGCAAAGATTTGAGTTAAAAACGTTCACTCTAAAAAATAATATATACTCAAAGATTTGCGGCACGATAAAAAAAAAAAATAGCAGATCTACAAGCTCGTAGCGCGGCACTCGGTGCCGCGCTAAAAATAGCAGATCTACAAGCTCGTAGCGCGGCACCGAGTGCCGCGCTACGAGCTTGTAGATCTGCTATTTTTTTCAATAGCTAAAGTATAACGTAAATGCTTGAAATGAAACACCCAAAGGGGTTCCCACTAGCTCCCGCCACCAGAATGAGTCAGTGTTAGTGAGCGTGTTAATGAAGTGAACGACTTTGACAGGGTGTATAAGTGTTGGTGACAAAATGAGACTGAACAACATGACCTTTCCATCGACGGAAGAGTCTTCCACCTTGTCGTTTTATACCACACGGCCATCAAGAACAGTGCTTTCCAGGGACGTGAAACACATAGACATCAAAGGGGGCTTGAAGCCCCCCCCCCCCTGCCCTTTTACCCGCGTCTGTAAAACAACTGCCCTTTCCAGACCCTGAATGCAACATTTACTATGGGTAACCCATTTTGACCTGAGATCAGATTATAAGAATGTCTTCTACATCCTGACAGTTTTCTGAGAAAGCTATGTCAGTCGTTCTTCGATTTTTCAAAAATAGCAGACCTACAAGCTCGTATGATGAGCTTGTAGATCTGCTATTTTTCAATAGCTAAAGCATAACATAATGCTAACACCAAAAGGGGTTCCCGCCCCAAAAATGGGTTAGGACAACTTTTGTAGTTTTTCAACCAAGGTCCATGTTTTAGGTTATTGTTATTAGAGAAAGTAAAAAGATGAGAGTGTTCATTCTTTTTCATTTGCTGCTTTCTTTTGTTTTAGCGATTTTAGCTATTTTTGACAGGGGGGGAGGGGGGGGCGCGGGGGCATTCGAACATGGGGCTAAATACGTCTTTATTTACAAAAACATATAGCGATTTAATTATTTACTATAGTCCTACTAGACCCATTATAAATGTTAAATGGTGCATTTATATAGCGCCTTTATCCATGGCGCTTAGATTGTGCATTACATTCACCCATTCACACACACACACACACACACACACACACACACACACACACACACACACCGATTGCGGCGGAAGCCATGCAAGGTAGCCTACCAACCAGCACATCGGGAGCAATTTGGGTGTTCAGTGTCTTTGCTCAAGGACACTTCGACATGTAGACAGGAGGAGGAGGAGCCCGGGATTTCGAACCGCCGACCCATGGATCATTGGACGACCTGCTCTACCTCCTGAGCCGCAGCAGCCCCATTATCTCATGGTCAAGATTACCTGATGGCAATCTGTTACTGAGCTGCTGGGGCTTAAGTGTACTGACTGGTGTCAATAGTCCCCCCTCGCCTGCATGCCTTAAAGTCAGCGGCTCCATGCGTGGTAGCTTCTCTTAACCCATTCTGACCTGAGATCAGATTCATACGAGGTTTCCACTGGACACACACTGGTCTGATTAACCCCATTCTGACCTGAGATCAGATTCTAAAAATGTCAGTCGTTCTTCGATTTTCAAAAATAGCAGACCTACAAGCTCGTAGCGTGCCACTCGGTGGCGCGCTATGAGCTTGTAGATCTGCTATTTTTAAATAGCTAAAGCACAACATGATGCTAACACCAAAACGGGTTCCCAGTCAGAATGGGTTAATGAATTATGTGGAGCAACTCAGGGGGGCCGAAGAGCGCCGTCTACGTTCAAATCCCTATTTAATTGAAACACGATACAGAGCGGAGAGGCCACAAAGGGTGATAAATTAGAACATCC